>NC_142623.1:22311472-22628358 GCF_059453375.1 Lepisosteus platostomus | reverse complement strand
TTATGGGGCAGTAACAGAACACTTTTCAAAACGTGTTTTTCAGCCCGAAATAAACGCGTTTTTTCAGACAACTGAATCCCCATGTAACAGCAAGGCTCAGAGGAGCCCACACACTCAGCTCTTAACCCCAGTGTGCAGAAAGGGTCACAACGTGTTTTTCAGCAGAAATAAACATGTTTCTGCAAGTTTGGTCAACCCCATGTAAGTTATGGGACAGTAACAGAACACTTTTCAAAACGTGTTTTTCAGCCCGAAATAAACGCGTTTTTTCAGACAACTGAATCCCCATGTAACAGCAAGGCTCAGAGGAGCCCACACACTCAGCTCTTAACCCCAGTGTGCAGAAAGGGTCAAAACGTGTTTTTCAGCAGAAATAAACATGTTTCTGCAAGTTTGGTCAACCCCATGTAAGTTATGGGGCAGTAACAGAACACTTTTCAAAACGTGTTTTTCAGCCCGAAATAAACGCGTTTTTTCAGACAACTGAATCCCCATGTAACAGCAAGGCTCAGAGGAGCCCACACACTCAGATCTTAACCCCAGTGTGCAGAAAGGGTCAAAACGTGTTTTTCAGCAGAAATAAACATGTTTCTGCAAGTTTGGTCAACCCCATGTAAATTATGGGGCAGTAACAGAACACTTTTCAAAACGTGTTTTTCAGCCCGAAATAAACGCGTTTTTTCAGACAACTGAATCCCCATGTAACAGCAAGGCTCAGAGGAGCCCACACACTCAGCTCTTAACCCCAGTGTGCAGAAAGGGTCAAAACGTGTTTTTCAGCAGAAATAAACATGTTTCTGCAAGTTTGGTCAACCCCATGTAAGTTATGGGGCAGTAACAGAACACTTTTCAAAACGTGTTTTTCAGCCCGAAATAAACGCGTTTTTTCAGACAACTGAATCCCCATGCAGCAGCAAGGCTCAGAGGAGCCCACACACTCAGCTCTTAACCCCAGTGTGCAGAAAGAGTCAAAACGTGTTTTTCAGCAGAAATAAACATGTTTCTGCAAGTTTGGTCAACCCCATGTAAGTTATGGGGCAGTAACAGCACACTTTTCAAAACGTGTTTTTCAGCCCGAAATAAACGCGTTTTTTCAGACATCTGAATCCCCATGTAACAGCAAGGCTCAGAGGAGCCCACACACTCAGCTCTTAACCCCAGTGTGCAGAAAGGGTCAAAACGTGTTTTTCAGCAGAAATAAACATGTTTCTGCAAGTTTGGTCAACCCTATGTAAGTTATGGGACAGTAACAGAACACTTTTCAAAACGTGTTTTTCAGCCCGAAATAAACGCGTTTTTTCAGACAACTGAATCCCCATGTAACAGCAAGGCTCAGAGGAGCCCACACACTCAGCTCTTAACCCCAGTGTGCAGAAAGGGTCAAAACGTGTTTTTCAGCAGAAATAAACATGTTTCTGCAAGTTTGGTCAACCCCATGTAAGTTATGGGGCAGTAACAGAATACTTTTCAAAACGTGTTTTTCAGCCCGAAATAAACGCGTTTTTTCAGACAACTGAATCCCCATGTAACAGCAAGGCTCAGAGGAGCCCACACACTCAGCTCTTAACCCCAGTGTGCAGAAAGGGTCACAACGTGTTTTTCAGCAGAAATAAACATGTTTCTGCAAGTTTGGTCAACCCCATGTAAGTTATGGGACAGTAACAGAACACTTTTCAAAACGTGTTTTTCAGCCCGAAATAAACGCGTTTTTTCAGACAACTGAATCCCCATGTAACAGCAAGGCTCAGAGGAGCCCACACACTCAGCTCTTAACCCCAGTGTGCAGAAAGGGTCACAACGTGTTTTTCAGCAGAAATAAACATGTTTCTGCAAGTTTGGTCAACCCCATGTAAGTTATGGGGCAGTAACAGAACACTTTTCAAAACGTGTTTTTCAGCCCGAAATAAACGCGTTTTTTCAGACAACTGAATCCCCATGTAACAGCAAGGCTCAGAGGAGCCCACACACTCAGCTCTTAACCCCAGTGTGCAGAAAGGGTCACAACGTGTTTTTCAGCAGAAATAAACATGTTTCTGCAAGTTTGGTCAACCCCATGTAAGTTATGGGACAGTAACAGAACACTTTTCAAAACGTGTTTTTCAGCCCGAAATAAACGCGTTTTTTCAGACAACTGAATCCCCATGTAACAGCAAGGCTCAGAGGAGCCCACACACTCAGCTCTTAACCCCAGTGTGCAGAAAGGGTCAAAACGTGTTTTTCAGCAGAAATAAACATGTTTCTGCAAGTTTGGTCAACCCCATGTAAGTTATGGGGCAGTAACAGAACACTTTTCAAAACGTGTTTTTCAGCCCGAAATAAACGCGTTTTTTCAGACAACTGAATCCCCATGTAACAGCAAGGCTCAGAGGAGCCCACACACTCAGCTCTTAACCCCAGTGTGCAGAAAGGGTCACAACGTGTTTTTCAGCAGAAATAAACATGTTTCTGCAAGTTTGGTCAACCCCATGTAAGTTATGGGACAGTAACAGAACACTTTTCAAAACGTGTTTTTCAGCCCGAAATAAACGCGTTTTTTCAGACAACTGAATCCCCATGTAACAGCAAGGCTCAGAGGAGCCCACACACTCAGCTCTTAACCCCAGTGTGCAGAAAGGGTCAAAACGTGTTTTTCAGCAGAAATAAACATGTTTCTGCAAGTTTGGTCAACCCCATGTAAGTTATGGGGCAGTAACAGAACACTTTTCAAAACGTGTTTTTCAGCCCGAAATAAACGCGTTTTTTCAGACAACTGAATCCCCATGTAACAGCAAGGCTCAGAGGAGCCCACACACTCAGCTCTTAACCCCAGTGTGCAGAAAGGGTCACAACGTGTTTTTCAGCAGAAATAAACATGTTTCTGCAAGTTTGGTCAACCCCATGTAAGTTATGGGACAGTAACAGAACACTTTTCAAAACGTGTTTTTCAGCCCGAAATAAACGCGTTTTTTCAGACAACTGAATCCCCATGTAACAGCAAGGCTCAGAGGAGCCCACACACTCAGCTCTTAACCCCAGTGTGCAGAAAGGGTCAAAACGTGTTTTTCAGCAGAAATAAACATGTTTCTGCAAGTTTGGTCAACCCCATGTAAGTTATGGGGCAGTAACAGAACACTTTTCAAAACGTGTTTTTCAGCCCGAAATAAACGCGTTTTTTCAGACAACTGAATCCCCATGTAACAGCAAGGCTCAGAGGAGCCCACACACTCAGATCTTAACCCCAGTGTGCAGAAAGGGTCAAAACGTGTTTTTCAGCAGAAATAAACATGTTTCTGCAAGTTTGGTCAACCCCATGTAAATTATGGGGCAGTAACAGAACACTTTTCAAAACGTGTTTTTCAGCCCGAAATAAACGCGTTTTTTCAGACAACTGAATCCCCATGTAACAGCAAGGCTCAGAGGAGCCCACACACTCAGCTCTTAACCCCAGTGTGCAGAAAGGGTCAAAACGTGTTTTTCAGCAGAAATAAACATGTTTCTGCAAGTTTGGTCAACCCCATGTAAGTTATGGGGCAGTAACAGAACACTTTTCAAAACGTGTTTTTCAGCCCGAAATAAACGCGTTTTTTCAGACAACTGAATCCCCATGCAGCAGCAAGGCTCAGAGGAGCCCACACACTCAGCTCTTAACCCCAGTGTGCAGAAAGAGTCAAAACGTGTTTTTCAGCAGAAATAAACATGTTTCTGCAAGTTTGGTCAACCCCATGTAAGTTATGGGGCAGTAACAGCACACTTTTCAAAACGTGTTTTTCAGCCCGAAATAAACGCGTTTTTTCAGACATCTGAATCCCCATGTAACAGCAAGGCTCAGAGGAGCCCACACACTCAGCTCTTAACCCCAGTGTGCAGAAAGGGTCAAAACGTGTTTTTCAGCAGAAATAAACATGTTTCTGCAAGTTTGGTCAACCCCATGTAAGTTATGGGGCAGTAACAGAACACTTTTCAAAACGTGTTTTTCAGCCCGAAATAAACGCGTTTTTTCAGACAACTGAATCCCCATGTAACAGCAAGGCTCAGAGGAGCCCACACACTCAGCTCTTAACCCCAGTGTGCAGAAAGGGTCACAACGTGTTTTTCAGCAGAAATAAACATGTTTCTGCAAGTTTGGTCAACCCCATGTAAGTTATGGGACAGTAACAGAACACTTTTCAAAACGTGTTTTTCAGCCCGAAATAAACGCGTTTTTTCAGACAACTGAATCCCCATGTAACAGCAAGGCTCAGAGGAGCCCACACACTCAGCTCTTAACCCCAGTGTGCAGAAAGGGTCAAAACGTGTTTTTCAGCAGAAATAAACATGTTTCTGCAAGTTTGGTCAACCCCATGTAAGTTATGGGGCAGTAACAGAACACTTTTCAAAACGTGTTTTTCAGCCCGAAATAAACGCATTTTTTCAGACAACTGAATCCCCATGTAACAGCAAGGCTCAGAGGAGCCCACACACTCAGCTCTTAACCCCAGTGTGCAGAAAGGGTCAAAACGTGTTTTTCAGCAGAAATAAACATGTTTCTGCAAGTTTGGTCAACCCCATGTAAGTTATGGGGCAGTAACAGAACACTTTTCAAAACGTGTTTTTCAGCCCGAAATAAACGCGTTTTTTCAGACAACTGAATCCCCATGTAACAGCAAGGCTCAGAGGAGCCCACACACTCAGCTCTTAACCCCAGTGTGCAGAAAGGGTCAAAACGTGTTTTTCAGCAGAAATAAACATGTTTCTGCAAGTTTGGTCAACCCCATGTAAGTTATGGGGCAGTAACAGAACACTTTTCAAAACGTGTTTTTCAGCCCGAAATAAACGCGTTTTTTCAGACAACTGAATCCCCATGTAACAGCAAGGCTCAGAGGAGCCCACACACTCAGCTCTTAACCCCAGTGTGCAGAAAGGGTCACAACGTGTTTTTCAGCAGAAATAAACATGTTTCTGCAAGTTTGGTCAACCCCATGTAAGTTATGGGACAGTAACAGAACACTTTTCAAAACGTGTTTTTCAGCCCGAAATAAACGCGTTTTTTCAGACAACTGAATCCCCATGTAACAGCAAGGCTCAGAGGAGCCCACACACTCAGCTCTTAACCCCAGTGTGCAGAAAGGGTCAAAACGTGTTTTTCAGCAGAAATAAACATGTTTCTGCAAGTTTGGTCAACCCCATGTAAGTTATGGGGCAGTAACAGAACACTTTTCAAAACGTGTTTTTCAGCCCGAAATAAACGCGTTTTTTCAGACAACTGAATCCCCATGTAACAGCAAGGCTCAGAGGAGCCCACACACTCAGCTCTTAACCCCAGTGTGCAGAAAGGGTCAAAACGTGTTTTTCAGCTGAAATAAACATGTTTCTGCAAGTTTGGTCAACCCCATGTAAGTTATGGGGCAGTAACAGAACACTTTTCAAAACGTGTTTTTCAGCCCGAAATAAACGCGTTTTTTCAGACAACTGAATCCCCATGTAACAGCAAGGCTCAGAGGAGCCCACACACTCAGATCTTAACCCCAGTGTGCAGAAAGGGTCAAAACGTGTTTTTCAGCAGAAATAAACATGTTTCTGCAAGTTTGGTCAACCCCATGTAAATTATGGGGCAGTAACAGAACACTTTTCAAAACGTGTTTTTCAGCCCGAAATAAACGCGTTTTTTCAGACAACTGAATCCCCATGTAACAGCAAGGCTCAGAGGAGCCCACACACTCAGCTCTTAACCCCAGTGTGCAGAAAGGGTCAAAACGTGTTTTTCAGCAGAAATAAACATGTTTCTGCAAGTTTGGTCAACCCCATGTAAGTTATGGGGCAGTAACAGAACACTTTTCAAAACGTGTTTTTCAGCCCGAAATAAACGCGTTTTTTCAGACAACTGAATCCCCATGCAGCAGCAAGGCTCAGAGGAGCCCACACACTCAGCTCTTAACCCCAGTGTGCAGAAAGAGTCAAAACGTGTTTTTCAGCAGAAATAAACATGTTTCTGCAAGTTTGGTCAACCCCATGTAAGTTATGGGGCAGTAACAGAACACTTTTCAAAACGTGTTTTTCAGCCCGAAATAAACGCGTTTTTTCAGACAACTGAATCCCCATGTAACAGCAAGGCTCAGAGGAGCCCACACACTCAGCTCTTAACCCCAGTGTGCAGAAAGGGTCACAACGTGTTTTTCAGCAGAAATAAACATGTTTCTGCAAGTTTGGTCAACCCCATGTAAGTTATGGGACAGTAACAGAACACTTTTCAAAACGTGTTTTTCAGCCCGAAATAAACGCGTTTTTTCAGACAACTGAATCCCCATGTAACAGCAAGGCTCAGAGGAGCCCACACACTCAGCTCTTAACCCCAGTGTGCAGAAAGGGTCAAAACGTGTTTTTCAGCAGAAATAAACATGTTTCTGCAAGTTTGGTCAACCCCATGTAAGTTATGGGGCAGTAACAGAACACTTTTCAAAACGTGTTTTTCAGCCCGAAATAAACGCGTTTTTTCAGACAACTGAATCCCCATGTAACAGCAAGGCTCAGAGGAGCCCACACACTCAGCTCTTAACCCCAGTGTGCAGAAAGGGTCACAACGTGTTTTTCAGCAGAAATAAACATGTTTCTGCAAGTTTGGTCAACCCCATGTAAGTTATGGGACAGTAACAGAACACTTTTCAAAACGTGTTTTTCAGCCCGAAATAAACGCGTTTTTTCAGACAACTGAATCCCCATGTAACAGCAAGGCTCAGAGGAGCCCACACACTCAGCTCTTAACCCCAGTGTGCAGAAAGGGTCACAACGTGTTTTTCAGCAGAAATAAACATGTTTCTGCAAGTTTGGTCAACCCCATGTAAGTTATGGGGCAGTAACAGAACACTTTTCAAAACGTGTTTTTCAGCCCGAAATAAACGCATTTTTTCAGACAACTGAATCCCCATGTAACAGCAAGGCTCAGAGGAGCCCACACACTCAGCTCTTAACCCCAGTGTGCAGAAAGGGTCAAAACGTGTTTTTCAGCAGAAATAAACATGTTTCTGCAAGTTTGGTCAACCCCATGTAAGTTATGGGGCAGTAACAGAACACTTTTCAAAACGTGTTTTTCAGCCCGAAATAAACGCGTTTTTTCAGACAACTGAATCCCCATGTAACAGCAAGGCTCAGAGGAGCCCACACACTCAGCTCTTAACCCCAGTGTGCAGAAAGGGTCAAAACGTGTTTTTCAGCAGAAATAAACATGTTTCTGCAAGTTTGGTCAACCCCATGTAAGTTATGGGGCAGTAACAGAACACTTTTCAAAACGTGTTTTTCAGCCCGAAATAAACGCGTTTTTTCAGACAACTGAATCCCCATGTAACAGCAAGGCTCAGAGGAGCCCACACACTCAGCTCTTAACCCCAGTGTGCAGAAAGGGTCACAACGTGTTTTTCAGCAGAAATAAACATGTTTCTGCAAGTTTGGTCAACCCCATGTAAGTTATGGGACAGTAACAGAACACTTTTCAAAACGTGTTTTTCAGCCCGAAATAAACGCGTTTTTTCAGACAACTGAATCCCCATGTAACAGCAAGGCTCAGAGGAGCCCACACACTCAGCTCTTAACCCCAGTGTGCAGAAAGGGTCAAAACGTGTTTTTCAGCAGAAATAAACATGTTTCTGCAAGTTTGGTCAACCCCATGTAAGTTATGGGGCAGTAACAGAACACTTTTCAAAACGTGTTTTTCAGCCCGAAATAAACGCGTTTTTTCAGACAACTGAATCCCCATGTAACAGCAAGGCTCAGAGGAGCCCACACACTCAGCTCTTAACCCCAGTGTGCAGAAAGGGTCAAAACGTGTTTTTCAGCTGAAATAAACATGTTTCTGCAAGTTTGGTCAACCCCATGTAAGTTATGGGGCAGTAACAGAACACTTTTCAAAACGTGTTTTTCAGCCCGAAATAAACGCGTTTTTTCAGACAACTGAATCCCCATGTAACAGCAAGGCTCAGAGGAGCCCACACACTCAGATCTTAACCCCAGTGTGCAGAAAGGGTCAAAACGTGTTTTTCAGCAGAAATAAACATGTTTCTGCAAGTTTGGTCAACCCCATGTAAATTATGGGGCAGTAACAGAACACTTTTCAAAACGTGTTTTTCAGCCCGAAATAAACGCGTTTTTTCAGACAACTGAATCCCCATGTAACAGCAAGGCTCAGAGGAGCCCACACACTCAGCTCTTAACCCCAGTGTGCAGAAAGGGTCAAAACGTGTTTTTCAGCAGAAATAAACATGTTTCTGCAAGTTTGGTCAACCCCATGTAAGTTATGGGGCAGTAACAGAACACTTTTCAAAACGTGTTTTTCAGCCCGAAATAAACGCGTTTTTTCAGACAACTGAATCCCCATGCAGCAGCAAGGCTCAGAGGAGCCCACACACTCAGCTCTTAACCCCAGTGTGCAGAAAGAGTCAAAACGTGTTTTTCAGCAGAAATAAACATGTTTCTGCAAGTTTGGTCAACCCCATGTAAGTTATGGGGCAGTAACAGAACACTTTTCAAAACGTGTTTTTCAGCCCGAAATAAACGCGTTTTTTCAGACAACTGAATCCCCATGTAACAGCAAGGCTCAGAGGAGCCCACACACTCAGCTCTTAACCCCAGTGTGCAGAAAGGGTCACAACGTGTTTTTCAGCAGAAATAAACATGTTTCTGCAAGTTTGGTCAACCCCATGTAAGTTATGGGACAGTAACAGAACACTTTTCAAAACGTGTTTTTCAGCCCGAAATAAACGCGTTTTTTCAGACAACTGAATCCCCATGTAACAGCAAGGCTCAGAGGAGCCCACACACTCAGCTCTTAACCCCAGTGTGCAGAAAGGGTCAAAACGTGTTTTTCAGCAGAAATAAACATGTTTCTGCAAGTTTGGTCAACCCCATGTAAGTTATGGGGCAGTAACAGAACACTTTTCAAAACGTGTTTTTCAGCCCGAAATAAACGCGTTTTTTCAGACAACTGAATCCCCATGTAACAGCAAGGCTCAGAGGAGCCCACACACTCAGCTCTTAACCCCAGTGTGCAGAAAGGGTCACAACGTGTTTTTCAGCAGAAATAAACATGTTTCTGCAAGTTTGGTCAACCCCATGTAAGTTATGGGACAGTAACAGAACACTTTTCAAAACGTGTTTTTCAGCCCGAAATAAACGCGTTTTTTCAGACAACTGAATCCCCATGTAACAGCAAGGCTCAGAGGAGCCCACACACTCAGCTCTTAACCCCAGTGTGCAGAAAGGGTCAAAACGTGTTTTTCAGCAGAAATAAACATGTTTCTGCAAGTTTGGTCAACCCCATGTAAGTTATGGGGCAGTAACAGAACACTTTTCAAAACGTGTTTTTCAGCCCGAAATAAACGCGTTTTTTCAGACAACTGAATCCCCATGTAACAGCAAGGCTCAGAGGAGCCCACACACTCAGATCTTAACCCCAGTGTGCAGAAAGGGTCAAAACGTGTTTTTCAGCAGAAATAAACATGTTTCTGCAAGTTTGGTCAACCCCATGTAAATTATGGGGCAGTAACAGAACACTTTTCAAAACGTGTTTTTCAGCCCGAAATAAACGCGTTTTTTCAGACAACTGAATCCCCATGTAACAGCAAGGCTCAGAGGAGCCCACACACTCAGCTCTTAACCCCAGTGTGCAGAAAGGGTCAAAACGTGTTTTTCAGCAGAAATAAACATGTTTCTGCAAGTTTGGTCAACCCCATGTAAGTTATGGGGCAGTAACAGAACACTTTTCAAAACGTGTTTTTCAGCCCGAAATAAACGCGTTTTTTCAGACAACTGAATCCCCATGCAGCAGCAAGGCTCAGAGGAGCCCACACACTCAGCTCTTAACCCCAGTGTGCAGAAAGAGTCAAAACGTGTTTTTCAGCAGAAATAAACATGTTTCTGCAAGTTTGGTCAACCCCATGTAAGTTATGGGGCAGTAACAGCACACTTTTCAAAACGTGTTTTTCAGCCCGAAATAAACGCGTTTTTTCAGACATCTGAATCCCCATGTAACAGCAAGGCTCAGAGGAGCCCACACACTCAGCTCTTAACCCCAGTGTGCAGAAAGGGTCAAAACGTGTTTTTCAGCAGAAATAAACATTTTTCTGCAAGTTTGGTCAACCCCATGTAAGTTATGGGGCAGTAACAGAACACTTTTCAAAACGTGTTTTTCAGCCCGAAATAAACGCGTTTTTTCAGACAACTGAATCCCCATGTAACAGAAAGGCTCAGAGGAGCCCACACACTCAGCTCTTAACCCCAGTGTGCAGAAAGGGTCAAAACGTGTTTTTCAGCAGAAATAAACATGTTTCTGCAAGTTTGGTCAACCCCATGTAAGTTATGGGACAGTAACAGAACACTTTTCAAAACGTGTTTTTCAGCCCGAAATAAACGCGTTTTTTCAGACAACTGAATCCCCATGTAACAGCAAGGCTCAGAGGAGCCCACACACTCAGCTCTTAACCCCAGTGTGCAGAAAGAGTCAAAACGTGTTTTTCAGCAGAAATAAACATGTTTCTGCAAGTTTGGTCAACCCCATGTAAATTATGGGGCAGTAACAGAACACTTTTCAAAACGTGTTTTTCAGCCCGAAATAAACGCGTTTTTTCAGACAACTGAATCCCCATGTAACAGCAAGGCTCAGAGGAGCCCACACACTCAGCTCTTAACCCCAGTGTGCAGAAAGGGTCAAAACGTGTTTTTCAGCAGAAATAAACATGTTTCTGCAAGTTTGGTCAACCCCATGTAAGTTATGGGGCAGTAACAGAACACTTTTCAAAACGTGTTTTTCAGCCCGAAATAAACGCGTTTTTTCAGACAACTGAATCCCCATGCAGCAGCAAGGCTCAGAGGAGCCCACACACTCAGCTCTTAACCCCAGTGTGCAGAAAGAGTCAAAACGTGTTTTTCAGCATAAATAAACATGTTTCTGCAAGTTTGGTCAACCCCATGTAAGTTATGGGGCAGTAACAGCACACTTTTCAAAACGTGTTTTTCAGCCCGAAATAAACGCGTTTTTTCAGACATCTGAATCCCCATGTAACAGCAAGGCTCAGAGGAGCCCACACACTCAGCTCTTAACCCCAGTGTGCAGAAAGGGTCAAAACGTGTTTTTCAGCAGAAATAAACATGTTTCTGCAAGTTTGGTCAACCCTATGTAAGTTATGGGACAGTAACAGAACACTTTTCAAAACGTGTTTTTCAGCCCGAAATAAACGCGTTTTTTCAGACAACTGAATCCCCATGTAACAGCAAGGCTCAGAGGAGCCCACACACTCAGCTCTTAACCCCAGTGTGCAGAAAGGGTCAAAACGTGTTTTTCAGCAGAAATAAACATGTTTCTGCAAGTTTGGTCAACCCCATGTAAGTTATGGGGCAGTAACAGAATACTTTTCAAAACGTGTTTTTCAGCCCGAAATAAACGCGTTTTTTCAGACAACTGAATCCCCATGTAACAGCAAGGCTCAGAGGAGCCCACACACTCAGCTCTTAACCCCAGTGTGCAGAAAGGGTCACAACGTGTTTTTCAGCAGAAATAAACATGTTTCTGCAAGTTTGGTCAACCCCATGTAAGTTATGGGACAGTAACAGAACACTTTTCAAAACGTGTTTTTCAGCCCGAAATAAACGCGTTTTTTCAGACAACTGAATCCCCATGTAACAGCAAGGCTCAGAGGAGCCCACACACTCAGCTCTTAACCCCAGTGTGCAGAAAGGGTCACAACGTGTTTTTCAGCAGAAATAAACATGTTTCTGCAAGTTTGGTCAACCCCATGTAAGTTATGGGGCAGTAACAGAACACTTTTCAAAACGTGTTTTTCAGCCCGAAATAAACGCGTTTTTTCAGACAACTGAATCCCCATGTAACAGCAAGGCTCAGAGGAGCCCACACACTCAGCTCTTAACCCCAGTGTGCAGAAAGGGTCACAACGTGTTTTTCAGCAGAAATAAACATGTTTCTGCAAGTTTGGTCAACCCCATGTAAGTTATGGGACAGTAACAGAACACTTTTCAAAACGTGTTTTTCAGCCCGAAATAAACGCGTTTTTTCAGACAACTGAATCCCCATGTAACAGCAAGGCTCAGAGGAGCCCACACACTCAGCTCTTAACCCCAGTGTGCAGAAAGGGTCAAAACGTGTTTTTCAGCAGAAATAAACATGTTTCTGCAAGTTTGGTCAACCCCATGTAAGTTATGGGGCAGTAACAGAACACTTTTCAAAACGTGTTTTTCAGCCCGAAATAAACGCGTTTTTTCAGACAACTGAATCCCCATGTAACAGCAAGGCTCAGAGGAGCCCACACACTCAGCTCTTAACCCCAGTGTGCAGAAAGGGTCACAACGTGTTTTTCAGCAGAAATAAACATGTTTCTGCAAGTTTGGTCAACCCCATGTAAGTTATGGGACAGTAACAGAACACTTTTCAAAACGTGTTTTTCAGCCCGAAATAAACGCGTTTTTTCAGACAACTGAATCCCCATGTAACAGCAAGGCTCAGAGGAGCCCACACACTCAGCTCTTAACCCCAGTGTGCAGAAAGGGTCAAAACGTGTTTTTCAGCAGAAATAAACATGTTTCTGCAAGTTTGGTCAACCCCATGTAAGTTATGGGGCAGTAACAGAACACTTTTCAAAACGTGTTTTTCAGCCCGAAATAAACGCGTTTTTTCAGACAACTGAATCCCCATGTAACAGCAAGGCTCAGAGGAGCCCACACACTCAGCTCTTAACCCCAGTGTGCAGAAAGGGTCACAACGTGTTTTTCAGCAGAAATAAACATGTTTCTGCAAGTTTGGTCAACCCCATGTAAGTTATGGGACAGTAACAGAACACTTTTCAAAACGTGTTTTTCAGCCCGAAATAAACGCGTTTTTTCAGACAACTGAATCCCCATGTAACAGCAAGGCTCAGAGGAGCCCACACACTCAGCTCTTAACCCCAGTGTGCAGAAAGGGTCACAACGTGTTTTTCAGCAGAAATAAACATGTTTCTGCAAGTTTGGTCAACCCCATGTAAGTTATGGGACAGTAACAGAACACTTTTCAAAACGTGTTTTTCAGCCCGAAATAAACGCGTTTTTTCAGACAACTGAATCCCCATGTAACAGCAAGGCTCAGAGGAGCCCACACACTCAGCTCTTAACCCCAGTGTGCAGAAAGAGTCAAAACGTGTTTTTCAGCAGAAATAAACATGTTTCTGCAAGTTTGGTCAACCCCATGTAAGTTATGGGGCAGTAACAGAACACTTTTCAAAACGTGTTTTTCAGCCCGAAATAAACGCGTTTTTTCAGACAACTGAATCCCCATGTAACAGCAAGGCTCAGAGGAGCCCACACACTCAGCTCTTAACCCCAGTGTGCAGAAAGGGTCACAACGTGTTTTTCAGCAGAAATAAACATGTTTCTGCAAGTTTGGTCAACCCCATGTAAGTTATGGGACAGTAACAGAACACTTTTCAAAACGTGTTTTTCAGCCCGAAATAAACGCGTTTTTTCAGACAACTGAATCCCCATGTAACAGCAAGGCTCAGAGGAGCCCACACACTCAGCTCTTAACCCCAGAGTGCAGAAAGGGTCAAAACGTGTTTTTCAGCAGAAATAAACATGTTTCTGCAAGTTTGGTCAACCCCATGTAAGTTATGGGGCAGTAACAGAACACTTTTCAAAACGTGTTTTTCAGCCCGAAATAAACGCGTTTTTTCAGACAACTGAATCCCCATGTAACAGCAAGGCTCAGAGGAGCCCACACACTCAGATCTTAACCCCAGTGTGCAGAAAGGGTCAAAACGTGTTTTTCAGCAGAAATAAACATGTTTCTGCAAGTTTGGTCAACCCCATGTAAATTATGGGGCAGTAACAGAACACTTTTCAAAACGTGTTTTTCAGCCCGAAATAAACGCGTTTTTTCAGACAACTGAATCCCCATGTAACAGCAAGGCTCAGAGGAGCCCACACACTCAGCTCTTAACCCCAGTGTGCAGAAAGGGTCAAAACGTGTTTTTCAGCAGAAATAAACATGTTTCTGCAAGTTTGGTCAACCCCATGTAAGTTATGGGACAGTAACAGAACACTTTTCAAAACGTGTTTTTCAGCCCGAAATAAACGCGTTTTTTCAGACAACTGAATCCCCATGTAACAGCAAGGCTCAGAGGAGCCCACACACTCAGCTCTTAACCCCAGTGTGCAGAAAGGGTCAAAACGTGTTTTTCAGCAGAAATAAACATGTTTCTGCAAGTTTGGTCAACCCCATGTAAGTTATGGGGCAGTAACAGAACACTTTTCAAAACGTGTTTTTCAGCCCGAAATAAACGCGTTTTTTCAGACAACTGAATCCCCATGTAACAGCAAGGCTCAGAGGAGCCCACACACTCAGCTCTTAACCCCAGTGTGCAGAAAGGGTCAAAACGTGTTTTTCAGCAGAAATAAACATGTTTCTGCAAGTTTGGTCAACCCCATGTAAGTTATGGGGCAGTAACAGAACACTTTTCAAAACGTGTTTTTCAGCCCGAAATAAACGCGTTTTTTCAGACAACTGAATCCCCATGTAACAGCAAGGCTCAGAGGAGCCCACACACTCAGCTCTTAACCCCAGTGTGCAGAAAGGGTCACAACGTGTTTTTCAGCAGAAATAAACATGTTTCTGCAAGTTTGGTCAACCCCATGTAAGTTATGGGACAGTAACAGAACACTTTTCAAAACGTGTTTTTCAGCCCGAAATAAACGCGTTTTTTCAGACAACTGAATCCCCATGTAACAGCAAGGCTCAGAGGAGCCCACACACTCAGCTCTTAACCCCAGTGTGCAGAAAGGGTCAAAACGTGTTTTTCAGCAGAAATAAACATGTTTCTGCAAGTTTGGTCAACCCCATGTAAGTTATGGGGCAGTAACAGAACACTTTTCAAAACGTGTTTTTCAGCCCGAAATAAACGCGTTTTTTCAGACAACTGAATCCCCATGTAACAGCAAGGCTCAGAGGAGCCCACACACTCAGCTCTTAACCCCAGTGTGCAGAAAGGGTCAAAACGTGTTTTTCAGCTGAAATAAACATGTTTCTGCAAGTTTGGTCAACCCCATGTAAGTTATGGGGCAGTAACAGAACACTTTTCAAAACGTGTTTTTCAGCCCGAAATAAACGCGTTTTTTCAGACAACTGAATCCCCATGTAACAGCAAGGCTCAGAGGAGCCCACACACTCAGATCTTAACCCCAGTGTGCAGAAAGGGTCAAAACGTGTTTTTCAGCAGAAATAAACATGTTTCTGCAAGTTTGGTCAACCCCATGTAAATTATGGGGCAGTAACAGAACACTTTTCAAAACGTGTTTTTCAGCCCGAAATAAACGCGTTTTTTCAGACAACTGAATCCCCATGTAACAGCAAGGCTCAGAGGAGCCCACACACTCAGCTCTTAACCCCAGTGTGCAGAAAGGGTCAAAACGTGTTTTTCAGCAGAAATAAACATGTTTCTGCAAGTTTGGTCAACCCCATGTAAGTTATGGGGCAGTAACAGAACACTTTTCAAAACGTGTTTTTCAGCCCGAAATAAACGCGTTTTTTCAGACAACTGAATCCCCATGCAGCAGCAAGGCTCAGAGGAGCCCACACACTCAGCTCTTAACCCCAGTGTGCAGAAAGAGTCAAAACGTGTTTTTCAGCAGAAATAAACATGTTTCTGCAAGTTTGGTCAACCCCATGTAAGTTATGGGGCAGTAACAGCACACTTTTCAAAACGTGTTTTTCAGCCCGAAATAAACGCGTTTTTTCAGACATCTGAATCCCCATGTAACAGCAAGGCTCAGAGGAGCCCACACACTCAGCTCTTAACCCCAGTGTGCAGAAAGGGTCAAAACGTGTTTTTCAGCAGAAATAAACATTTTTCTGCAAGTTTGGTCAACCCCATGTAAGTTATGGGGCAGTAACAGAACACTTTTCAAAACGTGTTTTTCAGCCCGAAATAAACGCGTTTTTTCAGACAACTGAATCCCCATGTAACAGAAAGGCTCAGAGGAGCCCACACACTCAGATCTTAACCCCAGTGTGCAGAAAGGGTCAAAACGTGTTTTTCAGCAGAAATAAACATGTTTCTGCAAGTTTGGTCAACCCCATGTAAGTTATGGGACAGTAACAGAACACTTTTCAAAACGTGTTTTTCAGCCCGAAATAAACGCGTTTTTTCAGACAACTGAATCCCCATGTAACAGCAAGGCTCAGAGGAGCCCACACACTCAGCTCTTAACCCCAGTGTGCAGAAAGGGTCAAAACGTGTTTTTCAGCAGAAATAAACATGTTTCTGCAAGTTTGGTCAACCCCATGTAAGTTATGGGGCAGTAACAGAACACTTTTCAAAACGTGTTTTTCAGCCCGAAATAAACGCGTTTTTTCAGACAACTGAATCCCCATGTAACAGCAAGGCTCAGAGGAGCCCACACACTCAGCTCTTAACCCCAGTGTGCAGAAAGGGTCACAACGTGTTTTTCAGCAGAAATAAACATGTTTCTGCAAGTTTGGTCAACCCCATGTAAGTTATGGGACAGTAACAGAACACTTTTCAAAACGTGTTTTTCAGCCCGAAATAAACGCGTTTTTTCAGACAACTGAATCCCCATGTAACAGCAAGGCTCAGAGGAGCCCACACACTCAGCTCTTAACCCCAGTGTGCAGAAAGGGTCACAACGTGTTTTTCAGCAGAAATAAACATGTTTCTGCAAGTTTGGTCAACCCCATGTAAGTTATGGGGCAGTAACAGAACACTTTTCAAAACGTGTTTTTCAGCCCGAAATAAACGCGTTTTTTCAGACAACTGAATCCCCATGTAACAGCAAGGCTCAGAGGAGCCCACACACTCAGCTCTTAACCCCAGTGTGCAGAAAGGGTCACAACGTGTTTTTCAGCAGAAATAAACATGTTTCTGCAAGTTTGGTCAACCCCATGTAAGTTATGGGACAGTAACAGAACACTTTTCAAAACGTGTTTTTCAGCCCGAAATAAACGCGTTTTTTCAGACAACTGAATCCCCATGTAACAGCAAGGCTCAGAGGAGCCCACACACTCAGCTCTTAACCCCAGTGTGCAGAAAGGGTCAAAACGTGTTTTTCAGCAGAAATAAACATGTTTCTGCAAGTTTGGTCAACCCCATGTAAGTTATGGGGCAGTAACAGAACACTTTTCAAAACGTGTTTTTCAGCCCGAAATAAACGCGTTTTTTCAGACAACTGAATCCCCATGTAACAGCAAGGCTCAGAGGAGCCCACACACTCAGCTCTTAACCCCAGTGTGCAGAAAGGGTCACAACGTGTTTTTCAGCAGAAATAAACATGTTTCTGCAAGTTTGGTCAACCCCATGTAAGTTATGGGACAGTAACAGAACACTTTTCAAAACGTGTTTTTCAGCCCGAAATAAACGCGTTTTTTCAGACAACTGAATCCCCATGTAACAGCAAGGCTCAGAGGAGCCCACACACTCAGCTCTTAACCCCAGTGTGCAGAAAGGGTCAAAACGTGTTTTTCAGCAGAAATAAACATGTTTCTGCAAGTTTGGTCAACCCCATGTAAGTTATGGGGCAGTAACAGAACACTTTTCAAAACGTGTTTTTCAGCCCGAAATAAACGCGTTTTTTCAGACAACTGAATCCCCATGTAACAGCAAGGCTCAGAGGAGCCCACACACTCAGCTCTTAACCCCAGTGTGCAGAAAGGGTCACAACGTGTTTTTCAGCAGAAATAAACATGTTTCTGCAAGTTTGGTCAACCCCATGTAAGTTATGGGACAGTAACAGAACACTTTTCAAAACGTGTTTTTCAGCCCGAAATAAACGCGTTTTTTCAGACAACTGAATCCCCATGTAACAGCAAGGCTCAGAGGAGCCCACACACTCAGCTCTTAACCCCAGTGTGCAGAAAGGGTCACAACGTGTTTTTCAGCAGAAATAAACATGTTTCTGCAAGTTTGGTCAACCCCATGTAAGTTATGGGACAGTAACAGAACACTTTTCAAAACGTGTTTTTCAGCCCGAAATAAACGCGTTTTTTCAGACAACTGAATCCCCATGTAACAGCAAGGCTCAGAGGAGCCCACACACTCAGCTCTTAACCCCAGTGTGCAGAAAGGGTCAAAACGTGTTTTTCAGCAGAAATAAACATGTTTCTGCAAGTTTGGTCAACCCCATGTAAGTTATGGGGCAGTAACAGAACACTTTTCAAAACGTGTTTTTCAGCCCGAAATAAACGCGTTTTTTCAGACAACTGAATCCCCATGTAACAGCAAGGCTCAGAGGAGCCCACACACTCAGCTCTTAACCCCAGTGTGCAGAAAGGGTCACAACGTGTTTTTCAGCAGAAATAAACATGTTTCTGCAAGTTTGGTCAACCCCATGTAAGTTATGGGACAGTAACAGAACACTTTTCAAAACGTGTTTTTCAGCCCGAAATAAACGCGTTTTTTCAGACAACTGAATCCCCATGTAACAGCAAGGCTCAGAGGAGCCCACACACTCAGCTCTTAACCCCAGTGTGCAGAAAGGGTCAAAACGTGTTTTTCAGCAGAAATAAACATGTTTCTGCAAGTTTGGTCAACCCCATGTAAGTTATGGGGCAGTAACAGAACACTTTTCAAAACGTGTTTTTCAGCCCGAAATAAACGCGTTTTTTCAGACAACTGAATCCCCATGTAACAGCAAGGCTCAGAGGAGCCCACACACTCAGATCTTAACCCCAGTGTGCAGAAAGGGTCAAAACGTGTTTTTCAGCAGAAATAAACATGTTTCTGCAAGTTTGGTCAACCCCATGTAAATTATGGGGCAGTAACAGAACACTTTTCAAAACGTGTTTTTCAGCCCGAAATAAACGCGTTTTTTCAGACAACTGAATCCCCATGTAACAGCAAGGCTCAGAGGAGCCCACACACTCAGCTCTTAACCCCAGTGTGCAGAAAGGGTCAAAACGTGTTTTTCAGCAGAAATAAACATGTTTCTGCAAGTTTGGTCAACCCCATGTAAGTTATGGGACAGTAACAGAACACTTTTCAAAACGTGTTTTTCAGCCCGAAATAAACGCGTTTTTTCAGACAACTGAATCCCCATGTAACAGCAAGGCTCAGAGGAGCCCACACACTCAGCTCTTAACCCCAGTGTGCAGAAAGGGTCAAAACGTGTTTTTCAGCAGAAATAAACATGTTTCTGCAAGTTTGGTCAACCCCATGTAAGTTATGGGGCAGTAACAGAACACTTTTCAAAACGTGTTTTTCAGCCCGAAATAAACGCGTTTTTTCAGACAACTGAATCCCCATGTAACAGCAAGGCTCAGAGGAGCCCACACACTCAGCTCTTAACCCCAGTGTGCAGAAAGGGTCAAAACGTGTTTTTCAGCAGAAATAAACATGTTTCTGCAAGTTTGGTCAACCCCATGTAAGTTATGGGGCAGTAACAGAACACTTTTCAAAACGTGTTTTTCAGCCCGAAATAAACGCGTTTTTTCAGACAACTGAATCCCCATGTAACAGCAAGGCTCAGAGGAGCCCACACACTCAGCTCTTAACCCCAGTGTGCAGAAAGGGTCACAACGTGTTTTTCAGCAGAAATAAACATGTTTCTGCAAGTTTGGTCAACCCCATGTAAGTTATGGGACAGTAACAGAACACTTTTCAAAACGTGTTTTTCAGCCCGAAATAAACGCGTTTTTTCAGACAACTGAATCCCCATGTAACAGCAAGGCTCAGAGGAGCCCACACACTCAGCTCTTAACCCCAGTGTGCAGAAAGGGTCAAAACGTGTTTTTCAGCAGAAATAAACATGTTTCTGCAAGTTTGGTCAACCCCATGTAAGTTATGGGGCAGTAACAGAACACTTTTCAAAACGTGTTTTTCAGCCCGAAATAAACGCGTTTTTTCAGACAACTGAATCCCCATGTAACAGCAAGGCTCAGAGGAGCCCACACACTCAGCTCTTAACCCCAGTGTGCAGAAAGGGTCAAAACGTGTTTTTCAGCTGAAATAAACATGTTTCTGCAAGTTTGGTCAACCCCATGTAAGTTATGGGGCAGTAACAGAACACTTTTCAAAACGTGTTTTTCAGCCCGAAATAAACGCGTTTTTTCAGACAACTGAATCCCCATGTAACAGCAAGGCTCAGAGGAGCCCACACACTCAGATCTTAACCCCAGTGTGCAGAAAGGGTCAAAACGTGTTTTTCAGCAGAAATAAACATGTTTCTGCAAGTTTGGTCAACCCCATGTAAATTATGGGGCAGTAACAGAACACTTTTCAAAACGTGTTTTTCAGCCCGAAATAAACGCGTTTTTTCAGACAACTGAATCCCCATGTAACAGCAAGGCTCAGAGGAGCCCACACACTCAGCTCTTAACCCCAGTGTGCAGAAAGGGTCAAAACGTGTTTTTCAGCAGAAATAAACATGTTTCTGCAAGTTTGGTCAACCCCATGTAAGTTATGGGGCAGTAACAGAACACTTTTCAAAACGTGTTTTTCAGCCCGAAATAAACGCGTTTTTTCAGACAACTGAATCCCCATGCAGCAGCAAGGCTCAGAGGAGCCCACACACTCAGCTCTTAACCCCAGTGTGCAGAAAGAGTCAAAACGTGTTTTTCAGCAGAAATAAACATGTTTCTGCAAGTTTGGTCAACCCCATGTAAGTTATGGGGCAGTAACAGCACACTTTTCAAAACGTGTTTTTCAGCCCGAAATAAACGCGTTTTTTCAGACATCTGAATCCCCATGTAACAGCAAGGCTCAGAGGAGCCCACACACTCAGCTCTTAACCCCAGTGTGCAGAAAGGGTCAAAACGTGTTTTTCAGCAGAAATAAACATTTTTCTGCAAGTTTGGTCAACCCCATGTAAGTTATGGGGCAGTAACAGAACACTTTTCAAAACGTGTTTTTCAGCCCGAAATAAACGCGTTTTTTCAGACAACTGAATCCCCATGTAACAGAAAGGCTCAGAGGAGCCCACACACTCAGATCTTAACCCCAGTGTGCAGAAAGGGTCAAAACGTGTTTTTCAGCAGAAATAAACATGTTTCTGCAAGTTTGGTCAACCCCATGTAAGTTATGGGACAGTAACAGAACACTTTTCAAAACGTGTTTTTCAGCCCGAAATAAACGCGTTTTTTCAGACAACTGAATCCCCATGTAACAGCAAGGCTCAGAGGAGCCCACACACTCAGCTCTTAACCCCAGTGTGCAGAAAGGGTCAAAACGTGTTTTTCAGCAGAAATAAACATGTTTCTGCAAGTTTGGTCAACCCCATGTAAGTTATGGGGCAGTAACAGAACACTTTTCAAAACGTGTTTTTCAGCCCGAAATAAACGCGTTTTTTCAGACAACTGAATCCCCATGTAACAGCAAGGCTCAGAGGAGCCCACACACTCAGCTCTTAACCCCAGTGTGCAGAAAGGGTCACAACGTGTTTTTCAGCAGAAATAAACATGTTTCTGCAAGTTTGGTCAACCCCATGTAAGTTATGGGACAGTAACAGAACACTTTTCAAAACGTGTTTTTCAGCCCGAAATAAACGCGTTTTTTCAGACAACTGAATCCCCATGTAACAGCAAGGCTCAGAGGAGCCCACACACTCAGCTCTTAACCCCAGTGTGCAGAAAGGGTCAAAACGTGTTTTTCAGCAGAAATAAACATGTTTCTGCAAGTTTGGTCAACCCCATGTAAGTTATGGGGCAGTAACAGAACACTTTTCAAAACGTGTTTTTCAGCCCGAAATAAACGCGTTTTTTCAGACAACTGAATCCCCATGTAACAGCAAGGCTCAGAGGAGCCCACACACTCAGCTCTTAACCCCAGTGTGCAGAAAGGGTCACAACGTGTTTTTCAGCAGAAATAAACATGTTTCTGCAAGTTTGGTCAACCCCATGTAAGTTATGGGACAGTAACAGAACACTTTTCAAAACGTGTTTTTCAGCCCGAAATAAACGCGTTTTTTCAGACAACTGAATCCCCATGTAACAGCAAGGCTCAGAGGAGCCCACACACTCAGCTCTTAACCCCAGTGTGCAGAAAGGGTCAAAACGTGTTTTTCAGCAGAAATAAACATGTTTCTGCAAGTTTGGTCAACCCCATGTAAGTTATGGGGCAGTAACAGAACACTTTTCAAAACGTGTTTTTCAGCCCGAAATAAACGCGTTTTTTCAGACAACTGAATCCCCATGTAACAGCAAGGCTCAGAGGAGCCCACACACTCAGATCTTAACCCCAGTGTGCAGAAAGGGTCAAAACGTGTTTTTCAGCAGAAATAAACATGTTTCTGCAAGTTTGGTCAACCCCATGTAAATTATGGGGCAGTAACAGAACACTTTTCAAAACGTGTTTTTCAGCCCGAAATAAACGCGTTTTTTCAGACAACTGAATCCCCATGTAACAGCAAGGCTCAGAGGAGCCCACACACTCAGCTCTTAACCCCAGTGTGCAGAAAGGGTCAAAACGTGTTTTTCAGCAGAAATAAACATGTTTCTGCAAGTTTGGTCAACCCCATGTAAGTTATGGGGCAGTAACAGAACACTTTTCAAAACGTGTTTTTCAGCCCGAAATAAACGCGTTTTTTCAGACAACTGAATCCCCATGCAGCAGCAAGGCTCAGAGGAGCCCACACACTCAGCTCTTAACCCCAGTGTGCAGAAAGAGTCAAAACGTGTTTTTCAGCAGAAATAAACATGTTTCTGCAAGTTTGGTCAACCCCATGTAAGTTATGGGGCAGTAACAGCACACTTTTCAAAACGTGTTTTTCAGCCCGAAATAAACGCGTTTTTTCAGACATCTGAATCCCCATGTAACAGCAAGGCTCAGAGGAGCCCACACACTCAGCTCTTAACCCCAGTGTGCAGAAAGGGTCAAAACGTGTTTTTCAGCAGAAATAAACATTTTTCTGCAAGTTTGGTCAACCCCATGTAAGTTATGGGGCAGTAACAGAACACTTTTCAAAACGTGTTTTTCAGCCCGAAATAAACGCGTTTTTTCAGACAACTGAATCCCCATGTAACAGAAAGGCTCAGAGGAGCCCACACACTCAGCTCTTAACCCCAGTGTGCAGAAAGGGTCAAAACGTGTTTTTCAGCAGAAATAAACATGTTTCTGCAAGTTTGGTCAACCCCATGTAAGTTATGGGACAGTAACAGAACACTTTTCAAAACGTGTTTTTCAGCCCGAAATAAACGCGTTTTTTCAGACAACTGAATCCCCATGTAACAGCAAGGCTCAGAGGAGCCCACACACTCAGCTCTTAACCCCAGTGTGCAGAAAGAGTCAAAACGTGTTTTTCAGCAGAAATAAACATGTTTCTGCAAGTTTGGTCAACCCCATGTAAATTATGGGGCAGTAACAGAACACTTTTCAAAACGTGTTTTTCAGCCCGAAATAAACGCGTTTTTTCAGACAACTGAATCCCCATGTAACAGCAAGGCTCAGAGGAGCCCACACACTCAGCTCTTAACCCCAGTGTGCAGAAAGGGTCAAAACGTGTTTTTCAGCAGAAATAAACATGTTTCTGCAAGTTTGGTCAACCCCATGTAAGTTATGGGGCAGTAACAGAACACTTTTCAAAACGTGTTTTTCAGCCCGAAATAAACGCGTTTTTTCAGACAACTGAATCCCCATGCAGCAGCAAGGCTCAGAGGAGCCCACACACTCAGCTCTTAACCCCAGTGTGCAGAAAGAGTCAAAACGTGTTTTTCAGCAGAAATAAACATGTTTCTGCAAGTTTGGTCAACCCCATGTAAGTTATGGGGCAGTAACAGCACACTTTTCAAAACGTGTTTTTCAGCCCGAAATAAACGCGTTTTTTCAGACATCTGAATCCCCATGTAACAGCAAGGCTCAGAGGAGCCCACACACTCAGCTCTTAACCCCAGTGTGCAGAAAGGGTCAAAACGTGTTTTTCAGCAGAAATAAACATGTTTCTGCAAGTTTGGTCAACCCTATGTAAGTTATGGGACAGTAACAGAACACTTTTCAAAACGTGTTTTTCAGCCCGAAATAAACGCGTTTTTTCAGACAACTGAATCCCCATGTAACAGCAAGGCTCAGAGGAGCCCACACACTCAGCTCTTAACCCCAGTGTGCAGAAAGGGTCAAAACGTGTTTTTCAGCAGAAATAAACATGTTTCTGCAAGTTTGGTCAACCCCATGTAAGTTATGGGGCAGTAACAGAATACTTTTCAAAACGTGTTTTTCAGCCCGAAATAAACGCGTTTTTTCAGACAACTGAATCCCCATGTAACAGCAAGGCTCAGAGGAGCCCACACACTCAGCTCTTAACCCCAGTGTGCAGAAAGGGTCACAACGTGTTTTTCAGCAGAAATAAACATGTTTCTGCAAGTTTGGTCAACCCCATGTAAGTTATGGGACAGTAACAGAACACTTTTCAAAACGTGTTTTTCAGCCCGAAATAAACGCGTTTTTTCAGACAACTGAATCCCCATGTAACAGCAAGGCTCAGAGGAGCCCACACACTCAGCTCTTAACCCCAGTGTGCAGAAAGGGTCACAACGTGTTTTTCAGCAGAAATAAACATGTTTCTGCAAGTTTGGTCAACCCCATGTAAGTTATGGGGCAGTAACAGAACACTTTTCAAAACGTGTTTTTCAGCCCGAAATAAACGCGTTTTTTCAGACAACTGAATCCCCATGTAACAGCAAGGCTCAGAGGAGCCCACACACTCAGCTCTTAACCCCAGTGTGCAGAAAGGGTCACAACGTGTTTTTCAGCAGAAATAAACATGTTTCTGCAAGTTTGGTCAACCCCATGTAAGTTATGGGACAGTAACAGAACACTTTTCAAAACGTGTTTTTCAGCCCGAAATAAACGCGTTTTTTCAGACAACTGAATCCCCATGTAACAGCAAGGCTCAGAGGAGCCCACACACTCAGCTCTTAACCCCAGTGTGCAGAAAGGGTCAAAACGTGTTTTTCAGCAGAAATAAACATGTTTCTGCAAGTTTGGTCAACCCCATGTAAGTTATGGGGCAGTAACAGAACACTTTTCAAAACGTGTTTTTCAGCCCGAAATAAACGCGTTTTTTCAGACAACTGAATCCCCATGTAACAGCAAGGCTCAGAGGAGCCCACACACTCAGCTCTTAACCCCAGTGTGCAGAAAGGGTCACAACGTGTTTTTCAGCAGAAATAAACATGTTTCTGCAAGTTTGGTCAACCCCATGTAAGTTATGGGACAGTAACAGAACACTTTTCAAAACGTGTTTTTCAGCCCGAAATAAACGCGTTTTTTCAGACAACTGAATCCCCATGTAACAGCAAGGCTCAGAGGAGCCCACACACTCAGCTCTTAACCCCAGTGTGCAGAAAGGGTCAAAACGTGTTTTTCAGCAGAAATAAACATGTTTCTGCAAGTTTGGTCAACCCCATGTAAGTTATGGGGCAGTAACAGAACACTTTTCAAAACGTGTTTTTCAGCCCGAAATAAACGCGTTTTTTCAGACAACTGAATCCCCATGTAACAGCAAGGCTCAGAGGAGCCCACACACTCAGCTCTTAACCCCAGTGTGCAGAAAGGGTCACAACGTGTTTTTCAGCAGAAATAAACATGTTTCTGCAAGTTTGGTCAACCCCATGTAAGTTATGGGACAGTAACAGAACACTTTTCAAAACGTGTTTTTCAGCCCGAAATAAACGCGTTTTTTCAGACAACTGAATCCCCATGTAACAGCAAGGCTCAGAGGAGCCCACACACTCAGCTCTTAACCCCAGTGTGCAGAAAGGGTCAAAACGTGTTTTTCAGCAGAAATAAACATGTTTCTGCAAGTTTGGTCAACCCCATGTAAGTTATGGGGCAGTAACAGAACACTTTTCAAAACGTGTTTTTCAGCCCGAAATAAACGCGTTTTTTCAGACAACTGAATCCCCATGTAACAGCAAGGCTCAGAGGAGCCCACACACTCAGATCTTAACCCCAGTGTGCAGAAAGGGTCAAAACGTGTTTTTCAGCAGAAATAAACATGTTTCTGCAAGTTTGGTCAACCCCATGTAAATTATGGGGCAGTAACAGAACACTTTTCAAAACGTGTTTTTCAGCCCGAAATAAACGCGTTTTTTCAGACAACTGAATCCCCATGTAACAGCAAGGCTCAGAGGAGCCCACACACTCAGCTCTTAACCCCAGTGTGCAGAAATGGTCAAAACGTGTTTTTCAGCAGAAATAAACATGTTTCTGCAAGTTTGGTCAACCCCATGTAAGTTATGGGGCAGTAACAGAACACTTTTCAAAACGTGTTTTTCAGCCCGAAATAAACGCGTTTTTTCAGACAACTGAATCCCCATGTAACAGCAAGGCTCAGAGGAGCCCACACACTCAGCTCTTAACCCCAGTGTGCAGAAAGGGTCAAAACGTGTTTTTCAGCAGAAATAAACATGTTTCTGCAAGTTTGGTCAACCCCATGTAAGTTATGGGGCAGTAACAGAACACTTTTCAAAACGTGTTTTTCAGCCCGAAATAAACGCGTTTTTTCAGACAACTGAATCCCCATGTAACAGCAAGGCTCAGAGGAGCCCACACACTCAGATCTTAACCCCAGTGTGCAGAAAGGGTCAAAACGTGTTTTTCAGCAGAAATAAACATGTTTCTGCAAGTTTGGTCAACCCCATGTAAATTATGGGGCAGTAACAGAACACTTTTCAAAACGTGTTTTTCAGCCCGAAATAAACGCGTTTTTTCAGACAACTGAATCCCCATGTAACAGCAAGGCTCAGAGGAGCCCACACACTCAGCTCTTAACCCCAGTGTGCAGAAATGGTCAAAACGTGTTTTTCAGCAGAAATAAACATGTTTCTGCAAGTTTGGTCAACCCCATGTAAGTTATGGGGCAGTAACAGAACACTTTTCAAAACGTGTTTTTCAGCCCGAAATAAACGCGTTTTTTCAGACAACTGAATCCCCATGCAGCAGCAAGGCTCAGAGGAGCCCACACACTCAGCTCTTAACCCCAGTGTGCAGAAAGAGTCAAAACGTGTTTTTCAGCAGAAATAAACATGTTTCTGCAAGTTTGGTCAACCCCATGTAAGTTATGGGGCAGTAACAGCACACTTTTCAAAACGTGTTTTTCAGCCCGAAATAAACGCGTTTTTTCAGACATCTGAATCCCCATGTAACAGCAAGGCTCAGAGGAGCCCACACACTCAGCTCTTAACCCCAGTGTGCAGAAAGGGTCAAAACGTGTTTTTCAGCAGAAATAAACATGTTTCTGCAAGTTTGGTCAACCCCATGTAAGTTATGGGGCAGTAACAGAACACTTTTCAAAACGTGTTTTTCAGCCCGAAATAAACGCGTTTTTTCAGACAACTGAATCCCCATGCAGCAGCAAGGCTCAGAGGAGCCCACACACTCAGCTCTTAACCCCAGTGTGCAGAAAGAGTCAAAACGTGTTTTTCAGCAGAAATAAACATGTTTCTGCAAGTTTGGTCAACCCCATGTAAGTTATGGGGCAGTAACAGCACACTTTTCAAAACGTGTTTTTCAGCCCGAAATAAACGCGTTTTTTCAGACATCTGAATCCCCATGTAACAGCAAGGCTCAGAGGAGCCCACACACTCAGCTCTTAACCCCAGTGTGCAGAAAGGGTCAAAACGTGTTTTTCAGCAGAAATAAACATGTTTCTGCAAGTTTGGTCAACCCTATGTAAGTTATGGGACAGTAACAGAACACTTTTCAAAACGTGTTTTTCAGCCCGAAATAAACGCGTTTTTTCAGACAACTGAATCCCCATGTAACAGCAAGGCTCAGAGGAGCCCACACACTCAGCTCTTAACCCCAGTGTGCAGAAAGGGTCAAAACGTGTTTTTCAGCAGAAATAAACATGTTTCTGCAAGTTTGGTCAACCCCATGTAAGTTATGGGGCAGTAACAGCACACTTTTCAAAACGTGTTTTTCAGCCCGAAATAAACGCGTTTTTTCAGACATCTGAATCCCCATGTAACAGCAAGGCTCAGAGGAGCCCACACACTCAGCTCTTAACCCCAGTGTGCAGAAAGGGTCAAAACGTGTTTTTCAGCAGAAATAAACATGTTTCTGCAAGTTTGGTCAACCCCATGTAAGTTATGGGGCAGTAACAGAACACTTTTCAAAACGTGTTTTTCAGCCCGAAATAAACGCGTTTTTTCAGACAACTGAATCCCCATGTAACAGAAAGGCTCAGAGGAGCCCACACACTCAGATCTTAACCCCAGTGTGCAGAAAGGGTCAAAACGTGTTTTTCAGCAGAAATAAACATGTTTCTGCAAGTTTGGTCAACCCCATGTAAGTTATGGGACAGTAACAGAACACTTTTCAAAACGTGTTTTTCAGCCCGAAATAAACGCGTTTTTTCAGACAACTGAATCCCCATGTAACAGCAAGGCTCAGAGGAGCCCACACACTCAGCTCTTAACCCCAGTGTGCAGAAAGGGTCAAAACGTGTTTTTCAGCAGAAATAAACATGTTTCTGCAAGTTTGGTCAACCCCATGTAAGTTATGGGGCAGTAACAGAACACTTTTCAAAACGTGTTTTTCAGCCCGAAATAAACGCGTTTTTTCAGACAACTGAATCCCCATGTAACAGCAAGGCTCAGAGGAGCCCACACACTCAGCTCTTAACCCCAGTGTGCAGAAAGGGTCACAACGTGTTTTTCAGCAGAAATAAACATGTTTCTGCAAGTTTGGTCAACCCCATGTAAGTTATGGGACAGTAACAGAACACTTTTCAAAACGTGTTTTTCAGCCCGAAATAAACGCGTTTTTTCAGACAACTGAATCCCCATGTAACAGCAAGGCTCAGAGGAGCCCACACACTCAGCTCTTAACCCCAGTGTGCAGAAAGGGTCAAAACGTGTTTTTCAGCAGAAATAAACATGTTTCTGCAAGTTTGGTCAACCCCATGTAAGTTATGGGGCAGTAACAGAACACTTTTCAAAACGTGTTTTTCAGCCCGAAATAAACGCGTTTTTTCAGACAACTGAATCCCCATGTAACAGCAAGGCTCAGAGGAGCCCACACACTCAGCTCTTAACCCCAGTGTGCAGAAAGGGTCACAACGTGTTTTTCAGCAGAAATAAACATGTTTCTGCAAGTTTGGTCAACCCCATGTAAGTTATGGGACAGTAACAGAACACTTTTCAAAACGTGTTTTTCAGCCCGAAATAAACGCGTTTTTTCAGACAACTGAATCCCCATGTAACAGCAAGGCTCAGAGGAGCCCACACACTCAGCTCTTAACCCCAGTGTGCAGAAAGGGTCACAACGTGTTTTTCAGCAGAAATAAACATGTTTCTGCAAGTTTGGTCAACCCCATGTAAGTTATGGGACAGTAACAGAACACTTTTCAAAACGTGTTTTTCAGCCCGAAATAAACGCGTTTTTTCAGACAACTGAATCCCCATGTAACAGCAAGGCTCAGAGGAGCCCACACACTCAGCTCTTAACCCCAGTGTGCAGAAAGAGTCAAAACGTGTTTTTCAGCAGAAATAAACATGTTTCTGCAAGTTTGGTCAACCCCATGTAAGTTATGGGGCAGTAACAGAACACTTTTCAAAACGTGTTTTTCAGCCCGAAATAAACGCGTTTTTTCAGACAACTGAATCCCCATGTAACAGCAAGGCTCAGAGGAGCCCACACACTCAGCTCTTAACCCCAGTGTGCAGAAAGGGTCACAACGTGTTTTTCAGCAGAAATAAACATGTTTCTGCAAGTTTGGTCAACCCCATGTAAGTTATGGGACAGTAACAGAACACTTTTCAAAACGTGTTTTTCAGCCCGAAATAAACGCGTTTTTTCAGACAACTGAATCCCCATGTAACAGCAAGGCTCAGAGGAGCCCACACACTCAGCTCTTAACCCCAGAGTGCAGAAAGGGTCAAAACGTGTTTTTCAGCAGAAATAAACATGTTTCTGCAAGTTTGGTCAACCCCATGTAAGTTATGGGGCAGTAACAGAACACTTTTCAAAACGTGTTTTTCAGCCCGAAATAAACGCGTTTTTTCAGACAACTGAATCCCCATGTAACAGCAAGGCTCAGAGGAGCCCACACACTCAGATCTTAACCCCAGTGTGCAGAAAGGGTCAAAACGTGTTTTTCAGCAGAAATAAACATGTTTCTGCAAGTTTGGTCAACCCCATGTAAATTATGGGGCAGTAACAGAACACTTTTCAAAACGTGTTTTTCAGCCCGAAATAAACGCGTTTTTTCAGACAACTGAATCCCCATGTAACAGCAAGGCTCAGAGGAGCCCACACACTCAGCTCTTAACCCCAGTGTGCAGAAAGGGTCAAAACGTGTTTTTCAGCAGAAATAAACATGTTTCTGCAAGTTTGGTCAACCCCATGTAAGTTATGGGACAGTAACAGAACACTTTTCAAAACGTGTTTTTCAGCCCGAAATAAACGCGTTTTTTCAGACAACTGAATCCCCATGTAACAGCAAGGCTCAGAGGAGCCCACACACTCAGCTCTTAACCCCAGTGTGCAGAAAGGGTCAAAACGTGTTTTTCAGCAGAAATAAACATGTTTCTGCAAGTTTGGTCAACCCCATGTAAGTTATGGGGCAGTAACAGAACACTTTTCAAAACGTGTTTTTCAGCCCGAAATAAACGCGTTTTTTCAGACAACTGAATCCCCATGTAACAGCAAGGCTCAGAGGAGCCCACACACTCAGCTCTTAACCCCAGTGTGCAGAAAGGGTCAAAACGTGTTTTTCAGCAGAAATAAACATGTTTCTGCAAGTTTGGTCAACCCCATGTAAGTTATGGGGCAGTAACAGAACACTTTTCAAAACGTGTTTTTCAGCCCGAAATAAACGCGTTTTTTCAGACAACTGAATCCCCATGTAACAGCAAGGCTCAGAGGAGCCCACACACTCAGCTCTTAACCCCAGTGTGCAGAAAGGGTCACAACGTGTTTTTCAGCAGAAATAAACATGTTTCTGCAAGTTTGGTCAACCCCATGTAAGTTATGGGACAGTAACAGAACACTTTTCAAAACGTGTTTTTCAGCCCGAAATAAACGCGTTTTTTCAGACAACTGAATCCCCATGTAACAGCAAGGCTCAGAGGAGCCCACACACTCAGCTCTTAACCCCAGTGTGCAGAAAGGGTCAAAACGTGTTTTTCAGCAGAAATAAACATGTTTCTGCAAGTTTGGTCAACCCCATGTAAGTTATGGGGCAGTAACAGAACACTTTTCAAAACGTGTTTTTCAGCCCGAAATAAACGCGTTTTTTCAGACAACTGAATCCCCATGTAACAGCAAGGCTCAGAGGAGCCCACACACTCAGCTCTTAACCCCAGTGTGCAGAAAGGGTCAAAACGTGTTTTTCAGCTGAAATAAACATGTTTCTGCAAGTTTGGTCAACCCCATGTAAGTTATGGGGCAGTAACAGAACACTTTTCAAAACGTGTTTTTCAGCCCGAAATAAACGCGTTTTTTCAGACAACTGAATCCCCATGTAACAGCAAGGCTCAGAGGAGCCCACACACTCAGATCTTAACCCCAGTGTGCAGAAAGGGTCAAAACGTGTTTTTCAGCAGAAATAAACATGTTTCTGCAAGTTTGGTCAACCCCATGTAAATTATGGGGCAGTAACAGAACACTTTTCAAAACGTGTTTTTCAGCCCGAAATAAACGCGTTTTTTCAGACAACTGAATCCCCATGTAACAGCAAGGCTCAGAGGAGCCCACACACTCAGCTCTTAACCCCAGTGTGCAGAAAGGGTCAAAACGTGTTTTTCAGCAGAAATAAACATGTTTCTGCAAGTTTGGTCAACCCCATGTAAGTTATGGGGCAGTAACAGAACACTTTTCAAAACGTGTTTTTCAGCCCGAAATAAACGCGTTTTTTCAGACAACTGAATCCCCATGCAGCAGCAAGGCTCAGAGGAGCCCACACACTCAGCTCTTAACCCCAGTGTGCAGAAAGAGTCAAAACGTGTTTTTCAGCAGAAATAAACATGTTTCTGCAAGTTTGGTCAACCCCATGTAAGTTATGGGGCAGTAACAGCACACTTTTCAAAACGTGTTTTTCAGCCCGAAATAAACGCGTTTTTTCAGACATCTGAATCCCCATGTAACAGCAAGGCTCAGAGGAGCCCACACACTCAGCTCTTAACCCCAGTGTGCAGAAAGGGTCAAAACGTGTTTTTCAGCAGAAATAAACATTTTTCTGCAAGTTTGGTCAACCCCATGTAAGTTATGGGGCAGTAACAGAACACTTTTCAAAACGTGTTTTTCAGCCCGAAATAAACGCGTTTTTTAGACAACTGAATCCCCATGTAACAGCAAGGCTCAGAGGAGCCCACACACTCAGCTCTTAACCCCAGTGTGCAGAAAGGGTCAAAACGTGTTTTTCAGCAGAAATAAACATGTTTCTGCAAGTTTGGTCAACCCCATGTAAGTTATGGGGCAGTAACAGAACACTTTTCAAAACGTGTTTTTCAGCCCGAAATAAACGCGTTTTTTCAGACAACTGAATCCCCATGTAACAGCAAGGCTCAGAGGAGCCCACACACTCAGCTCTTAACCCCAGTGTGCAGAAAGGGTCACAACGTGTTTTTCAGCAGAAATAAACATGTTTCTGCAAGTTTGGTCAACCCCATGTAAGTTATGGGACAGTAACAGAACACTTTTCAAAACGTGTTTTTCAGCCCGAAATAAACGCGTTTTTTCAGACAACTGAATCCCCATGTAACAGCAAGGCTCAGAGGAGCCCACACACTCAGCTCTTAACCCCAGTGTGCAGAAAGGGTCACAACGTGTTTTTCAGCAGAAATAAACATGTTTCTGCAAGTTTGGTCAACCCCATGTAAGTTATGGGGCAGTAACAGAACACTTTTCAAAACGTGTTTTTCAGCCCGAAATAAACGCGTTTTTTCAGACAACTGAATCCCCATGTAACAGCAAGGCTCAGAGGAGCCCACACACTCAGCTCTTAACCCCAGTGTGCAGAAAGGGTCACAACGTGTTTTTCAGCAGAAATAAACATGTTTCTGCAAGTTTGGTCAACCCCATGTAAGTTATGGGACAGTAACAGAACACTTTTCAAAACGTGTTTTTCAGCCCGAAATAAACGCGTTTTTTCAGACAACTGAATCCCCATGTAACAGCAAGGCTCAGAGGAGCCCACACACTCAGCTCTTAACCCCAGTGTGCAGAAAGGGTCAAAACGTGTTTTTCAGCAGAAATAAACATGTTTCTGCAAGTTTGGTCAACCCCATGTAAGTTATGGGGCAGTAACAGAACACTTTTCAAAACGTGTTTTTCAGCCCGAAATAAACGCGTTTTTTCAGACAACTGAATCCCCATGTAACAGCAAGGCTCAGAGGAGCCCACACACTCAGCTCTTAACCCCAGTGTGCAGAAAGGGTCACAACGTGTTTTTCAGCAGAAATAAACATGTTTCTGCAAGTTTGGTCAACCCCATGTAAGTTATGGGACAGTAACAGAACACTTTTCAAAACGTGTTTTTCAGCCCGAAATAAACGCGTTTTTTCAGACAACTGAATCCCCATGTAACAGCAAGGCTCAGAGGAGCCCACACACTCAGCTCTTAACCCCAGTGTGCAGAAAGGGTCAAAACGTGTTTTTCAGCAGAAATAAACATGTTTCTGCAAGTTTGGTCAACCCCATGTAAGTTATGGGGCAGTAACAGAACACTTTTCAAAACGTGTTTTTCAGCCCGAAATAAACGCGTTTTTTCAGACAACTGAATCCCCATGTAACAGCAAGGCTCAGAGGAGCCCACACACTCAGCTCTTAACCCCAGTGTGCAGAAAGGGTCACAACGTGTTTTTCAGCAGAAATAAACATGTTTCTGCAAGTTTGGTCAACCCCATGTAAGTTATGGGACAGTAACAGAACACTTTTCAAAACGTGTTTTTCAGCCCGAAATAAACGCGTTTTTTCAGACAACTGAATCCCCATGTAACAGCAAGGCTCAGAGGAGCCCACACACTCAGCTCTTAACCCCAGTGTGCAGAAAGGGTCACAACGTGTTTTTCAGCAGAAATAAACATGTTTCTGCAAGTTTGGTCAACCCCATGTAAGTTATGGGACAGTAACAGAACACTTTTCAAAACGTGTTTTTCAGCCCGAAATAAACGCGTTTTTTCAGACAACTGAATCCCCATGTAACAGCAAGGCTCAGAGGAGCCCACACACTCAGCTCTTAACCCCAGTGTGCAGAAAGGGTCAAAACGTGTTTTTCAGCAGAAATAAACATGTTTCTGCAAGTTTGGTCAACCCCATGTAAGTTATGGGGCAGTAACAGAACACTTTTCAAAACGTGTTTTTCAGCCCGAAATAAACGCGTTTTTTCAGACAACTGAATCCCCATGTAACAGCAAGGCTCAGAGGAGCCCACACACTCAGCTCTTAACCCCAGTGTGCAGAAAGGGTCACAACGTGTTTTTCAGCAGAAATAAACATGTTTCTGCAAGTTTGGTCAACCCCATGTAAGTTATGGGACAGTAACAGAACACTTTTCAAAACGTGTTTTTCAGCCCGAAATAAACGCGTTTTTTCAGACAACTGAATCCCCATGTAACAGCAAGGCTCAGAGGAGCCCACACACTCAGCTCTTAACCCCAGTGTGCAGAAAGGGTCAAAACGTGTTTTTCAGCAGAAATAAACATGTTTCTGCAAGTTTGGTCAACCCCATGTAAGTTATGGGGCAGTAACAGAACACTTTTCAAAACGTGTTTTTCAGCCCGAAATAAACGCGTTTTTTCAGACAACTGAATCCCCATGTAACAGCAAGGCTCAGAGGAGCCCACACACTCAGATCTTAACCCCAGTGTGCAGAAAGGGTCAAAACGTGTTTTTCAGCAGAAATAAACATGTTTCTGCAAGTTTGGTCAACCCCATGTAAATTATGGGGCAGTAACAGAACACTTTTCAAAACGTGTTTTTCAGCCCGAAATAAACGCGTTTTTTCAGACAACTGAATCCCCATGTAACAGCAAGGCTCAGAGGAGCCCACACACTCAGCTCTTAACCCCAGTGTGCAGAAAGGGTCAAAACGTGTTTTTCAGCAGAAATAAACATGTTTCTGCAAGTTTGGTCAACCCCATGTAAGTTATGGGACAGTAACAGAACACTTTTCAAAACGTGTTTTTCAGCCCGAAATAAACGCGTTTTTTCAGACAACTGAATCCCCATGTAACAGCAAGGCTCAGAGGAGCCCACACACTCAGCTCTTAACCCCAGTGTGCAGAAAGGGTCAAAACGTGTTTTTCAGCAGAAATAAACATGTTTCTGCAAGTTTGGTCAACCCCATGTAAGTTATGGGGCAGTAACAGAACACTTTTCAAAACGTGTTTTTCAGCCCGAAATAAACGCGTTTTTTCAGACAACTGAATCCCCATGTAACAGCAAGGCTCAGAGGAGCCCACACACTCAGCTCTTAACCCCAGTGTGCAGAAAGGGTCAAAACGTGTTTTTCAGCAGAAATAAACATGTTTCTGCAAGTTTGGTCAACCCCATGTAAGTTATGGGGCAGTAACAGAACACTTTTCAAAACGTGTTTTTCAGCCCGAAATAAACGCGTTTTTTCAGACAACTGAATCCCCATGTAACAGCAAGGCTCAGAGGAGCCCACACACTCAGCTCTTAACCCCAGTGTGCAGAAAGGGTCACAACGTGTTTTTCAGCAGAAATAAACATGTTTCTGCAAGTTTGGTCAACCCCATGTAAGTTATGGGACAGTAACAGAACACTTTTCAAAACGTGTTTTTCAGCCCGAAATAAACGCGTTTTTTCAGACAACTGAATCCCCATGTAACAGCAAGGCTCAGAGGAGCCCACACACTCAGCTCTTAACCCCAGTGTGCAGAAAGGGTCAAAACGTGTTTTTCAGCAGAAATAAACATGTTTCTGCAAGTTTGGTCAACCCCATGTAAGTTATGGGGCAGTAACAGAACACTTTTCAAAACGTGTTTTTCAGCCCGAAATAAACGCGTTTTTTCAGACAACTGAATCCCCATGTAACAGCAAGGCTCAGAGGAGCCCACACACTCAGCTCTTAACCCCAGTGTGCAGAAAGGGTCAAAACGTGTTTTTCAGCTGAAATAAACATGTTTCTGCAAGTTTGGTCAACCCCATGTAAGTTATGGGGCAGTAACAGAACACTTTTCAAAACGTGTTTTTCAGCCCGAAATAAACGCGTTTTTTCAGACAACTGAATCCCCATGTAACAGCAAGGCTCAGAGGAGCCCACACACTCAGATCTTAACCCCAGTGTGCAGAAAGGGTCAAAACGTGTTTTTCAGCAGAAATAAACATGTTTCTGCAAGTTTGGTCAACCCCATGTAAATTATGGGGCAGTAACAGAACACTTTTCAAAACGTGTTTTTCAGCCCGAAATAAACGCGTTTTTTCAGACAACTGAATCCCCATGTAACAGCAAGGCTCAGAGGAGCCCACACACTCAGCTCTTAACCCCAGTGTGCAGAAAGGGTCAAAACGTGTTTTTCAGCAGAAATAAACATGTTTCTGCAAGTTTGGTCAACCCCATGTAAGTTATGGGGCAGTAACAGAACACTTTTCAAAACGTGTTTTTCAGCCCGAAATAAACGCGTTTTTTCAGACAACTGAATCCCCATGCAGCAGCAAGGCTCAGAGGAGCCCACACACTCAGCTCTTAACCCCAGTGTGCAGAAAGAGTCAAAACGTGTTTTTCAGCAGAAATAAACATGTTTCTGCAAGTTTGGTCAACCCCATGTAAGTTATGGGGCAGTAACAGCACACTTTTCAAAACGTGTTTTTCAGCCCGAAATAAACGCGTTTTTTCAGACATCTGAATCCCCATGTAACAGCAAGGCTCAGAGGAGCCCACACACTCAGCTCTTAACCCCAGTGTGCAGAAAGGGTCAAAACGTGTTTTTCAGCAGAAATAAACATTTTTCTGCAAGTTTGGTCAACCCCATGTAAGTTATGGGGCAGTAACAGAACACTTTTCAAAACGTGTTTTTCAGCCCGAAATAAACGCGTTTTTTCAGACAACTGAATCCCCATGTAACAGAAAGGCTCAGAGGAGCCCACACACTCAGATCTTAACCCCAGTGTGCAGAAAGGGTCAAAACGTGTTTTTCAGCAGAAATAAACATGTTTCTGCAAGTTTGGTCAACCCCATGTAAGTTATGGGACAGTAACAGAACACTTTTCAAAACGTGTTTTTCAGCCCGAAATAAACGCGTTTTTTCAGACAACTGAATCCCCATGTAACAGCAAGGCTCAGAGGAGCCCACACACTCAGCTCTTAACCCCAGTGTGCAGAAAGGGTCAAAACGTGTTTTTCAGCAGAAATAAACATGTTTCTGCAAGTTTGGTCAACCCCATGTAAGTTATGGGGCAGTAACAGAACACTTTTCAAAACGTGTTTTTCAGCCCGAAATAAACGCGTTTTTTCAGACAACTGAATCCCCATGTAACAGCAAGGCTCAGAGGAGCCCACACACTCAGCTCTTAACCCCAGTGTGCAGAAAGGGTCACAACGTGTTTTTCAGCAGAAATAAACATGTTTCTGCAAGTTTGGTCAACCCCATGTAAGTTATGGGACAGTAACAGAACACTTTTCAAAACGTGTTTTTCAGCCCGAAATAAACGCGTTTTTTCAGACAACTGAATCCCCATGTAACAGCAAGGCTCAGAGGAGCCCACACACTCAGCTCTTAACCCCAGTGTGCAGAAAGGGTCAAAACGTGTTTTTCAGCAGAAATAAACATGTTTCTGCAAGTTTGGTCAACCCCATGTAAGTTATGGGGCAGTAACAGAACACTTTTCAAAACGTGTTTTTCAGCCCGAAATAAACGCGTTTTTTCAGACAACTGAATCCCCATGTAACAGCAAGGCTCAGAGGAGCCCACACACTCAGCTCTTAACCCCAGTGTGCAGAAAGGGTCACAACGTGTTTTTCAGCAGAAATAAACATGTTTCTGCAAGTTTGGTCAACCCCATGTAAGTTATGGGACAGTAACAGAACACTTTTCAAAACGTGTTTTTCAGCCCGAAATAAACGCGTTTTTTCAGACAACTGAATCCCCATGTAACAGCAAGGCTCAGAGGAGCCCACACACTCAGCTCTTAACCCCAGTGTGCAGAAAGGGTCAAAACGTGTTTTTCAGCAGAAATAAACATGTTTCTGCAAGTTTGGTCAACCCCATGTAAGTTATGGGGCAGTAACAGAACACTTTTCAAAACGTGTTTTTCAGCCCGAAATAAACGCGTTTTTTCAGACAACTGAATCCCCATGTAACAGCAAGGCTCAGAGGAGCCCACACACTCAGATCTTAACCCCAGTGTGCAGAAAGGGTCAAAACGTGTTTTTCAGCAGAAATAAACATGTTTCTGCAAGTTTGGTCAACCCCATGTAAATTATGGGGCAGTAACAGAACACTTTTCAAAACGTGTTTTTCAGCCCGAAATAAACGCGTTTTTTCAGACAACTGAATCCCCATGTAACAGCAAGGCTCAGAGGAGCCCACACACTCAGCTCTTAACCCCAGTGTGCAGAAAGGGTCAAAACGTGTTTTTCAGCAGAAATAAACATGTTTCTGCAAGTTTGGTCAACCCCATGTAAGTTATGGGGCAGTAACAGAACACTTTTCAAAACGTGTTTTTCAGCCCGAAATAAACGCGTTTTTTCAGACAACTGAATCCCCATGCAGCAGCAAGGCTCAGAGGAGCCCACACACTCAGCTCTTAACCCCAGTGTGCAGAAAGAGTCAAAACGTGTTTTTCAGCAGAAATAAACATGTTTCTGCAAGTTTGGTCAACCCCATGTAAGTTATGGGGCAGTAACAGCACACTTTTCAAAACGTGTTTTTCAGCCCGAAATAAACGCGTTTTTTCAGACATCTGAATCCCCATGTAACAGCAAGGCTCAGAGGAGCCCACACACTCAGCTCTTAACCCCAGTGTGCAGAAAGGGTCAAAACGTGTTTTTCAGCAGAAATAAACATTTTTCTGCAAGTTTGGTCAACCCCATGTAAGTTATGGGGCAGTAACAGAACACTTTTCAAAACGTGTTTTTCAGCCCGAAATAAACGCGTTTTTTCAGACAACTGAATCCCCATGTAACAGAAAGGCTCAGAGGAGCCCACACACTCAGCTCTTAACCCCAGTGTGCAGAAAGGGTCAAAACGTGTTTTTCAGCAGAAATAAACATGTTTCTGCAAGTTTGGTCAACCCCATGTAAGTTATGGGACAGTAACAGAACACTTTTCAAAACGTGTTTTTCAGCCCGAAATAAACGCGTTTTTTCAGACAACTGAATCCCCATGTAACAGCAAGGCTCAGAGGAGCCCACACACTCAGCTCTTAACCCCAGTGTGCAGAAAGAGTCAAAACGTGTTTTTCAGCAGAAATAAACATGTTTCTGCAAGTTTGGTCAACCCCATGTAAATTATGGGGCAGTAACAGAACACTTTTCAAAACGTGTTTTTCAGCCCGAAATAAACGCGTTTTTTCAGACAACTGAATCCCCATGTAACAGCAAGGCTCAGAGGAGCCCACACACTCAGCTCTTAACCCCAGTGTGCAGAAAGGGTCAAAACGTGTTTTTCAGCAGAAATAAACATGTTTCTGCAAGTTTGGTCAACCCCATGTAAGTTATGGGGCAGTAACAGAACACTTTTCAAAACGTGTTTTTCAGCCCGAAATAAACGCGTTTTTTCAGACAACTGAATCCCCATGCAGCAGCAAGGCTCAGAGGAGCCCACACACTCAGCTCTTAACCCCAGTGTGCAGAAAGAGTCAAAACGTGTTTTTCAGCAGAAATAAACATGTTTCTGCAAGTTTGGTCAACCCCATGTAAGTTATGGGGCAGTAACAGCACACTTTTCAAAACGTGTTTTTCAGCCCGAAATAAACGCGTTTTTTCAGACATCTGAATCCCCATGTAACAGCAAGGCTCAGAGGAGCCCACACACTCAGCTCTTAACCCCAGTGTGCAGAAAGGGTCAAAACGTGTTTTTCAGCAGAAATAAACATGTTTCTGCAAGTTTGGTCAACCCTATGTAAGTTATGGGACAGTAACAGAACACTTTTCAAAACGTGTTTTTCAGCCCGAAATAAACGCGTTTTTTCAGACAACTGAATCCCCATGTAACAGCAAGGCTCAGAGGAGCCCACACACTCAGCTCTTAACCCCAGTGTGCAGAAAGGGTCAAAACGTGTTTTTCAGCAGAAATAAACATGTTTCTGCAAGTTTGGTCAACCCCATGTAAGTTATGGGGCAGTAACAGAATACTTTTCAAAACGTGTTTTTCAGCCCGAAATAAACGCGTTTTTTCAGACAACTGAATCCCCATGTAACAGCAAGGCTCAGAGGAGCCCACACACTCAGCTCTTAACCCCAGTGTGCAGAAAGGGTCACAACGTGTTTTTCAGCAGAAATAAACATGTTTCTGCAAGTTTGGTCAACCCCATGTAAGTTATGGGACAGTAACAGAACACTTTTCAAAACGTGTTTTTCAGCCCGAAATAAACGCGTTTTTTCAGACAACTGAATCCCCATGTAACAGCAAGGCTCAGAGGAGCCCACACACTCAGCTCTTAACCCCAGTGTGCAGAAAGGGTCACAACGTGTTTTTCAGCAGAAATAAACATGTTTCTGCAAGTTTGGTCAACCCCATGTAAGTTATGGGGCAGTAACAGAACACTTTTCAAAACGTGTTTTTCAGCCCGAAATAAACGCGTTTTTTCAGACAACTGAATCCCCATGTAACAGCAAGGCTCAGAGGAGCCCACACACTCAGCTCTTAACCCCAGTGTGCAGAAAGGGTCACAACGTGTTTTTCAGCAGAAATAAACATGTTTCTGCAAGTTTGGTCAACCCCATGTAAGTTATGGGACAGTAACAGAACACTTTTCAAAACGTGTTTTTCAGCCCGAAATAAACGCGTTTTTTCAGACAACTGAATCCCCATGTAACAGCAAGGCTCAGAGGAGCCCACACACTCAGCTCTTAACCCCAGTGTGCAGAAAGGGTCAAAACGTGTTTTTCAGCAGAAATAAACATGTTTCTGCAAGTTTGGTCAACCCCATGTAAGTTATGGGGCAGTAACAGAACACTTTTCAAAACGTGTTTTTCAGCCCGAAATAAACGCGTTTTTTCAGACAACTGAATCCCCATGTAACAGCAAGGCTCAGAGGAGCCCACACACTCAGCTCTTAACCCCAGTGTGCAGAAAGGGTCACAACGTGTTTTTCAGCAGAAATAAACATGTTTCTGCAAGTTTGGTCAACCCCATGTAAGTTATGGGACAGTAACAGAACACTTTTCAAAACGTGTTTTTCAGCCCGAAATAAACGCGTTTTTTCAGACAACTGAATCCCCATGTAACAGCAAGGCTCAGAGGAGCCCACACACTCAGCTCTTAACCCCAGTGTGCAGAAAGGGTCAAAACGTGTTTTTCAGCAGAAATAAACATGTTTCTGCAAGTTTGGTCAACCCCATGTAAGTTATGGGGCAGTAACAGAACACTTTTCAAAACGTGTTTTTCAGCCCGAAATAAACGCGTTTTTTCAGACAACTGAATCCCCATGTAACAGCAAGGCTCAGAGGAGCCCACACACTCAGCTCTTAACCCCAGTGTGCAGAAAGGGTCACAACGTGTTTTTCAGCAGAAATAAACATGTTTCTGCAAGTTTGGTCAACCCCATGTAAGTTATGGGACAGTAACAGAACACTTTTCAAAACGTGTTTTTCAGCCCGAAATAAACGCGTTTTTTCAGACAACTGAATCCCCATGTAACAGCAAGGCTCAGAGGAGCCCACACACTCAGCTCTTAACCCCAGTGTGCAGAAAGGGTCAAAACGTGTTTTTCAGCAGAAATAAACATGTTTCTGCAAGTTTGGTCAACCCCATGTAAGTTATGGGGCAGTAACAGAACACTTTTCAAAACGTGTTTTTCAGCCCGAAATAAACGCGTTTTTTCAGACAACTGAATCCCCATGTAACAGCAAGGCTCAGAGGAGCCCACACACTCAGATCTTAACCCCAGTGTGCAGAAAGGGTCAAAACGTGTTTTTCAGCAGAAATAAACATGTTTCTGCAAGTTTGGTCAACCCCATGTAAATTATGGGGCAGTAACAGAACACTTTTCAAAACGTGTTTTTCAGCCCGAAATAAACGCGTTTTTTCAGACAACTGAATCCCCATGTAACAGCAAGGCTCAGAGGAGCCCACACACTCAGCTCTTAACCCCAGTGTGCAGAAATGGTCAAAACGTGTTTTTCAGCAGAAATAAACATGTTTCTGCAAGTTTGGTCAACCCCATGTAAGTTATGGGGCAGTAACAGAACACTTTTCAAAACGTGTTTTTCAGCCCGAAATAAACGCGTTTTTTCAGACAACTGAATCCCCATGCAGCAGCAAGGCTCAGAGGAGCCCACACACTCAGCTCTTAACCCCAGTGTGCAGAAAGAGTCAAAACGTGTTTTTCAGCAGAAATAAACATGTTTCTGCAAGTTTGGTCAACCCCATGTAAGTTATGGGGCAGTAACAGCACACTTTTCAAAACGTGTTTTTCAGCCCGAAATAAACGCGTTTTTTCAGACATCTGAATCCCCATGTAACAGCAAGGCTCAGAGGAGCCCACACACTCAGCTCTTAACCCCAGTGTGCAGAAAGGGTCAAAACGTGTTTTTCAGCAGAAATAAACATGTTTCTGCAAGTTTGGTCAACCCCATGTAAGTTATGGGGCAGTAACAGAACACTTTTCAAAACGTGTTTTTCAGCCCGAAATAAACGCGTTTTTTCAGACAACTGAATCCCCATGCAGCAGCAAGGCTCAGAGGAGCCCACACACTCAGCTCTTAACCCCAGTGTGCAGAAAGAGTCAAAACGTGTTTTTCAGCAGAAATAAACATGTTTCTGCAAGTTTGGTCAACCCCATGTAAGTTATGGGGCAGTAACAGCACACTTTTCAAAACGTGTTTTTCAGCCCGAAATAAACGCGTTTTTTCAGACATCTGAATCCCCATGTAACAGCAAGGCTCAGAGGAGCCCACACACTCAGCTCTTAACCCCAGTGTGCAGAAAGGGTCAAAACGTGTTTTTCAGCAGAAATAAACATGTTTCTGCAAGTTTGGTCAACCCTATGTAAGTTATGGGACAGTAACAGAACACTTTTCAAAACGTGTTTTTCAGCCCGAAATAAACGCGTTTTTTCAGACAACTGAATCCCCATGTAACAGCAAGGCTCAGAGGAGCCCACACACTCAGCTCTTAACCCCAGTGTGCAGAAAGGGTCAAAACGTGTTTTTCAGCAGAAATAAACATGTTTCTGCAAGTTTGGTCAACCCCATGTAAGTTATGGGGCAGTAACAGAATACTTTTCAAAACGTGTTTTTCAGCCCGAAATAAACGCGTTTTTTCAGACAACTGAATCCCCATGTAACAGCAAGGCTCAGAGGAGCCCACACACTCAGCTCTTAACCCCAGTGTGCAGAAAGGGTCACAACGTGTTTTTCAGCAGAAATAAACATGTTTCTGCAAGTTTGGTCAACCCCATGTAAGTTATGGGACAGTAACAGAACACTTTTCAAAACGTGTTTTTCAGCCCGAAATAAACGCGTTTTTTCAGACAACTGAATCCCCATGTAACAGCAAGGTTCAGAGGAGCCCACACACTCAGCTCTTAACCCCAGTGTGCAGAAAGGGTCACAACGTGTTTTTCAGCAGAAATAAACATGTTTCTGCAAGTTTGGTCAACCCCATGTAAGTTATGGGGCAGTAACAGAACACTTTTCAAAACGTGTTTTTCAGCCCGAAATAAACGCGTTTTTTCAGACAACTGAATCCCCATGTAACAGCAAGGCTCAGAGGAGCCCACACACTCAGCTCTTAACCCCAGTGTGCAGAAAGGGTCACAACGTGTTTTTCAGCAGAAATAAACATGTTTCTGCAAGTTTGGTCAACCCCATGTAAGTTATGGGACAGTAACAGAACACTTTTCAAAACGTGTTTTTCAGCCCGAAATAAACGCGTTTTTTCAGACAACTGAATCCCCATGTAACAGCAAGGCTCAGAGGAGCCCACACACTCAGCTCTTAACCCCAGTGTGCAGAAAGGGTCAAAACGTGTTTTTCAGCAGAAATAAACATGTTTCTGCAAGTTTGGTCAACCCCATGTAAGTTATGGGGCAGTAACAGAACACTTTTCAAAACGTGTTTTTCAGCCCGAAATAAACGCGTTTTTTCAGACAACTGAATCCCCATGTAACAGCAAGGCTCAGAGGAGCCCACACACTCAGCTCTTAACCCCAGTGTGCAGAAAGGGTCACAACGTGTTTTTCAGCAGAAATAAACATGTTTCTGCAAGTTTGGTCAACCCCATGTAAGTTATGGGACAGTAACAGAACACTTTTCAAAACGTGTTTTTCAGCCCGAAATAAACGCGTTTTTTCAGACAACTGAATCCCCATGTAACAGCAAGGCTCAGAGGAGCCCACACACTCAGCTCTTAACCCCAGTGTGCAGAAAGGGTCAAAACGTGTTTTTCAGCAGAAATAAACATGTTTCTGCAAGTTTGGTCAACCCCATGTAAGTTATGGGGCAGTAACAGAACACTTTTCAAAACGTGTTTTTCAGCCCGAAATAAACGCGTTTTTTCAGACAACTGAATCCCCATGTAACAGCAAGGCTCAGAGGAGCCCACACACTCAGCTCTTAACCCCAGTGTGCAGAAAGGGTCACAACGTGTTTTTCAGCAGAAATAAACATGTTTCTGCAAGTTTGGTCAACCCCATGTAAGTTATGGGACAGTAACAGAACACTTTTCAAAACGTGTTTTTCAGCCCGAAATAAACGCGTTTTTTCAGACAACTGAATCCCCATGTAACAGCAAGGCTCAGAGGAGCCCACACACTCAGCTCTTAACCCCAGTGTGCAGAAAGGGTCAAAACGTGTTTTTCAGCAGAAATAAACATGTTTCTGCAAGTTTGGTCAACCCCATGTAAGTTATGGGGCAGTAACAGAACACTTTTCAAAACGTGTTTTTCAGCCCGAAATAAACGCGTTTTTTCAGACAACTGAATCCCCATGTAACAGCAAGGCTCAGAGGAGCCCACACACTCAGATCTTAACCCCAGTGTGCAGAAAGGGTCAAAACGTGTTTTTCAGCAGAAATAAACATGTTTCTGCAAGTTTGGTCAACCCCATGTAAATTATGGGGCAGTAACAGAACACTTTTCAAAACGTGTTTTTCAGCCCGAAATAAACGCGTTTTTTCAGACAACTGAATCCCCATGTAACAGCAAGGCTCAGAGGAGCCCACACACTCAGCTCTTAACCCCAGTGTGCAGAAAGGGTCAAAACGTGTTTTTCAGCAGAAATAAACATGTTTCTGCAAGTTTGGTCAACCCCATGTAAGTTATGGGGCAGTAACAGAACACTTTTCAAAACGTGTTTTTCAGCCCGAAATAAACGCGTTTTTTCAGACAACTGAATCCCCATGCAGCAGCAAGGCTCAGAGGAGCCCACACACTCAGCTCTTAACCCCAGTGTGCAGAAAGAGTCAAAACGTGTTTTTCAGCAGAAATAAACATGTTTCTGCAAGTTTGGTCAACCCCATGTAAGTTATGGGGCAGTAACAGCACACTTTTCAAAACGTGTTTTTCAGCCCGAAATAAACGCGTTTTTTCAGACATCTGAATCCCCATGTAACAGCAAGGCTCAGAGGAGCCCACACACTCAGCTCTTAACCCCAGTGTGCAGAAAGGGTCAAAACGTGTTTTTCAGCAGAAATAAACATGTTTCTGCAAGTTTGGTCAACCCCATGTAAGTTATGGGGCAGTAACAGAACACTTTTCAAAACGTGTTTTTCAGCCCGAAATAAACGCGTTTTTTCAGACAACTGAATCCCCATGTAACAGCAAGGCTCAGAGGAGCCCACACACTCAGCTCTTAACCCCAGTGTGCAGAAAGGGTCACAACGTGTTTTTCAGCAGAAATAAACATGTTTCTGCAAGTTTGGTCAACCCCATGTAAGTTATGGGACAGTAACAGAACACTTTTCAAAACGTGTTTTTCAGCCCGAAATAAACGCGTTTTTTCAGACAACTGAATCCCCATGTAACAGCAAGGCTCAGAGGAGCCCACACACTCAGCTCTTAACCCCAGTGTGCAGAAAGGGTCAAAACGTGTTTTTCAGCAGAAATAAACATGTTTCTGCAAGTTTGGTCAACCCCATGTAAGTTATGGGGCAGTAACAGAACACTTTTCAAAACGTGTTTTTCAGCCCGAAATAAACGCGTTTTTTCAGACAACTGAATCCCCATGTAACAGCAAGGCTCAGAGGAGCCCACACACTCAGCTCTTAACCCCAGTGTGCAGAAAGGGTCAAAACGTGTTTTTCAGCAGAAATAAACATGTTTCTGCAAGTTTGGTCAACCCCATGTAAGTTATGGGGCAGTAACAGAACACTTTTCAAAACGTGTTTTTCAGCCCGAAATAAACGCGTTTTTTCAGACAACTGAATCCCCATGTAACAGCAAGGCTCAGAGGAGCCCACACACTCAGCTCTTAACCCCAGTGTGCAGAAAGGGTCAAAACGTGTTTTTCAGCAGAAATAAACATGTTTCTGCAAGTTTGGTCAACCCCATGTAAGTTATGGGGCAGTAACAGAACACTTTTCAAAACGTGTTTTTCAGCCCGAAATAAACGCGTTTTTTCAGACAACTGAATCCCCATGTAACAGCAAGGCTCAGAGGAGCCCACACACTCAGCTCTTAACCCCAGTGTGCAGAAAGGGTCACAACGTGTTTTTCAGCAGAAATAAACATGTTTCTGCAAGTTTGGTCAACCCCATGTAAGTTATGGGACAGTAACAGAACACTTTTCAAAACGTGTTTTTCAGCCCGAAATAAACGCGTTTTTTCAGACAACTGAATCCCCATGTAACAGCAAGGCTCAGAGGAGCCCACACACTCAGCTCTTAACCCCAGTGTGCAGAAAGGGTCAAAACGTGTTTTTCAGCAGAAATAAACATGTTTCTGCAAGTTTGGTCAACCCCATGTAAGTTATGGGGCAGTAACAGAACACTTTTCAAAACGTGTTTTTCAGCCCGAAATAAACGCGTTTTTTCAGACAACTGAATCCCCATGTAACAGCAAGGCTCAGAGGAGCCCACACACTCAGCTCTTAACCCCAGTGTGCAGAAAGGGTCAAAACGTGTTTTTCAGCTGAAATAAACATGTTTCTGCAAGTTTGGTCAACCCCATGTAAGTTATGGGGCAGTAACAGAACACTTTTCAAAACGTGTTTTTCAGCCCGAAATAAACGCGTTTTTTCAGACAACTGAATCCCCATGTAACAGCAAGGCTCAGAGGAGCCCACACACTCAGATCTTAACCCCAGTGTGCAGAAAGGGTCAAAACGTGTTTTTCAGCAGAAATAAACATGTTTCTGCAAGTTTGGTCAACCCCATGTAAATTATGGGGCAGTAACAGAACACTTTTCAAAACGTGTTTTTCAGCCCGAAATAAACGCGTTTTTTCAGACAACTGAATCCCCATGTAACAGCAAGGCTCAGAGGAGCCCACACACTCAGCTCTTAACCCCAGTGTGCAGAAAGGGTCAAAACGTGTTTTTCAGCAGAAATAAACATGTTTCTGCAAGTTTGGTCAACCCCATGTAAGTTATGGGGCAGTAACAGAACACTTTTCAAAACGTGTTTTTCAGCCCGAAATAAACGCGTTTTTTCAGACAACTGAATCCCCATGCAGCAGCAAGGCTCAGAGGAGCCCACACACTCAGCTCTTAACCCCAGTGTGCAGAAAGAGTCAAAACGTGTTTTTCAGCAGAAATAAACATGTTTCTGCAAGTTTGGTCAACCCCATGTAAGTTATGGGGCAGTAACAGCACACTTTTCAAAACGTGTTTTTCAGCCCGAAATAAACGCGTTTTTTCAGACATCTGAATCCCCATGTAACAGCAAGGCTCAGAGGAGCCCACACACTCAGCTCTTAACCCCAGTGTGCAGAAAGGGTCAAAACGTGTTTTTCAGCAGAAATAAACATTTTTCTGCAAGTTTGGTCAACCCCATGTAAGTTATGGGGCAGTAACAGAACACTTTTCAAAACGTGTTTTTCAGCCCGAAATAAACGCGTTTTTTCAGACAACTGAATCCCCATGTAACAGAAAGGCTCAGAGGAGCCCACACACTCAGATCTTAACCCCAGTGTGCAGAAAGGGTCAAAACGTGTTTTTCAGCAGAAATAAACATGTTTCTGCAAGTTTGGTCAACCCCATGTAAGTTATGGGACAGTAACAGAACACTTTTCAAAACGTGTTTTTCAGCCCGAAATAAACGCGTTTTTTCAGACAACTGAATCCCCATGTAACAGCAAGGCTCAGAGGAGCCCACACACTCAGCTCTTAACCCCAGTGTGCAGAAAGGGTCAAAACGTGTTTTTCAGCAGAAATAAACATGTTTCTGCAAGTTTGGTCAACCCCATGTAAGTTATGGGGCAGTAACAGAACACTTTTCAAAACGTGTTTTTCAGCCCGAAATAAACGCGTTTTTTCAGACAACTGAATCCCCATGTAACAGCAAGGCTCAGAGGAGCCCACACACTCAGCTCTTAACCCCAGTGTGCAGAAAGGGTCACAACGTGTTTTTCAGCAGAAATAAACATGTTTCTGCAAGTTTGGTCAACCCCATGTAAGTTATGGGACAGTAACAGAACACTTTTCAAAACGTGTTTTTCAGCCCGAAATAAACGCGTTTTTTCAGACAACTGAATCCCCATGTAACAGCAAGGCTCAGAGGAGCCCACACACTCAGCTCTTAACCCCAGTGTGCAGAAAGGGTCAAAACGTGTTTTTCAGCAGAAATAAACATGTTTCTGCAAGTTTGGTCAACCCCATGTAAGTTATGGGGCAGTAACAGAACACTTTTCAAAACGTGTTTTTCAGCCCGAAATAAACGCGTTTTTTCAGACAACTGAATCCCCATGTAACAGCAAGGCTCAGAGGAGCCCACACACTCAGCTCTTAACCCCAGTGTGCAGAAAGGGTCACAACGTGTTTTTCAGCAGAAATAAACATGTTTCTGCAAGTTTGGTCAACCCCATGTAAGTTATGGGACAGTAACAGAACACTTTTCAAAACGTGTTTTTCAGCCCGAAATAAACGCGTTTTTTCAGACAACTGAATCCCCATGTAACAGCAAGGCTCAGAGGAGCCCACACACTCAGCTCTTAACCCCAGTGTGCAGAAAGGGTCAAAACGTGTTTTTCAGCAGAAATAAACATGTTTCTGCAAGTTTGGTCAACCCCATGTAAGTTATGGGGCAGTAACAGAACACTTTTCAAAACGTGTTTTTCAGCCCGAAATAAACGCGTTTTTTCAGACATCTGAATCCCCATGTAACAGCAAGGCTCAGAGGAGCCCACACACTCAGCTCTTAACCCCAGTGTGCAGAAAGGGTCAAAACGTGTTTTTCAGCAGAAATAAACATTTTTCTGCAAGTTTGGTCAACCCCATGTAAGTTATGGGGCAGTAACAGAACACTTTTCAAAACGTGTTTTTCAGCCCGAAATAAACGCGTTTTTTCAGACAACTGAATCCCCATGTAACAGAAAGGCTCAGAGGAGCCCACACACTCAGATCTTAACCCCAGTGTGCAGAAAGAGTCAAAACGTGTTTTTCAGCAGAAATAAACATGTTTCTGCAAGTTTGGTCAACCCCATGTAAGTTATGGGACAGTAACAGAACACTTTTCAAAACGTGTTTTTCAGCCCGAAATAAACGCGTTTTTTCAGACAACTGAATCCCCATGTAACAGCAAGGCTCAGAGGAGCCCACACACTCAGCTCTTAACCCCAGTGTGCAGAAAGGGTCAAAACGTGTTTTTCAGCAGAAATAAACATGTTTCTGCAAGTTTGGTCAACCCCATGTAAGTTATGGGGCAGTAACAGAACACTTTTCAAAACGTGTTTTTCAGCCCGAAATAAACGCGTTTTTTCAGACAACTGAATCCCCATGTAACAGCAAGGCTCAGAGGAGCCCACACACTCAGCTCTTAACCCCAGTGTGCAGAAAGGGTCACAACGTGTTTTTCAGCAGAAATAAACATGTTTCTGCAAGTTTGGTCAACCCCATGTAAGTTATGGGACAGTAACAGAACACTTTTCAAAACGTGTTTTTCAGCCCGAAATAAACGCGTTTTTTCAGACAACTGAATCCCCATGTAACAGCAAGGCTCAGAGGAGCCCACACACTCAGCTCTTAACCCCAGTGTGCAGAAAGGGTCAAAACGTGTTTTTCAGCAGAAATAAACATGTTTCTGCAAGTTTGGTCAACCCCATGTAAGTTATGGGGCAGTAACAGAACACTTTTCAAAACGTGTTTTTCAGCCCGAAATAAACGCGTTTTTTCAGACAACTGAATCCCCATGTAACAGCAAGGCTCAGAGGAGCCCACACACTCAGCTCTTAACCCCAGTGTGCAGAAAGGGTCACAACGTGTTTTTCAGCAGAAAAAAACATGTTTCTGCAAGTTTGGTCAACCCCATGTAAGTTATGGGACAGTAACAGAACACTTTTCAAAACGTGTTTTTCAGCCCGAAATAAACGCGTTTTTTCAGACAACTGAATCCCCATGTAACAGCAAGGCTCAGAGGAGCCCACACACTCAGCTCTTAACCCCAGTGTGCAGAAAGGGTCAAAACGTGTTTTTCAGCAGAAATAAACATGTTTCTGCAAGTTTGGTCAACCCCATGTAAGTTATGGGGCAGTAACAGAACACTTTTCAAAACGTGTTTTTCAGCCCGAAATAAACGCGTTTTTTCAGACAACTGAATCCCCATGTAACAGCAAGGCTCAGAGGAGCCCACACACTCAGATCTTAACCCCAGTGTGCAGAAAGGGTCAAAACGTGTTTTTCAGCAGAAATAAACATGTTTCTGCAAGTTTGGTCAACCCCATGTAAATTATGGGGCAGTAACAGAACACTTTTCAAAACGTGTTTTTCAGCCCGAAATAAACGCGTTTTTTCAGACAACTGAATCCCCATGTAACAGCAAGGCTCAGAGGAGCCCACACACTCAGCTCTTAACCCCAGTGTGCAGAAAGGGTCAAAACGTGTTTTTCCAGCAGAAATAAACATGTTTCTGCAAGTTTGGTCAACCCCATGTAAGTTATGGGGCAGTAACAGAACACTTTTCAAAACGTGTTTTTCAGCCCGAAATAAACGCGTTTTTTCAGACATCTGAATCCCCATGCAGCAGCAAGGCTCAGAGGAGCCCACACACTCAGCTCTTAACCCCAGTGTGCAGAAAGAGTCAAAACGTGTTTTTCAGCAGAAATAAACATGTTTCTGCAAGTTTGGTCAACCCCATGTAAGTTATGGGGCAGTAACAGCACACTTTTCAAAACGTGTTTTTCAGCCCGAAATAAACGCGTTTTTTCAGACATCTGAATCCCCATGTAACAGCAAGGCTCAGAGGAGCCCACACACTCAGCTCTTAACCCCAGTGTGCAGAAAGGGTCAAAACGTGTTTTTCAGCAGAAATAAACATTTTTCTGCAAGTTTGGTCAACCCCATGTAAGTTATGGGGCAGTAACAGAACACTTTTCAAAACGTGTTTTTCAGCCCGAAATAAACGCGTTTTTTCAGACAACTGAATCCCCATGTAACAGCAAGGCTCAGAGGAGCCCACACACTCAGCTCTTAACCCCAGTGTGCAGAAAGGGTCAAAACGTGTTTTTCAGCAGAAATAAACATGTTTCTGCAAGTTTGGTCAACCCCATGTAAGTTATGGGGCAGTAACAGAACACTTTTCAAAACGTGTTTTTCAGCCCGAAATAAACGCGTTTTTTCAGACAACTGAATCCCCATGTAACAGCAAGGCTCAGAGGAGCCCACACACTCAGCTCTTAACCCCAGTGTGCAGAAAGGGTCACAACGTGTTTTTCAGCAGAAATAAACATGTTTCTGCAAGTTTGGTCAACCCCATGTAAGTTATGGGACAGTAACAGAACACTTTTCAAAACGTGTTTTTCAGCCCGAAATAAACGCGTTTTTTCAGACAACTGAATCCCCATGTAACAGCAAGGCTCAGAGGAGCCCACACACTCAGCTCTTAACCCCAGTGTGCAGAAAGGGTCAAAACGTGTTTTTCAGCAGAAATAAACATGTTTCTGCAAGTTTGGTCAACCCCATGTAAGTTATGGGGCAGTAACAGAACACTTTTCAAAACGTGTTTTTCAGCCCGAAATAAACGCGTTTTTTCAGACAACTGAATCCCCATGTAACAGCAAGGCTCAGAGGAGCCCACACACTCAGATCTTAACCCCAGTGTGCAGAAAGGGTCAAAACGTGTTTTTCAGCAGAAATAAACATGTTTCTGCAAGTTTGGTCAACCCCATGTAAGTTATGGGGCAGTAACAGAACACTTTTCAAAACGTGTTTTTCAGCCCGAAATAAACGCGTTTTTTCAGACAACTGAATCCCCATGTAACAGCAAGGCTCAGAGGAGCCCACACACTCAGCTCTTAACCCCAGTGTGCAGAAAGGGTCAAAACGTGTTTTTCAGCAGAAATAAACATGTTTCTGCAAGTTTGGTCAACCCCATGTAAGTTATGGGGCAGTAACAGAACACTTTTCAAAACGTGTTTTTCAGCCCGAAATAAACGCGTTTTTTCAGACAACTGAATCCCCATGTAACAGCAAGGCTCAGAGGAGCCCACACACTCAGCTCTTAACCCCAGTGTGCAGAAAGGGTCAAAACGTGTTTTTCAGCAGAAATAAACATGTTTCTGCAAGTTTGGTCAACCCCATGTAAGTTATGGGGCAGTAACAGAACACTTTTCAAAACGTGTTTTTCAGCCCGAAATAAACGCGTTTTTTCAGACAACTGAATCCCCATGTAACAGCAAGGCTCAGAGGAGCCCACACACTCAGATCTTAACCCCAGTGTGCAGAAAGGGTCAAAACGTGTTTTTCAGCAGAAATAAACATGTTTCTGCAAGTTTGGTCAACCCCATGTAAATTATGGGGCAGTAACAGAACACTTTTCAAAACGTGTTTTTCAGCCCGAAATAAACGCGTTTTTTCAGACAACTGAATCCCCATGTAACAGCAAGGCTCAGAGGAGCCCACACACTCAGCTCTTAACCCCAGTGTGCAGAAAGGGTCAAAACGTGTTTTTCAGCAGAAATAAACATGTTTCTGCAAGTTTGGTCAACCCCATGTAAGTTATGGGGCAGTAACAGAACACTTTTCAAAACGTGTTTTTCAGCCCGAAATAAACGCGTTTTTTCAGACAACTGAATCCCCATGCAGCAGCAAGGCTCAGAGGAGCCCACACACTCAGCTCTTAACCCCAGTGTGCAGAAAGAGTCAAAACGTGTTTTTCAGCAGAAATAAACATGTTTCTGCAAGTTTGGTCAACCCCATGTAAGTTATGGGGCAGTAACAGCACACTTTTCAAAACGTGTTTTTCAGCCCGAAATAAACGCGTTTTTTCAGACATCTGAATCCCCATGTAACAGCAAGGCTCAGAGGAGCCCACACACTCAGCTCTTAACCCCAGTGTGCAGAAAGGGTCAAAACGTGTTTTTCAGCAGAAATAAACATTTTTCTGCAAGTTTGGTCAACCCCATGTAAGTTATGGGGCAGTAACAGAACACTTTTCAAAACGTGTTTTTCAGCCCGAAATAAACGCGTTTTTTCAGACAACTGAATCCCCATGTAACAGAAAGGCTCAGAGGAGCCCACACACTCAGATCTTAACCCCAGTGTGCAGAAAGGGTCAAAACGTGTTTTTCAGCAGAAATAAACATGTTTCTGCAAGTTTGGTCAACCCCATGTAAGTTATGGGACAGTAACAGAACACTTTTCAAAACGTGTTTTTCAGCCCGAAATAAACGCGTTTTTTCAGACAACTGAATCCCCATGTAACAGCAAGGCTCAGAGGAGCCCACACACTCAGCTCTTAACCCCAGTGTGCAGAAAGGGTCAAAACGTGTTTTTCAGCAGAAATAAACATGTTTCTGCAAGTTTGGTCAACCCCATGTAAGTTATGGGGCAGTAACAGAACACTTTTCAAAACGTGTTTTTCAGCCCGAAATAAACGCGTTTTTTCAGACAACTGAATCCCCATGTAACAGCAAGGCTCAGAGGAGCCCACACACTCAGCTCTTAACCCCAGTGTGCAGAAAGGGTCACAACGTGTTTTTCAGCAGAAATAAACATGTTTCTGCAAGTTTGGTCAACCCCATGTAAGTTATGGGACAGTAACAGAACACTTTTCAAAACGTGTTTTTCAGCCCGAAATAAACGCGTTTTTTCAGACAACTGAATCCCCATGTAACAGCAAGGCTCAGAGGAGCCCACACACTCAGCTCTTAACCCCAGTGTGCAGAAAGGGTCAAAACGTGTTTTTCAGCAGAAATAAACATGTTTCTGCAAGTTTGGTCAACCCCATGTAAGTTATGGGGCAGTAACAGAACACTTTTCAAAACGTGTTTTTCAGCCCGAAATAAACGCGTTTTTTCAGACAACTGAATCCCCATGCAGCAGCAAGGCTCAGAGGAGCCCACACACTCAGCTCTTAACCCCAGTGTGCAGAAAGAGTCAAAACATGTTTTTCAGCAGAAATAAACATGTTTCTGCAAGATTGGTCAACCCCATGTAAGTTATGGGGCAGTAACAGCACACTTTTCAAAACGTGTTTTTCAGCCCGAAATAAACGCATTTTTTCAGACATCTGAATCCCCATGTAACAGCAAGGCTCAGAGGAGCCCACACACTCAGCTCTTAACCCCAGTGTGCAGAAAGGGTCAAAACGTGTTTTTCAGCAGAAATAAACATGTTTCTGCAAGTTTGGTCAACCCCATGTAAGTTATGGGGCAGTAACAGAACACTTTTCAAAACGTGTTTTTCAGCCCGAAATAAACGCGTTTTTTCAGACAACTGAATCCCCATGTAACAGCAAGGCTCAGAGGAGCCCACACACTCAGCTCTTAACCCCAGTGTGCAGAAAGGGTCACAACGTGTTTTTCAGCAGAAATAAACATGTTTCTGCAAGTTTGGTCAACCCCATGTAAGTTATGGGGCAGTAACAGAACACTTTTCAAAACGTGTTTTTCAGCCCGAAATAAACGCGTTTTTTCAGACAACTGAATCCCCATGTAACAGCAAGGCTCAGAGGAGCCCACACACTCAGCTCTTAACCCCAGTGTGCAGAAAGGGTCACAACGTGTTTTTCAGCAGAAATAAACATGTTTCTGCAAGTTTGGTCAACCCCATGTAAGTTATGGGACAGTAACAGAACACTTTTCAAAACGTGTTTTTCAGCCCGAAATAAACGCGTTTTTTCAGACAACTGAATCCCCATGTAACAGCAAGGCTCAGAGGAGCCCACACACTCAGCTCTTAACCCCAGTGTGCAGAAAGGGTCAAAACGTGTTTTTCAGCAGAAATAAACATGTTTCTGCAAGTTTGGTCAACCCCATGTAAGTTATGGGGCAGTAACAGAACACTTTTCAAAACGTGTTTTTCAGCCCGAAATAAACGCGTTTTTTCAGACAACTGAATCCCCATGTAACAGCAAGGCTCAGAGGAGCCCACACACTCAGCTCTTAACCCCAGTGTGCAGAAAGGGTCACAACGTGTTTTTCAGCAGAAATAAACATGTTTCTGCAAGTTTGGTCAACCCCATGTAAGTTATGGGACAGTAACAGAACACTTTTCAAAACGTGTTTTTCAGCCCGAAATAAACGCGTTTTTTCAGACAACTGAATCCCCATGTAACAGCAAGGCTCAGAGGAGCCCACACACTCAGCTCTTAACCCCAGTGTGCAGAAAGGGTCACAACGTGTTTTTCAGCAGAAATAAACATGTTTCTGCAAGTTTGGTCAACCCCATGTAAGTTATGGGACAGTAACAGAACACTTTTCAAAACGTGTTTTTCAGCCCGAAATAAACGCGTTTTTTCAGACAACTGAATCCCCATGTAACAGCAAGGCTCAGAGGAGCCCACACACTCAGCTCTTAACCCCAGTGTGCAGAAAGGGTCAAAACGTGTTTTTCAGCAGAAATAAACATGTTTCTGCAAGTTTGGTCAACCCCATGTAAGTTATGGGGCAGTAACAGAACACTTTTCAAAACGTGTTTTTCAGCCCGAAATAAACGCGTTTTTTCAGACAACTGAATCCCCATGTAACAGCAAGGCTCAGAGGAGCCCACACACTCAGATCTTAACCCCAGTGTGCAGAAAGGGTCAAAACGTGTTTTTCAGCAGAAATAAACATGTTTCTGCAAGTTTGGTCAACCCCATGTAAATTATGGGGCAGTAACAGAACACTTTTCAAAACGTGTTTTTCAGCCCGAAATAAACGCGTTTTTTCAGACAACTGAATCCCCATGTAACAGCAAGGCTCAGAGGAGCCCACACACTCAGCTCTTAACCCCAGTGTGCAGAAAGGGTCAAAACGTGTTTTTCAGCAGAAATAAACATGTTTCTGCAAGTTTGGTCAACCCCATGTAAGTTATGGGGCAGTAACAGAACACTTTTCAAAACGTGTTTTTCAGCCCGAAATAAACGCGTTTTTTCAGACAACTGAATCCCCATGCAGCAGCAAGGCTCAGAGGAGCCCACACACTCAGCTCTTAACCCCAGTGTGCAGAAAGAGTCAAAACGTGTTTTTCAGCAGAAATAAACATGTTTCTGCAAGTTTGGTCAACCCCATGTAAGTTATGGGGCAGTAACAGCACACTTTTCAAAACGTGTTTTTCAGCCCGAAATAAACGCGTTTTTTCAGACATCTGAATCCCCATGTAACAGCAAGGCTCAGAGGAGCCCACACACTCAGCTCTTAACCCCAGTGTGCAGAAAGGGTCAAAACGTGTTTTTCAGCAGAAATAAACATGTTTCTGCAAGTTTGGTCAACCCCATGTAAGTTATGGGGCAGTAACAGAACACTTTTCAAAACGTGTTTTTCAGCCCGAAATAAACGCGTTTTTTCAGACAACTGAATCCCCATGTAACAGCAAGGCTCAGAGGAGCCCACACACTCAGCTCTTAACCCCAGTGTGCAGAAAGGGTCACAACGTGTTTTTCAGCAGAAATAAACATGTTTCTGCAAGTTTGGTCAACCCCATGTAAGTTATGGGACAGTAACAGAACACTTTTCAAAACGTGTTTTTCAGCCCGAAATAAACGCGTTTTTTCAGACAACTGAATCCCCATGTAACAGCAAGGCTCAGAGGAGCCCACACACTCAGCTCTTAACCCCAGTGTGCAGAAAGGGTCAAAACGTGTTTTTCAGCAGAAATAAACATGTTTCTGCAAGTTTGGTCAACCCCATGTAAGTTATGGGGCAGTAACAGAACACTTTTCAAAACGTGTTTTTCAGCCCGAAATAAACGCGTTTTTTCAGACAACTGAATCCCCATGTAACAGCAAGGCTCAGAGGAGCCCACACACTCAGCTCTTAACCCCAGTGTGCAGAAAGGGTCAAAACGTGTTTTTCAGCAGAAATAAACATGTTTCTGCAAGTTTGGTCAACCCCATGTAAGTTATGGGGCAGTAACAGAACACTTTTCAAAACGTGTTTTTCAGCCCGAAATAAACGCGTTTTTTCAGACAACTGAATCCCCATGTAACAGCAAGGCTCAGAGGAGCCCACACACTCAGCTCTTAACCCCAGTGTGCAGAAAGGGTCAAAACGTGTTTTTCAGCAGAAATAAACATGTTTCTGCAAGTTTGGTCAACCCCATGTAAGTTATGGGGCAGTAACAGAACACTTTTCAAAACGTGTTTTTCAGCCCGAAATAAACGCGTTTTTTCAGACAACTGAATCCCCATGTAACAGCAAGGCTCAGAGGAGCCCACACACTCAGCTCTTAACCCCAGTGTGCAGAAAGGGTCACAACGTGTTTTTCAGCAGAAATAAACATGTTTCTGCAAGTTTGGTCAACCCCATGTAAGTTATGGGACAGTAACAGAACACTTTTCAAAACGTGTTTTTCAGCCCGAAATAAACGCGTTTTTTCAGACAACTGAATCCCCATGTAACAGCAAGGCTCAGAGGAGCCCACACACTCAGCTCTTAACCCCAGTGTGCAGAAAGGGTCAAAACGTGTTTTTCAGCAGAAATAAACATGTTTCTGCAAGTTTGGTCAACCCCATGTAAGTTATGGGGCAGTAACAGAACACTTTTCAAAACGTGTTTTTCAGCCCGAAATAAACGCGTTTTTTCAGACAACTGAATCCCCATGTAACAGCAAGGCTCAGAGGAGCCCACACACTCAGCTCTTAACCCCAGTGTGCAGAAAGGGTCAAAACGTGTTTTTCAGCTGAAATAAACATGTTTCTGCAAGTTTGGTCAACCCCATGTAAGTTATGGGGCAGTAACAGAACACTTTTCAAAACGTGTTTTTCAGCCCGAAATAAACGCGTTTTTTCAGACAACTGAATCCCCATGTAACAGCAAGGCTCAGAGGAGCCCACACACTCAGATCTTAACCCCAGTGTGCAGAAAGGGTCAAAACGTGTTTTTCAGCAGAAATAAACATGTTTCTGCAAGTTTGGTCAACCCCATGTAAATTATGGGGCAGTAACAGAACACTTTTCAAAACGTGTTTTTCAGCCCGAAATAAACGCGTTTTTTCAGACAACTGAATCCCCATGTAACAGCAAGGCTCAGAGGAGCCCACACACTCAGCTCTTAACCCCAGTGTGCAGAAAGGGTCAAAACGTGTTTTTCAGCAGAAATAAACATGTTTCTGCAAGTTTGGTCAACCCCATGTAAGTTATGGGGCAGTAACAGAACACTTTTCAAAACGTGTTTTTCAGCCCGAAATAAACGCGTTTTTTCAGACAACTGAATCCCCATGCAGCAGCAAGGCTCAGAGGAGCCCACACACTCAGCTCTTAACCCCAGTGTGCAGAAAGAGTCAAAACGTGTTTTTCAGCAGAAATAAACATGTTTCTGCAAGTTTGGTCAACCCCATGTAAGTTATGGGGCAGTAACAGCACACTTTTCAAAACGTGTTTTTCAGCCCGAAATAAACGCGTTTTTTCAGACATCTGAATCCCCATGTAACAGCAAGGCTCAGAGGAGCCCACACACTCAGCTCTTAACCCCAGTGTGCAGAAAGGGTCAAAACGTGTTTTTCAGCAGAAATAAACATTTTTCTGCAAGTTTGGTCAACCCCATGTAAGTTATGGGGCAGTAACAGAACACTTTTCAAAACGTGTTTTTCAGCCCGAAATAAACGCGTTTTTTCAGACAACTGAATCCCCATGTAACAGAAAGGCTCAGAGGAGCCCACACACTCAGATCTTAACCCCAGTGTGCAGAAAGGGTCAAAACGTGTTTTTCAGCAGAAATAAACATGTTTCTGCAAGTTTGGTCAACCCCATGTAAGTTATGGGACAGTAACAGAACACTTTTCAAAACGTGTTTTTCAGCCCGAAATAAACGCGTTTTTTCAGACAACTGAATCCCCATGTAACAGCAAGGCTCAGAGGAGCCCACACACTCAGCTCTTAACCCCAGTGTGCAGAAAGGGTCAAAACGTGTTTTTCAGCAGAAATAAACATGTTTCTGCAAGTTTGGTCAACCCCATGTAAGTTATGGGGCAGTAACAGAACACTTTTCAAAACGTGTTTTTCAGCCCGAAATAAACGCGTTTTTTCAGACAACTGAATCCCCATGTAACAGCAAGGCTCAGAGGAGCCCACACACTCAGCTCTTAACCCCAGTGTGCAGAAAGGGTCACAACGTGTTTTTCAGCAGAAATAAACATGTTTCTGCAAGTTTGGTCAACCCCATGTAAGTTATGGGACAGTAACAGAACACTTTTCAAAACGTGTTTTTCAGCCCGAAATAAACGCGTTTTTTCAGACAACTGAATCCCCATGTAACAGCAAGGCTCAGAGGAGCCCACACACTCAGCTCTTAACCCCAGTGTGCAGAAAGGGTCAAAACGTGTTTTTCAGCAGAAATAAACATGTTTCTGCAAGTTTGGTCAACCCCATGTAAGTTATGGGACAGTAACAGAACACTTTTCAAAACGTGTTTTTCAGCCCGAAATAAACGCGTTTTTTCAGACAACTGAATCCCCATGTAACAGCAAGGCTCAGAGGAGCCCACACACTCAGCTCTTAACCCCAGTGTGCAGAAAGGGTCAAAACGTGTTTTTCAGCAGAAATAAACATGTTTCTGCAAGTTTGGTCAACCCCATGTAAGTTATGGGGCAGTAACAGAACACTTTTCAAAACGTGTTTTTCAGCCCGAAATAAACGCGTTTTTTCAGACAACTGAATCCCCATGTAACAGCAAGGCTCAGAGGAGCCCACACACTCAGCTCTTAACCCCAGTGTGCAGAAAGGGTCAAAACGTGTTTTTCAGCAGAAATAAACATGTTTCTGCAAGTTTGGTCAACCCCATGTAAGTTATGGGGCAGTAACAGAACACTTTTCAAAACGTGTTTTTCAGCCCGAAATAAACGCGTTTTTTCAGACAACTGAATCCCCATGTAACAGCAAGGCTCAGAGGAGCCCACACACTCAGATCTTAACCCCAGTGTGCAGAAAGGGTCAAAACGTGTTTTTCAGCAGAAATAAACATGTTTCTGCAAGTTTGGTCAACCCCATGTAAATTATGGGGCAGTAACAGAACACTTTTCAAAACGTGTTTTTCAGCCCGAAATAAACGCGTTTTTTCAGACAACTGAATCCCCATGTAACAGCAAGGCTCAGAGGAGCCCACACACTCAGCTCTTAACCCCAGTGTGCAGAAAGGGTCAAAACGTGTTTTTCAGCAGAAATAAACATGTTTCTGCAAGTTTGGTCAACCCCATGTAAGTTATGGGGCAGTAACAGAACACTTTTCAAAACGTGTTTTTCAGCCCGAAATAAACGCGTTTTTTCAGACAACTGAATCCCCATGCAGCAGCAAGGCTCAGAGGAGCCCACACACTCAGCTCTTAACCCCAGTGTGCAGAAAGAGTCAAAACGTGTTTTTCAGCAGAAATAAACATGTTTCTGCAAGTTTGGTCAACCCCATGTAAGTTATGGGGCAGTAACAGCACACTTTTCAAAACGTGTTTTTCAGCCCGAAATAAACGCGTTTTTTCAGACATCTGAATCCCCATGTAACAGCAAGGCTCAGAGGAGCCCACACACTCAGCTCTTAACCCCAGTGTGCAGAAAGGGTCAAAACGTGTTTTTCAGCAGAAATAAACATTTTTCTGCAAGTTTGGTCAACCCCATGTAAGTTATGGGGCAGTAACAGAACACTTTTCAAAACGTGTTTTTCAGCCCGAAATAAACGCGTTTTTTCAGACAACTGAATCCCCATGTAACAGCAAGGCTCAGAGGAGCCCACACACTCAGCTCTTAACCCCAGTGTGCAGAAAGGGTCAAAACGTGTTTTTCAGCAGAAATAAACATGTTTCTGCAAGTTTGGTCAACCCCATGTAAGTTATGGGGCAGTAACAGAACACTTTTCAAAACGTGTTTTTCAGCCCGAAATAAACGCGTTTTTTCAGACAACTGAATCCCCATGTAACAGCAAGGCTCAGAGGAGCCCACACACTCAGCTCTTAACCCCAGTGTGCAGAAAGGGTCACAACGTGTTTTTCAGCAGAAATAAACATGTTTCTGCAAGTTTGGTCAACACCATGTAAGTTATGGGACAGTAACAGAACACTTTTCAAAACGTGTTTTTCAGCCCGAAATAAACGCGTTTTTTCAGACAACTGAATCCCCATGTAACAGCAAGGCTCAGAGGAGCCCACACACTCAGCTCTTAACCCCAGTGTGCAGAAAGGGTCAAAACGTGTTTTTCAGCAGAAATAAACATGTTTCTGCAAGTTTGGTCAACCCCATGTAAGTTATGGGGCAGTAACAGAACACTTTTCAAAACGTGTTTTTCAGCCCGAAATAAACGCGTTTTTTCAGACAACTGAATCCCCATGTAACAGCAAGGCTCAGAGGAGCCCACACACTCAGATCTTAACCCCAGTGTGCAGAAAGGGTCAAAACGTGTTTTTCAGCAGAAATAAACATGTTTCTGCAAGTTTGGTCAACCCCATGTAAGTTATGGGGCAGTAACAGAACACTTTTCAAAACGTGTTTTTCAGCCCGAAATAAACGCGTTTTTTCAGACAACTGAATCCCCATGTAACAGCAAGGCTCAGAGGAGCCCACACACTCAGCTCTTAACCCCAGTGTGCAGAAAGGGTCAAAACGTGTTTTTCAGCAGAAATAAACATGTTTCTGCAAGTTTGGTCAACCCCATGTAAGTTATGGGGCAGTAACAGAACACTTTTCAAAACGTGTTTTTCAGCCCGAAATAAACGCGTTTTTTCAGACAACTGAATCCCCATGTAACAGCAAGGCTCAGAGGAGCCCACACACTCAGCTCTTAACCCCAGTGTGCAGAAAGGGTCAAAACGTGTTTTTCAGCAGAAATAAACATGTTTCTGCAAGTTTGGTCAACCCCATGTAAGTTATGGGGCAGTAACAGAACACTTTTCAAAACGTGTTTTTCAGCCCGAAATAAACGCGTTTTTTCAGACAACTGAATCCCCATGTAACAGCAAGGCTCAGAGGAGCCCACACACTCAGATCTTAACCCCAGTGTGCAGAAAGGGTCAAAACGTGTTTTTCAGCAGAAATAAACATGTTTCTGCAAGTTTGGTCAACCCCATGTAAATTATGGGGCAGTAACAGAACACTTTTCAAAACGTGTTTTTCAGCCCGAAATAAACGCGTTTTTTCAGACAACTGAATCCCCATGTAACAGCAAGGCTCAGAGGAGCCCACACACTCAGCTCTTAACCCCAGTGTGCAGAAAGGGTCAAAACGTGTTTTTCAGCAGAAATAAACATGTTTCTGCAAGTTTGGTCAACCCCATGTAAGTTATGGGGCAGTAACAGAACACTTTTCAAAACGTGTTTTTCAGCCCGAAATAAACGCGTTTTTTCAGACAACTGAATCCCCATGTAACAGCAAGGCTCAGAGGAGCCCACACACTCAGCTCTTAACCCCAGTGTGCAGAAAGGGTCACAACGTGTTTTTCAGCAGAAATAAACATGTTTCTGCAAGTTTGGTCAACCCCATGTAAGTTATGGGACAGTAACAGAACACTTTTCAAAACGTGTTTTTCAGCCCGAAATAAACGCGTTTTTTCAGACAACTGAATCCCCATGTAACAGCAAGGCTCAGAGGAGCCCACACACTCAGCTCTTAACCCCAGTGTGCAGAAAGGGTCAAAACGTGTTTTTCAGCAGAAATAAACATGTTTCTGCAAGTTTGGTCAACCCCATGTAAGTTATGGGGCAGTAACAGAACACTTTTCAAAACGTGTTTTTCAGCCCGAAATAAACGCGTTTTTTCAGACAACTGAATCCCCATGTAACAGCAAGGCTCAGAGGAGCCCACACACTCAGATCTTAACCCCAGTGTGCAGAAAGGGTCAAAACGTGTTTTTCAGCAGAAATAAACATGTTTCTGCAAGTTTGGTCAACCCCATGTAAGTTATGGGGCAGTAACAGAACACTTTTCAAAACGTGTTTTTCAGCCCGAAATAAACGCGTTTTTTCAGACAACTGAATCCCCATGTAACAGCAAGGCTCAGAGGAGCCCACACACTCAGCTCTTAACCCCAGTGTGCAGAAAGGGTCAAAACGTGTTTTTCAGCAGAAATAAACATGTTTCTGCAAGTTTGGTCAACCCCATGTAGGTTATGGGGCAGTAACAGAACACTTTTCAAAACGTGTTTTTCAGCCCGAAATAAACGCGTTTTTTCAGACAACTGAATCCCCATGCAGCAGCAAGGCTCAGAGGAGCCCACACACTCAGCTCTTAACCCCAGTGTGCAGAAAGAGTCAAAACGTGTTTTTCAGCAGAAATAAACATGTTTCTGCAAGTTTGGTCAACCCCATGTAAGTTATGGGGCAGTAACAGCACACTTTTCAAAACGTGTTTTTCAGCCCGAAATAAACGCGTTTTTTCAGACATCTGAATCCCCATGTAACAGCAAGGCTCAGAGGAGCCCACACACTCAGCTCTTAACCCCAGTGTGCAGAAAGGGTCAAAACGTGTTTTTCAGCAGAAATAAACATTTTTCTGCAAGTTTGGTCAACCCCATGTAAGTTATGGGGCAGTAACAGAACACTTTTCAAAACGTGTTTTTCAGCCCGAAATAAACGCGTTTTTTCAGACAACTGAATCCCCATGTAACAGAAAGGCTCAGAGGAGCCCACACACTCAGCTCTTAACCCCAGTGTGCAGAAAGGGTCAAAACGTGTTTTTCAGCAGAAATAAACATGTTTCTGCAAGTTTGGTCAACCCCATGTAAGTTATAGGACAGTAACAGAACACTTTTCAAAACGTGTTTTTCAGCCCGAAATAAACGCGTTTTTTCAGACAACTGAATCCCCATGTAACAGCAAGGCTCAGAGGAGCCCACACACTCAGCTCTTAACCCCAGTGTGCAGAAAGGGTCAAAACGTGTTTTTCAGCAGAAATAAACATGTTTCTGCAAGTTTGGTCAACCCCATGTAAGTTATGGGGCAGTAACAGAACACTTTTCAAAACGTGTTTTTCAGCCCGAAATAAACGCGTTTTTTCAGACAACTGAATCCCCATGTAACAGCAAGGCTCAGAGGAGCCCACACACTCAGCTCTTAACCCCAGTGTGCAGAAAGGGTCACAACGTGTTTTTCAGCAGAAATAAACATGTTTCTGCAAGTTTGGTCAACCCCATGTAAGTTATGGGACAGTAACAGAACACTTTTCAAAACGTGTTTTTCAGCCCGAAATAAACGCGTTTTTTCAGACAACTGAATCCCCATGTAACAGCAAGGCTCAGAGGAGCCCACACACTCAGCTCTTAAGCCCAGTGTGCAGAAAGGGTCAAAACGTGTTTTTCAGCAGAAATAAACATGTTTCTGCAAGTTTGGTCAACCCCATGTAAGTTATGGGGCAGTAACAGAACACTTTTCAAAACGTGTTTTTCAGCCCGAAATAAACGCGTTTTTTCAGACAACTGAATCCCCATGTAACAGCAAGGCTCAGAGGAGCCCACACACTCAGCTCTTAACCCCAGTGTGCAGAAAGGGTCAAAACGTGTTTTTCAGCAGAAATAAACATTTTTCTGCAAGTTTGGTCAACACCATGTAAGTTATGGGGCAGTAACAGAACACTTTTCAAAACGTGTTTTTCAGCCCGAAATAAACGCGTTTTTTCAGACAACTGAATCCCCATGTAACAGCAAGGCTCAGAGGAGCCCACACACTCAGATCTTAACCCCAGTGTGCAGAAAGGGTCAAAACGTGTTTTTCAGCAGAAATAAACATGTTTCTGCAAGTTTGGTCAACCCCATGTAAGTTATGGGGCAGTAACAGAACACTTTTCAAAACGTGTTTTTCAGCCCGAAATAAACGCGTTTTTTCAGACAACTGAATCCCCATGTAACAGCAAGGCTCAGAGGAGCCCACACACTCAGATCTTAACCCCAGTGTGCAGAAAGGGTCAAAACGTGTTTTTCAGCAGAAATAAACATGTTTCTGCAAGTTTGGTCAACCCCATGTAAGTTATGGGGCAGTAACAGAACACTTTTCAAAACGTGTTTTTCAGCCCGAAATAAACGCGTTTTTTCAGACAACTGAATCCCCATGTAACAGCAAGGCTCAGAGGAGCCCACACACTCAGCTCTTAAGCCCAGTGTGCAGAAAGGGTCAAAACGTGTTTTTCAGCAGAAATAAACATGTTTCTGCAAGTTTGGTCAACCCCATGTAAGTTATGGGGCAGTAACAGAACACTTTTCAAAACGTGTTTTTCAGCCCGAAATAAACGCGTTTTTTCAGACAACTGAATCCCCATGCAGCAGCAAGGCTCAGAGGAGCCCACACACTCAGCTCTTAACCCCAGTGTGCAGAAAGAGTCAAAACGTGTTTTTCAGCAGAAATAAACATGTTTCTGCAAGATTGGTCAACCCCATGTAAGTTATGGGGCAGTAACAGCACACTTTTCAAAACGTGTTTTTCAGCCCGAAATAAACGCGTTTTTTCAGACATCTGAATCCCCATGTAACAGCAAGGCTCAGAGGAGCCCACACACTCAGCTCTTAACCCCAGTGTGCAGAAAGGGTCAAAACGTGTTTTTCAGCAGAAATAAACATTTTTCTGCAAGTTTGGTCAACCCCATGTAAGTTATGGGGCAGTAACAGAACACTTTTCAAAACGTGTTTTTCAGCCCGAAATAAACGCGTTTTTTCAGACAACTGAATCCCCATGTAACAGCAAGGCTCAGAGGAGCCCACACACTCAGATCTTAACCCCAGTGTGCAGAAAGGGTCAAAACGTGTTTTTCAGCAGAAATAAACATGTTTCTGCAAGTTTGGTCAACCCCATGTAAGTTATGGGGCAGTAACAGAACACTTTTCAAAACGTGTTTTTCAGCCCGAAATAAACGCGTTTTTTCAGACAACTGAATCCCCATGTAACAGCAAGGCTCAGAGGAGCCCACACACTCAGATCTTAACCCCAGTGTGCAGAAAGGGTCAAAACGTGTTTTTCAGCAGAAATAAACATGTTTCTGCAAGTTTGGTCAACCCCATGTAAGTTATGGGACAGTAACAGAACACTTTTCAAAACGTGTTTTTCAGCCCGAAATAAACGCGTTTTTTCAGACAACTGAATCCCCATGCAACAGCAAGGCTCAGAGGAGCCCACACACTCAGCTCTTAACCCCAGTGTGCAGAAAGGGTCAAAACGTGTTTTTCAGCAGAAATAAACATGTTTCTGCAAGTTTGGTCAACCCCATGTAAGTTATGGGGCAGTAACAGAACACTTTTCAAAACGTGTTTTTCAGCCCGAAATAAACGCGTTTTTTCAGACAACTGAATCCCCATGTAACAGCAAGGCTCAGAGGAGCCCACACACTCAGCTCTTAACCCCAGTGTGCAGAAAGGGTCAAAACGTGTTTTTCAGCTGAAATAAACTTGTTTCTGCAAGTTTGGTCAACCCCATGTAAGTTATGGGGCAGTAACAGAACACTTTTCAAAACGTGTTTTTCAGCCCGAAATAAACGCGTTTTTTCAGACAACTGAATCCCCATGTAACAGCAAGGCTCAGAGGAGCCCACACAATCAGATCTTAACCCCAGTGTGCAGAAAGGGTCAAAACGTGTTTTTCAGCAGAAATAAACATGTTTCTGCAAGTTTGGTCAACCCCATGTAAATTATGGGGCAGTAACAGAACACTTTTCAAAACGTGTTTTTCAGCCCGAAATAAACGCGTTTTTTCAGACAACTGAATCCCCATGTAACAGCAAGGCTCAGAGGAGCCCACACACTCAGCTCTTAACCCCAGTGTGCAGAAAGGGTCAAAACGTGTTTTTCAGCAGAAATAAACATGTTTCTGCAAGTTTGGTCAACCCCATGTAAGTTATGGGGCAGTAACAGAACACTTTTCAAAACGTGTTTTTCAGCCCGAAATAAACGCGTTTTTTCAGACAACTGAATCCCCATGCAGCAGCAAGGCTCAGAGGAGCCCACACACTCAGCTCTTAACCCCAGTGTGCAGAAAGAGTCAAAACGTGTTTTTCAGCAGAAATAAACATGTTTCTGCAAGTTTGGTCAACCCCATGTAAGTTATGGGGCAGTAACAGCACACTTTTCAAAACGTGTTTTTCAGCCCGAAATAAACGCGTTTTTTCAGACATCTGAATCCCCATGTAACAGCAAGGCTCAGAGGAGCCCACACACTCAGCTCTTAACCCCAGTGTGCAGAAAGGGTCAAAACGTGTTTTTCAGCAGAAATAAACATTTTTCTGCAAGTTTGGTCAACCCCATGTAAGTTATGGGGCAGTAACAGAACACTTTTCAAAACGTGTTTTTCAGCCCGAAATAAACGCGTTTTTTCAGACAACTGAATCCCCATGTAACAGAAAGGCTCAGAGGAGCCCACACACTCAGATCTTAACCCCAGTGTGCAGAAAGGGTCAAAACGTGTTTTTCAGCAGAAATAAACATGTTTCTGCAAGTTTGGTCAACCCCATGTAAGTTATGGGACAGTAACAGAACACTTTTCAAAACGTGTTTTTCAGCCCGAAATAAACGCGTTTTTTCAGACAACTGAATCCCCATGTAACAGCAAGGCTCAGAGGAGCCCACACACTCAGCTCTTAACCCCAGTGTGCAGAAAGGGTCACAACGTGTTTTTCAGCAGAAATAAACATGTTTCTGCAAGTTTGGTCAACCCCATGTAAGTTATGGGACAGTAACAGAACACTTTTCAAAACGTGTTTTTCAGCCCGAAATAAACGCGTTTTTTCAGACAACTGAATCCCCATGTAACAGCAAGGCTCAGAGGAGCCCACACACTCAGCTCTTAACCCCAGTGTGCAGAAAGGGTCAAAACGTGTTTTTCAGCAGAAATAAACATGTTTCTGCAAGTTTGGTCAACCCCATGTAAGTTATGGGGCAGTAACAGAACACTTTTCAAAACGTGTTTTTCAGCCCGAAATAAACGCGTTTTTTCAGACAACTGAATCCCCATGTAACAGCAAGGCTCAGAGGAGCCCACACACTCAGCTCTTAACCCCAGTGTGCAGAAAGGGTCACAACGTGTTTTTCAGCAGAAATAAACATGTTTCTGCAAGTTTGGTCAACCCCATGTAAGTTATGGGACAGTAACAGAACACTTTTCAAAACGTGTTTTTCAGCCCGAAATAAACGCGTTTTTTCAGACAACTGAATCCCCATGTAACAGCAAGGCTCAGAGGAGCCCACACACTCAGCTCTTAACCCCAGTGTGCAGAAAGGGTCAAAACGTGTTTTTCAGCAGAAATAAACATGTTTCTGCAAGTTTGGTCAACCCCATGTAAGTTATGGGGCAGTAACAGAACACTTTTCAAAACGTGTTTTTCAGCCCGAAATAAACGCGTTTTTTCAGACATCTGAATCCCCATGTAACAGCAAGGCTCAGAGGAGCCCACACACTCAGCTCTTAACCCCAGTGTGCAGAAAGGGTCAAAACGTGTTTTTCAGCAGAAATAAACATGTTTCTGCAAGTTTGGTCAACCCCATGTAAGTTATGGGACAGTAACAGAACACTTTTCAAAACGTGTTTTTCAGCCCGAAATAAACGCGTTTTTTCAGACAACTGAATCCCCATGTAACAGCAAGGCTCAGAGGAGCCCACACACTCAGCTCTTAACCCCAGTGTGCAGAAAGGGTCACAACGTGTTTTTCAGCAGAAATAAACATGTTTCTGCAAGTTTGGTCAACCCCATGTAAGTTATGGGACAGTAACAGAACACTTTTCAAAACGTGTTTTTCAGCCCGAAATAAACGCGTTTTTTCAGACAACTGAATCCCCATGTAACAGCAAGGCTCAGAGGAGCCCACACACTCAGCTCTTAACCCCAGTGTGCAGAAAGGGTCAAAACGTGTTTTTCAGCAGAAATAAACATGTTTCTGCAAGTTTGGTCAACCCCATGTAAGTTATGGGGCAGTAACAGAACACTTTTCAAAACGTGTTTTTCAGCCCGAAATAAACGCGTTTTTTCAGACAACTGAATCCCCATGTAACAGCAAGGCTCAGAGGAGCCCACACACTCAGCTCTTAACCCCAGTGTGCAGAAAGGGTCACAACGTGTTTTTCAGCAGAAATAAACATGTTTCTGCAAGTTTGGTCAACCCCATGTAGGTTATGGGACAGTAACAGAACACTTTTCAAAACGTGTTTTTCAGCCCGAAATAAACGCGTTTTTTCAGACAACTGAATCCCCATGTAACAGCAAGGCTCAGAGGAGCCCACACACTCAGCTCTTAACCCCAGTGTGCAGAAAGGGTCAAAACGTGTTTTTCAGCAGAAATAAACATGTTTCTGCAAGTTTGGTCAACCCCATGTAAGTTATGGGGCAGTAACAGAACACTTTTCAAAACGTGTTTTTCAGCCCGAAATAAACGCGTTTTTTCAGACAACTGAATCCCCATGTAACAGCAAGGCTCAGAGGAGCCCACACACTCAGATCTTAACCCCAGTGTGCAGAAAGAGTCAAAACGTGTTTTTCAGCAGAAATAAACATGTTTCTGCAAGTTTGGTCAACCCCATGTAAGTTATGGGGCAGTAACAGCACACTTTTCAAAACGTGTTTTTCAGCCCGAAATAAACGCGTTTTTTCAGACAACTGAATCCCCATGTAACAGCAAGGCTCAGAGGAGCCCACACACTCAGCTCTTAACCCCAGTGTGCAGAAAGGGTCAAAACGTGTTTTTCAGCAGAAATAAACATTTTTCTGCAAGTTTGGTCAACCCCATGTAAGTTATGGGGCAGTAACAGAACACTTTTCAAAACGTGTTTTTCAGCCCGAAATAAACGCGTTTTTTCAGACAACTGAATCCCCATGTAACAGAAAGGCTCAGAGGAGCCCACACACTCAGCTCTTAACCCCAGTGTGCAGAAAGGGTCAAAACGTGTTTTTCAGCAGAAATAAACATGTTTCTGCAAGTTTGGTCAACCCCATGTAAGTTATAGGACAGTAACAGAACACTTTTCAAAACGTGTTTTTCAGCCCGAAATAAACGCGTTTTTTCAGACAACTGAATCCCCATGTAACAGCAAGGCTCAGAGGAGCCCACACACTCAGCTCTTAACCCCAGTGTGCAGAAAGGGTCAAAACGTGTTTTTCAGCAGAAATAAACATGTTTCTGCAAGTTTGGTCAACCCCATGTAAGTTATGGGGCAGTAACAGAACACTTTTCAAAACGTGTTTTTCAGCCCGAAATAAACGCGTTTTTTCAGACAACTGAATCCCCATGTAACAGCAAGGCTCAGAGGAGCCCACACACTCAGCTCTTAACCCCAGTGTGCAGAAAGGGTCACAACGTGTTTTTCAGCAGAAATAAACATGTTTCTGCAAGTTTGGTCAACCCCATGTAAGTTATGGGACAGTAACAGAACACTTTTCAAAACGTGTTTTTCAGCCCGAAATAAACGCGTTTTTTCAGACAACTGAATCCCCATGTAACAGCAAGGCTCAGAGGAGCCCACACACTCAGCTCTTAAGCCCAGTGTGCAGAAAGGGTCAAAACGTGTTTTTCAGCAGAAATAAACATGTTTCTGCAAGTTTGGTCAACCCCATGTAAGTTATGGGGCAGTAACAGAACACTTTTCAAAACGTGTTTTTCAGCCCGAAATAAACGCGTTTTTTCAGACAACTGAATCCCCATGTAACAGCAAGGCTCAGAGGAGCCCACACACTCAGCTCTTAACCCCAGTGTGCAGAAAGGGTCAAAACGTGTTTTTCAGCAGAAATAAACATTTTTCTGCAAGTTTGGTCAACACCATGTAAGTTATGGGGCAGTAACAGAACACTTTTCAAAACGTGTTTTTCAGCCCGAAATAAACGCGTTTTTTCAGACAACTGAATCCCCATGTAACAGCAAGGCTCAGAGGAGCCCACACACTCAGATCTTAACCCCAGTGTGCAGAAAGGGTCAAAACGTGTTTTTCAGCAGAAATAAACATGTTTCTGCAAGTTTGGTCAACCCCATGTAAGTTATGGGGCAGTAACAGAACACTTTTCAAAACGTGTTTTTCAGCCCGAAATAAACGCGTTTTTTCAGACAACTGAATCCCCATGTAACAGCAAGGCTCAGAGGAGCCCACACACTCAGATCTTAACCCCAGTGTGCAGAAAGGGTCAAAACGTGTTTTTCAGCAGAAATAAACATGTTTCTGCAAGTTTGGTCAACCCCATGTAAGTTATGGGGCAGTAACAGAACACTTTTCAAAACGTGTTTTTCAGCCCGAAATAAACGCGTTTTTTTCAGACAACTGAATCCCCATGTAACAGCAAGGCTCAGAGGAGCCCACACACTCAGCTCTTAAGCCCAGTGTGCAGAAAGGGTCAAAACGTGTTTTTCAGCAGAAATAAACATGTTTCTGCAAGTTTGGTCAACCCCATGTAAGTTATGGGGCAGTAACAGAACACTTTTCAAAACGTGTTTTTCAGCCCGAAATAAACGCGTTTTTTCAGACAACTGAATCCCCATGCAGCAGCAAGGCTCAGAGGAGCCCACACACTCAGCTCTTAACCCCAGTGTGCAGAAAGAGTCAAAACGTGTTTTTCAGCAGAAATAAACATGTTTCTGCAAGATTGGTCAACCCCATGTAAGTTATGGGGCAGTAACAGCACACTTTTCAAAACGTGTTTTTCAGCCCGAAATAAACGCGTTTTTTCAGACATCTGAATCCCCATGTAACAGCAAGGCTCAGAGGAGCCCACACACTCAGCTCTTAACCCCAGTGTGCAGAAAGGGTCAAAACGTGTTTTTCAGCAGAAATAAACATTTTTCTGCAAGTTTGGTCAACCCCATGTAAGTTATGGGGCAGTAACAGAACACTTTTCAAAACGTGTTTTTCAGCCCGAAATAAACGCGTTTTTTCAGACAACTGAATCCCCATGTAACAGCAAGGCTCAGAGGAGCCCACACACTCAGATCTTAACCCCAGTGTGCAGAAAGGGTCAAAACGTGTTTTTCAGCAGAAATAAACATGTTTCTGCAAGTTTGGTCAACCCCATGTAAGTTATGGGGCAGTAACAGAACACTTTTCAAAACGTGTTTTTCAGCCCGAAATAAACGCGTTTTTTCAGACAACTGAATCCCCATGTAACAGCAAGGCTCAGAGGAGCCCACACACTCAGATCTTAACCCCAGTGTGCAGAAAGGGTCAAAACGTGTTTTTCAGCAGAAATAAACATGTTTCTGCAAGTTTGGTCAACCCCATGTAAGTTATGGGACAGTAACAGAACACTTTTCAAAACGTGTTTTTCAGCCCGAAATAAACGCGTTTTTTCAGACAACTGAATCCCCATGCAACAGCAAGGCTCAGAAGAGCCCACACACTCAGCTCTTAACCCCAGTGTGCAGAGAGAGTCAAAACGTGTTTTTCAGCAGAAATAAACATGTTTCTGCAAGTTTGGTCAACCCCATGTAAGTTATGGGACAGTAACAGAACACTTTTCAAAACGTGTTTTTCAGCCCGAAATAAACGCGTTTTTTCAGACAACTGAATCCCCATGCAACAGCAAGGCTCAGAAGAGCCCACACACTCAGCTCTTAACCCCAGTGTGCAGAAAGAGTCAAAACGTGTTTTTCAGCAGAAATAAACATGTTTCTGCAAGTTTGGTCAACCCCATGTAAGTTATGGTGCAGTAACAGAACACTTTTCAAAACCTGTTTTTCAGCCCGAAATAAACGCGTTTTTTCAGACAACTGAATCCCCATGCAACAGCAAGGCTCAGAAGAGCCCCCACACTCAGCTCTTAACCCCAGTGTGCAGAAAGAGTCAAAACGTGTTTTTCAGCAGAAATAGACATGTTTCTGCAAGTTTGGTCAACCCCATGTAAGTTATGGGGCAGTAACAGCACACTTTTCAAAACGTGTTTTTCAGCCCGAAATAAACGCGTTTTTTCAGACAACTGAATCCGCATGTAAAAGCAAGGCTCAGAAGAGCCCACACACTCAGCTCTTAACCCCAGTGTGCAGAAAGGGTAAAAACGTGTTTTTCAGCAGAAATAAACATGTTTCTGCAAGTTTGGTCAACCCCATGTAAGTTATGGGGCAGTAACAGAACACTTTTCAAAACGTGTTTTTCAGCCCGAAATAAACGCGTTTTTTCAGACAACTGAATCCCCATGTAACAGCAAGGCTCAGAGGAGCCCACACACTCAGATCTTAACCCCAGTGTGCAGAAAGGGTCAAAACGTGTTTTTCAGCAGAAATAAACATGTTTCTGCAAGTTTGGTCAACCCCATGTAAGTTATGGGGCAGTAACAGAACACTTTTCAAAACGTGTTTTTCAGCCCGAAATAAACGCGTTTTTTCAGACAACTGAATCCCCATGTAACAGCAAGGCTCAGAGGAGCCCACACACTCAGCTCTTAACCCCAGTGTGCAGAAAGGGTCAAAACGTGTTTTTCAGCAGAAATAAACATGTTTCTGCAAGTTTGGTCAACCCCATGTAAGTTATGGGGCAGTAACAGAACACTTTTCAAAACGTGTTTTTCAGCCCGAAATAAACGCGTTTTTTCAGACAACTGAATCCCCATGCAGCAGCAAGGCTCAGAGGAGCCCACACACTCAGCTCTTAACCCCAGTGTGCAGAAAGAGTCAAAACGTGTTTTTCAGCAGAAATAAACATGTTTCTGCAAGATTGGTCAACCCCATGTAAGTTATGGGGCAGTAACAGCACACTTTTCAAAACGTGTTTTTCAGCCCGAAATAAACGCGTTTTTTCAGACATCTGAATCCCCATGTAACAGCAAGGCTCAGAGGAGCCCACACACTCAGCTCTTAACCCCAGTGTGCAGAAAGGGTCAAAACGTGTTTTTCAGCAGAAATAAACATTTTTCTGCAAGTTTGGTCAACCCCATGTAAGTTATGGGGCAGTAACAGAACACTTTTCAAAACGTGTTTTTCAGCCCGAAATAAACGCGTTTTTTCAGACAACTGAATCCCCATGTAACAGAAAGGCTCAGAGGAGCCCACACAATCAGCTCTTAACCCCAGTGTGCAGAAAGGGTCAAAACGTGTTTTTCAGCAGAAATAAACATGTTTCTGCAAGTTTGGTCAACCCCATGTAAGTTATGGGACAGTAACAGAACACTTTTCAAAACGTGTTTTTCAGCCCGAAATAAACGCGTTTTTTCAGACAACTGAATCCCCATGTAACAGCAAGGCTCAGAGGAGCCCACACACTCAGCTCTTAACCCCAGTGTGCAGAAAGGGTCAAAACGTGTTTTTCAGCAGAAATAAACATGTTTCTGCAAGTTTGGTCAACCCCATGTAAGTTATGGGGCAGTAACAGAACACTTTTCAAAACGTGTTTTTCAGCCCGAAATAAACGCGTTTTTTCAGACAACTGAATCCCCATGTAACAGCAAGGCTCAGAGGAGCCCACACACTCAGCTCTTAACCCCAGTGTGCAGAAAGGGTCACAACGTGTTTTTCAGCAGAAATAAACATGTTTCTGCAAGTTTGGTCAACCCCATGTAAGTTATGGGACAGTAACAGAACACTTTTCAAAACGTGTTTTTCAGCCCGAAATAAACGCGTTTTTTCAGACAACTGAATCCCCATGTAACAGCAAGGCTCAGAGGAGCCCACACACTCAGCTCTTAACCCCAGTGTGCAGAAAGGGTCAAAACGTGTTTTTCAGCAGAAATAAACATGTTTCTGCAAGTTTGGTCAACCCCATGTAAGTTATGGGGCAGTAACAGAACACTTTTCAAAACGTGTTTTTCAGCCCGAAATAAACGCGTTTTTTCAGACAACTGAATCCCCATGTAACAGCAAGGCTCAGAGGAGCCCACACACTCAGATCTTAACCCCAGTGTGCAGAAAGGGTCAAAACGTGTTTTTCAGCAGAAATAAACATGTTTCTGCAAGTTTGGTCAACCCCATGTAAGTTATGGGGCAGTAACAGAACACTTTTCAAAACGTGTTTTTCAGCCCGAAATAAACGCGTTTTTTCAGACAACTGAATCCCCATGTAACAGCAAGGCTCAGAGGAGCCCACACACTCAGCTCTTAACCCCAGTGTGCAGAAAGGGTCAAAACGTGTTTTTCAGCAGAAATAAACATGTTTCTGCAAGTTTGGTCAACCCCATGTAAGTTATGGGGCAGTAACAGAACACTTTTCAAAACGTGTTTTTCAGCCCGAAATAAACGCGTTTTTTCAGACAACTGAATCCCCATGCAGCAGCAAGGCTCAGAGGAGCCCACACACTCAGCTCTTAACCCCAGTGTGCAGAAAGGGTCAAAACGTGTTTTTCAGCAGAAATAAACATTTTTCTGCAAGTTTGGTCAACCCCATGTAAGTTATGGGGCAGTAACAGAACACTTTTCAAAACGTGTTTTTCAGCCCGAAATAAACGCGTTTTTTCAGACAACTGAATCCCCATGTAACAGAAAGGCTCAGAGGAGCCCACACACTCAGCTCTTAACCCCAGTGTGCAGAAAGGGTCAAAAAGTGTTTTTCAGCAGAAATAAACATGTTTCTGCAAGTTTGGTCAACCCCATGTAAGTTATGGGACAGTAACAGAACACTTTTCAAAACGTGTTTTTCAGCCCGAAATAAACGCGTTTTTTCAGACAACTGAATCCCCATGTAACAGCAAGGCTCAGAGGAGCCCACACACTCAGCTCTTAACCCCAGTGTGCAGAAAGGGTCAAAACGTGTTTTTCAGCAGAAATAAACATGTTTCTGCAAGTTTGGTCAAGCCCATGTAAGTTATGGGGCAGTAACAGAACACTTTTCAAAACGTGTTTTTCAGCCCGAAATAAACGCGTTTTTTCAGACAACTGAATCCCTATGTAACAGCAAGGCTCAGAGGAGCCCACACACTCAGCTCTTAACCCCAGTGTGCAGAAAGGGTCAAAACGTGTTTTTCAGCAGAAATAAACATGTTTCTGCAAGTTTGGTCAACCCCATGTAAGTTATGGGGCAGTAACAGAACACTTTTCAAAACGTGTTTTTCAGCCCGAAATAAACGCGTTTTTTCAGACAACTGAATCCCCATGTAACAGCAAGGCTCAGAGGAGCCCACACACTCAGCTCTTAACCCCAGTGTGCAGAAAGGGTCAAAACGTGTTTTTCAGCAGAAATAAACATTTTTCTGCAAGTTTGGTCAACACCATGTAAGTTATGGGGCAGTAACAGAACACTTTTCAAAACGTGTTTTTCAGCCCGAAATAAACGCGTTTTTTCAGACAACTGAATCCCCATGTAACAGCAAGGCTCAGAGGAGCCCACACACTCAGATCTTAACCCCAGTGTGCAGAAAGGGTCAAAACGTGTTTTTCAGCAGAAATAAACATGTTTCTGCAAGTTTGGTCAACCCCATGTAAGTTATGGGACAGTAACAGAACACTTTTCAAAACGTGTTTTTCAGCCCGAAATAAACGCGTTTTTTCAGACAACTGAATCCCCATGTAACAGCAAGGCTCAGAGGAGCCCACACACTCAGCTCTTAACCCCAGTGTGCAGAGAGAGTCAAAACGTGTTTTTCAGCAGAAATAAACATGTTTCTGCAAGTTTGGTCAACCCCATGTAAGTTATGGGGCAGTAACAGAACACTTTTCAAAACGTGTTTTTCAGCCCGAAATAAACGCGTTTTTTCAGACAACTGAATCCCCATGTAACAGAAAGGCTCAGAGGAGCCCACACACTCAGCTCTTAACCCCAGTGTGCAGAAAGGGTCAAAACGTGTTTTTCAGCAGAAATAAACATGTTTCTGCAAGTTTGGTCAACCCCATGTAGGTTATGGGGCAGTAACAGAACACTTTTCAAAACGTGTTTTTCAGCCCGAAATAAACGCGTTTTTTCAGACAACTGAATCCCCATGTAACAGCAAGGCTCAGAGGAGCCCACACACTCAGCTCTTAACCCCAGTGTGCAGAAAGGGTCAAAACGTGTTTTTCAGCAGAAATAAACATGTTTCTGCAAGTTTGGTCAACCCCATGTAAGTTATGGGGCAGTAACAGAACACTTTTCAAAACGTGTTTTTCAGCCCGAAATAAACGCGTTTTTTCAGACAACTGAATCCCCATGTAACAGCAAGGCTCAGAGGAGCCCACACACTCAGCTCTTAACCCCAGTGTGCAGAAAGGGTCACAACGTGTTTTTCAGCAGAAATAAACATGTTTCTGCAAGTTTGGTCAACCCCATGTAAGTTATGGGACAGTAACAGAACACTTTTCAAAACGTGTTTTTCAGCCCGAAATAAACGCGTTTTTTCAGACAACTGAATCCCCATGTAACAGCAAGGCTCAGAGGAGCCCACACACTCAGCTCTTAAGCCCAGTGTGCAGAAAGGGTCAAAACGTGTTTTTCAGCAGAAATAAACATGTTTCTGCAAGTTTGGTCAACCCCATGTAAGTTATGGGGCAGTAACAGAACACTTTTCAAAACGTGTTTTTCAGCCCGAAATAAACGCGTTTTTTCAGACAACTGAATCCCCATGTAACAGCAAGGCTCAGAGGAGCCCACACACTCAGCTCTTAACCCCAGTGTGCAGAAAGGGTCAAAACGTGTTTTTCAGCAGAAATAAACATTTTTCTGCAAGTTTGGTCAACACCATGTAAGTTATGGGGCAGTAACAGAACACTTTTCAAAACGTGTTTTTCAGCCCGAAATAAACGCGTTTTTTCAGACAACTGAATCCCCATGTAACAGCAAGGCTCAGAGGAGCCCACACACTCAGATCTTAACCCCAGTGTGCAGAAAGGGTCAAAACGTGTTTTTCAGCAGAAATAAACATGTTTCTGCAAGTTTGGTCAACCCCATGTAAGTTATGGGGCAGTAACAGAACACTTTTCAAAACGTGTTTTTCAGCCCGAAATAAACGCGTTTTTTCAGACAACTGAATCCCCATGTAACAGCAAGGCTCAGAGGAGCCCACACACTCAGATCTTAACCCCAGTGTGCAGAAAGGGTCAAAACGTGTTTTTCAGCAGAAATAAACATGTTTCTGCAAGTTTGGTCAACCCCATGTAAGTTATGGGGCAGTAACAGAACACTTTTCAAAACGTGTTTTTCAGCCCGAAATAAACGCGTTTTTTCAGACAACTGAATCCCCATGTAACAGCAAGGCTCAGAGGAGCCCACACACTCAGCTCTTAACCCCAGTGTGCAGAAAGAGTCAAAACGTGTTTTTCAGCAGAAATAAACATGTTTCTGCAAGATTGGTCAACCCCATGTAAGTTATGGGGCAGTAACAGCACACTTTTCAAAACGTGTTTTTCAGCCCGAAATAAACGCGTTTTTTCAGACATCTGAATCCCCATGTAACAGCAAGGCTCAGAGGAGCCCACACACTCAGCTCTTAACCCCAGTGTGCAGAAAGGGTCAAAACGTGTTTTTCAGCAGAAATAAACATTTTTCTGCAAGTTTGGTCAACCCCATGTAAGTTATGGGGCAGTAACAGAACACTTTTCAAAACGTGTTTTTCAGCCCGATATAAACGCGTTTTTTCAGACAACTGAATCCCCATGTAACAGCAAGGCTCAGAGGAGCCCACACACTCAGATCTTAACCCCAGTGTGCAGAAAGGGTCAAAACGTGTTTTTCAGCAGAAATAAACATGTTTCTGCAAGTTTGGTCAACCCCATGTAAGTTATGGGGCAGTAACAGAACACTTTTCAAAACGTGTTTTTCAGCCCGAAATAAACGCGTTTTTTCAGACAACTGAATCCCCATGTAACAGCAAGGCTCAGAGGAGCCCACACACTCAGATCTTAACCCCAGTGTGCAGAAAGGGTCAAAACGTGTTTTTCAGCAGAAATAAACATGTTTCTGCAAGTTTGGTCAACCCCATGTAAGTTATGGGACAGTAACAGAACACTTTTCAAAACGTGTTTTTCAGCCCGAAATAAACGCGTTTTTTCAGACAACTGAATCCCCATGCAACAGCAAGGCTCAGAGGAGCCCACACACTCAGCTCTTAACCCCAGTGTGCAGAAAGGGTCAAAACGTGTTTTTCAGCAGAAATAAACATGTTTCTGCAAGTTTGGTCAACCCCATGTAAGTTATGGGGCAGTAACAGAACACTTTTCAAAACGTGTTTTTCAGCCCGAAATAAACGCGTTTTTTCAGACAACTGAATCCCCATGTAACAGCAAGGCTCAGAGGAGCCCACACACTCAGCTCTTAACCCCAGTGTGCAGAAAGGGTCAAAACGTGTTTTTCAGCTGAAATAAACTTGTTTCTGCAAGTTTGGTCAACCCCATGTAAGTTATGGGGCAGTAACAGAACACTTTTCAAAACGTGTTTTTCAGCCCGAAATAAACGCGTTTTTTCAGACAACTGAATCCCCATGTAACAGCAAGGCTCAGAGGAGCCCACACACTCAGATCTTAACCCCAGTGTGCAGAAAGGGTCAAAACGTGTTTTTCAGCAGAAATAAACATGTTTCTGCAAGTTTGGTCAACCCCATGTAAATTATGGGGCAGTAACAGAACACTTTTCAAAACGTGTTTTTCAGCCCGAAATAAACGCGTTTTTTCAGACAACTGAATCCCCATGTAACAGCAAGGCTCAGAGGAGCCCACACACTCAGCTCTTAACCCCAGTGTGCAGAAAGGGTCAAAACGTGTTTTTCAGCAGAAATAAACATGTTTCTGCAAGTTTGGTCAACCCCATGTAAGTTATGGGGCAGTAACAGAACACTTTTCAAAACGTGTTTTTCAGCCCGAAATAAACGCGTTTTTTCAGACAACTGAATCCCCATGCAGCAGCAAGGCTCAGAGGAGCCCACACACTCAGCTCTTAACCCCAGTGTGCAGAAAGAGTCAAAACGTGTTTTTCAGCAGAAATAAACATGTTTCTGCAAGTTTGGTCAACCCCATGTAAGTTATGGGGCAGTAACAGCACACTTTTCAAAACGTGTTTTTCAGCCCGAAATAAACGCGTTTTTTCAGACATCTGAATCCCCATGTAACAGCAAGGCTCAGAGGAGCCCACACACTCAGCTCTTAACCCCAGTGTGCAGAAAGGGTCAAAACGTGTTTTTCAGCAGAAATAAACATTTTTCTGCAAGTTTGGTCAACCCCATGTAAGTTATGGGGCAGTAACAGAACACTTTTCAAAACGTGTTTTTCAGCCCGAAATAAACGCGTTTTTTCAGACAACTGAATCCCCATGTAACAGAAAGGCTCAGAGGAGCCCACACACTCAGATCTTAACCCCAGTGTGCAGAAAGGGTCAAAACGTGTTTTTCAGCAGAAATAAACATGTTTCTGCAAGTTTGGTCAACCCCATGTAAGTTATGGGACAGTAACAGAACACTTTTCAAAACGTGTTTTTCAGCCCGAAATAAACGCGTTTTTTCAGACAACTGAATCCCCATGTAACAGCAAGGCTCAGAGGAGCCCACACACTCAGCTCTTAACCCCAGTGTGCAGAAAGGGTCACAACGTGTTTTTCAGCAGAAATAAACATGTTTCTGCAAGTTTGGTCAACCCCATGTAAGTTATGGGACAGTAACAGAACACTTTTCAAAACGTGTTTTTCAGCCCGAAATAAACGCGTTTTTTCAGACAACTGAATCCCCATGTAACAGCAAGGCTCAGAGGAGCCCACACACTCAGCTCTTAACCCCAGTGTGCAGAAAGGGTCAAAACGTGTTTTTCAGCAGAAATAAACATGTTTCTGCAAGTTTGGTCAACCCCATGTAAGTTATGGGGCAGTAACAGAACACTTTTCAAAACGTGTTTTTCAGCCCGAAATAAACGCGTTTTTTCAGACAACTGAATCCCCATGTAACAGCAAGGCTCAGAGGAGCCCACACACTCAGCTCTTAACCCCAGTGTGCAGAAAGGGTCACAACGTGTTTTTCAGCAGAAATAAACATGTTTCTGCAAGTTTGGTCAACCCCATGTAAGTTATGGGACAGTAACAGAACACTTTTCAAAACGTGTTTTTCAGCCCGAAATAAACGCGTTTTTTCAGACAACTGAATCCCCATGTAACAGCAAGGCTCAGAGGAGCCCACACACTCAGCTCTTAACCCCAGTGTGCAGAAAGGGTCAAAACGTGTTTTTCAGCAGAAATAAACATGTTTCTGCAAGTTTGGTCAACCCCATGTAAGTTATGGGGCAGTAACAGAACACTTTTCAAAACGTGTTTTTCAGCCCGAAATAAACGCGTTTTTTCAGACATCTGAATCCCCATGTAACAGCAAGGCTCAGAGGAGCCCACACACTCAGCTCTTAACCCCAGTGTGCAGAAAGGGTCAAAACGTGTTTTTCAGCAGAAATAAACATTTTTCTGCAAGTTTGGTCAACCCCATGTAAGTTATGGGGCAGTAACAGAACACTTTTCAAAACGTGTTTTTCAGCCCGAAATAAACGCGTTTTTTCAGACAACTGAATCCCCATGTAACAGAAAGGCTCAGAGGAGCCCACACACTCAGATCTTAACCCCAGTGTGCAGAAAGGGTCAAAACGTGTTTTTCAGCAGAAATAAACATGTTTCTGCAAGTTTGGTCAACCCCATGTAAGTTATGGGGCAGTAACAGAACACTTTTCAAAACGTGTTTTTCAGCCCGAAATAAACGCGTTTTTTCAGACAACTGAATCCCCATGTAACAGCAAGGCTCAGAGGAGCCCACACACTCAGCTCTTAACCCCAGTGTGCAGAAAGGGTCACAACGTGTTTTTCAGCAGAAATAAACATGTTTCTGCAAGTTTGGTCAACCCCATGTAAGTTATGGGACAGTAACAGAACACTTTTCAAAACGTGTTTTTCAGCCCGAAATAAACGCGTTTTTTCAGACAACTGAATCCCCATGTAACAGCAAGGCTCAGAGGAGCCCACACACTCAGCTCTTAAGCCCAGTGTGCAGAAAGGGTCAAAACGTGTTTTTCAGCAGAAATAAACATGTTTCTGCAAGTTTGGTCAACCCCATGTAAGTTATGGGGCAGTAACAGAACACTTTTCAAAACGTGTTTTTCAGCCCGAAATAAACGCGTTTTTTCAGACAACTGAATCCCCATGTAACAGCAAGGCTCAGAGGAGCCCACACACTCAGCTCTTAACCCCAGTGTGCAGAAAGGGTCAAAACGTGTTTTTCAGCAGAAATAAACATTTTTCTGCAAGTTTGGTCAACACCATGTAAGTTATGGGGCAGTAACAGAACACTTTTCAAAACGTGTTTTTCAGCCCGAAATAAACGCGTTTTTTCAGACAACTGAATCCCCATGTAACAGCAAGGCTCAGAGGAGCCCACACACTCAGATCTTAACCCCAGTGTGCAGAAAGGGTCAAAACGTGTTTTTCAGCAGAAATAAACATGTTTCTGCAAGTTTGGTCAACCCCATGTAAGTTATGGGGCAGTAACAGAACACTTTTCAAAACGTGTTTTTCAGCCCGAAATAAACGCGTTTTTTCAGACAACTGAATCCCCATGTAACAGCAAGGCTCAGAGGAGCCCACACACTCAGATCTTAACCCCAGTGTGCAGAAAGGGTCAAAACGTGTTTTTCAGCAGAAATAAACATGTTTCTGCAAGTTTGGTCAACCCCATGTAAGTTATGGGGCAGTAACAGAACACTTTTCAAAACGTGTTTTTCAGCCCGAAATAAACGCGTTTTTTCAGACAACTGAATCCCCATGTAACAGCAAGGCTCAGAGGAGCCCACACACTCAGCTCTTAACCCCAGTGTGCAGAAAGAGTCAAAACGTGTTTTTCAGCAGAAATAAACATGTTTCTGCAAGATTGGTCAACCCCATGTAAGTTATGGGGCAGTAACAGCACACTTTTCAAAACGTGTTTTTCAGCCCGAAATAAACGCGTTTTTTCAGACATCTGAATCCCCATGTAACAGCAAGGCTCAGAGGAGCCCACACACTCAGCTCTTAACCCCAGTGTGCAGAAAGGGTCAAAACGTGTTTTTCAGCAGAAATAAACATTTTTCTGCAAGTTTGGTCAACCCCATGTAAGTTATGGGGCAGTAACAGAACACTTTTCAAAACGTGTTTTTCAGCCCGAAATAAACGCGTTTTTTCAGACAACTGAATCCCCATGTAACAGCAAGGCTCAGAGGAGCCCACACACTCAGATCTTAACCCCAGTGTGCAGAAAGGGTCAAAACGTGTTTTTCAGCAGAAATAAACATGTTTCTGCAAGTTTGGTCAACCCCATGTAAGTTATGGGGCAGTAACAGAACACTTTTCAAAACGTGTTTTTCAGCCCGAAATAAACGCGTTTTTTCAGACAACTGAATCCCCATGTAACAGCAAGGCTCAGAGGAGCCCACACACTCAGATCTTAACCCCAGTGTGCAGAAAGGGTCAAAACGTGTTTTTCAGCAGAAATAAACATGTTTCTGCAAGTTTGGTCAACCCCATGTAAGTTATGGGACAGTAACAGAACACTTTTCAAAACGTGTTTTTCAGCCCGAAATAAACGCGTTTTTTCAGACAACTGAATCCCCATGCAACAGCAAGGCTCAGAGGAGCCCACACACTCAGCTCTTAACCCCAGTGTGCAGAAAGGGTCAAAACGTGTTTTTCAGCAGAAATAAACATGTTTCTGCAAGTTTGGTCAACCCCATGTAAGTTATGGGGCAGTAACAGAACACTTTTCAAAACGTGTTTTTCAGCCCGAAATAAACGCGTTTTTTCAGACAACTGAATCCCCATGTAACAGCAAGGCTCAGAGGAGCCCACACACTCAGCTCTTAACCCCAGTGTGCAGAAAGGGTCAAAACGTGTTTTTCAGCTGAAATAAACTTGTTTCTGCAAGTTTGGTCAACCCCATGTAAGTTATGGGGCAGTAACAGAACACTTTTCAAAACGTGTTTTTCAGCCCGAAATAAACGCGTTTTTTCAGACAACTGAATCCCCATGTAACAGCAAGGCTCAGAGGAGCCCACACACTCAGATCTTAACCCCAGTGTGCAGAAAGGGTCAAAACGTGTTTTTCAGCAGAAATAAACATGTTTCTGCAAGTTTGGTCAACCCCATGTAAATTATGGGGCAGTAACAGAACACTTTTCAAAACGTGTTTTTCAGCCCGAAATAAACGCGTTTTTTCAGACAACTGAATCCCCATGTAACAGCAAGGCTCAGAGGAGCCCACACACTCAGCTCTTAACCCCAGTGTGCAGAAAGGGTCAAAACGTGTTTTTCAGCAGAAATAAACATGTTTCTGCAAGTTTGGTCAACCCCATGTAAGTTATGGGGCAGTAACAGAACACTTTTCAAAACGTGTTTTTCAGCCCGAAATAAACGCGTTTTTTCAGACAACTGAATCCCCATGCAGCAGCAAGGCTCAGAGGAGCCCACACACTCAGCTCTTAACCCCAGTGTGCAGAAAGAGTCAAAACGTGTTTTTCAGCAGAAATAAACATGTTTCTGCAAGTTTGGTCAACCCCATGTAAGTTATGGGGCAGTAACAGCACACTTTTCAAAACGTGTTTTTCAGCCCGAAATAAACGCGTTTTTTCAGACATCTGAATCCCCATGTAACAGCAAGGCTCAGAGGAGCCCACACACTCAGCTCTTAACCCCAGTGTGCAGAAAGGGTCAAAACGTGTTTTTCAGCAGAAATAAACATTTTTCTGCAAGTTTGGTCAACCCCATGTAAGTTATGGGGCAGTAACAGAACACTTTTCAAAACGTGTTTTTCAGCCCGAAATAAACGCGTTTTTTCAGACAACTGAATCCCCATGTAACAGAAAGGCTCAGAGGAGCCCACACACTCAGATCTTAACCCCAGTGTGCAGAAAGGGTCAAAACGTGTTTTTCAGCAGAAATAAACATGTTTCTGCAAGTTTGGTCAACCCCATGTAAGTTATGGGACAGTAACAGAACACTTTTCAAAACGTGTTTTTCAGCCCGAAATAAACGCGTTTTTTCAGACAACTGAATCCCCATGTAACAGCAAGGCTCAGAGGAGCCCACACACTCAGCTCTTAACCCCAGTGTGCAGAAAGGGTCACAACGTGTTTTTCAGCAGAAATAAACATGTTTCTGCAAGTTTGGTCAACCCCATGTAAGTTATGGGACAGTAACAGAACACTTTTCAAAACGTGTTTTTCAGCCCGAAATAAACGCGTTTTTTCAGACAACTGAATCCCCATGTAACAGCAAGGCTCAGAGGAGCCCACACACTCAGCTCTTAACCCCAGTGTGCAGAAAGGGTCAAAACGTGTTTTTCAGCAGAAATAAACATGTTTCTGCAAGTTTGGTCAACCCCATGTAAGTTATGGGGCAGTAACAGAACACTTTTCAAAACGTGTTTTTCAGCCCGAAATAAACGCGTTTTTTCAGACAACTGAATCCCCATGTAACAGCAAGGCTCAGAGGAGCCCACACACTCAGCTCTTAACCCCAGTGTGCAGAAAGGGTCACAACGTGTTTTTCAGCAGAAATAAACATGTTTCTGCAAGTTTGGTCAACCCCATGTAAGTTATGGGACAGTAACAGAACACTTTTCAAAACGTGTTTTTCAGCCCGAAATAAACGCGTTTTTTCAGACAACTGAATCCCCATGTAACAGCAAGGCTCAGAGGAGCCCACACACTCAGCTCTTAACCCCAGTGTGCAGAAAGGGTCAAAACGTGTTTTTCAGCAGAAATAAACATGTTTCTGCAAGTTTGGTCAACCCCATGTAAGTTATGAGGCAGTAACAGAACACTTTTCAAAACGTGTTTTTCAGCCCGAAATAAACGCGTTTTTTCAGACATCTGAATCCCCATGTAACAGCAAGGCTCAGAGGAGCCCACACACTCAGCTCTTAACCCCAGTGTGCAGAAAGGGTCAAAACGTGTTTTTCAGCAGAAATAAACATTTTTCTGCAAGTTTGGTCAACCCCATGTAAGTTATGGGGCAGTAACAGAACACTTTTCAAAACGTGTTTTTCAGCCCGAAATAAACGCGTTTTTTCAGACAACTGAATCCCCATGTAACAGAAAGGCTCAGAGGAGCCCACACACTCAGATCTTAACCCCAGTGTGCAGAAAGGGTCAAAACGTGTTTTTCAGCAGAAATAAACATGTTTCTGCAAGTTTGGTCAACCCCATGTAAGTTATGGGGCAGTAACAGAACACATTTCAAAACGTGTTTTTCAGCCCGAAATAAACGCGTTTTTTCAGACAACTGAATCCCCATGTAACAGCAAGGCTCAGAGGAGCCCACACACTCAGCTCTTAACCCCAGTGTGCAGAAAGGGTCACAACGTGTTTTTCAGCAGAAATAAACATGTTTCTGCAACTTTGGTCAACCCCATGTAAGTTATGGGACAGTAACAGAACACTTTTCAAAACGTGTTTTTCAGCATGAAATAAACGCGTTTTTTCAGACAACTGAATCCCCATGTAACAGCAAGGCTCAGAGGAGCCCACACACTCAGCTCTTAACCCCAGTGTGCAGAAAGGGTCAAAACGTGTTTTTCAGCAGAAATAAACATGTTTCTGCAAGTTTGGTCAACCCCATGTAAGTTATGGGGCAGTAACAGAACACTTTTCAAAACGTGTTTTTCAGCCCGAAATAAACGCGTTTTTTCAGACAACTGAATCCCCATGTAACAGCAAGGCTCAGAGGAGCCCACACACTCAGCTCTTAACCCCAGTGTGCAGAAAGGGTCACAACGTGTTTTTCAGCAGAAATAAACATGTTTCTGCAAGTTTGGTCAACCCCATGTAAGTTATGGGACAGTAACAGAACACTTTTCAAAACGTGTTTTTCAGCCCGAAATAAACGCGTTTTTTCAGACAACTGAATCCCCATGTAACAGCAAGGCTCAGAGGAGCCCACACACTCAGCTCTTAACCCCAGTGTGCAGAAAGGGTCAAAACGTGTTTTTCAGCAGAAATAAACATGTTTCTGCAAGTTTGGTCAACCCCATGTAAGTTATGGGGCAGTAACAGAACACTTTTCAAAACGTGTTTTTCAGCCCGAAATAAACGCGTTTTTTCAGACAACTGAATCCCCATGTAACAGCAAGGCTCAGAGGAGCCCACACACTCAGATCTTAACCCCAGTGTGCAGAAAGGGTCAAAACGTGTTTTTCAGCAGAAATAAACATGTTTCTGCAAGTTTGGTCAACCCCATGTAAATTATGGGGCAGTAACAGAACACTTTTCAAAACGTGTTTTTCAGCCCGAAATAAACGCGTTTTTTCAGACAACTGAATCCCCATGTAACAGCAAGGCTCAGAGGAGCCCACACACTCAGCTCTTAACCCCAGTGTGCAGAAAGGGTCAAAACGTGTTTTTCAGCAGAAATAAACATGTTTCTGCAAGTTTGGTCAACCCCATGTAAGTTATGGGGCAGTAACAGAACACTTTTCAAAACGTGTTTTTCAGCCCGAAATAAACGCGTTTTTTCAGACAACTGAATCCCCATGCAGCAGCAAGGCTCAGAGGAGCCCACACACTCAGCTCTTAACCCCAGTGTGCAGAAAGAGTCAAAACGTGTTTTTCAGCAGAAATAAACATGTTTCTGCAAGTTTGGTCAACCCCATGTAAGTTATGGGGCAGTAACAGCACACTTTTCAAAACGTGTTTTTCAGCCCGAAATAAACGCGTTTTTTCAGACATCTGAATCCCCATGTAACAGCAAGGCTCAGAGGAGCCCACACACTCAGCTCTTAACCCCAGTGTGCAGAAAGGGTCAAAACGTGTTTTTCAGCAGAAATAAACATTTTTCTGCAAGTTTGGTCAACCCCATGTAAGTTATGGGGCAGTAACAGAACACTTTTCAAAACGTTTTTTTCAGCCCGAAATAAACGCGTTTTTTCAGACAACTGAATCCCCATGTAACAGCAAGGCTCAGAGGAGCCCACACACTCAGCTCTTAACCCCAGTGTGCAGAAAGGGTCAAAACGTGTTTTTCAGCAGAAATAAACATGTTTCTGCAAGTTTGGTCAACCCCATGTAAGTTATGGGGCAGTAACAGAACACTTTTCAAAACGTGTTTTTCAGCCCGAAATAAACGCGTTTTTTCAGACAACTGAATCCCCATGTAACAGCAAGGCTCAGAGGAGCCCACACACTCAGCTCTTAACCCCAGTGTGCAGAAAGGGTCACAACGTGTTTTTCAGCAGAAATAAACATGTTTCTGCAAGTTTGGTCAACACCATGTAAGTTATGGGACAGTAACAGAACACTTTTCAAAACGTGTTTTTCAGCCCGAAATAAACGCGTTTTTTCAGACAACTGAATCCCCATGTAACAGCAAGGCTCAGAGGAGCCCACACACTCAGCTCTTAACCCCAGTGTGCAGAAAGGGTCAAAACGTGTTTTTCAGCAGAAATAAACATGTTTCTGCAAGTTTGGTCAACCCCATGTAAGTTATGGGGCAGTAACAGAACACTTTTCAAAACGTGTTTTTCAGCCCGAAATAAACGCGTTTTTTCAGACAACTGAATCCCCATGTAACAGCAAGGCTCAGAGGAGCCCACACACTCAGCTCTTAACCCCAGTGTGCAGAAAGGGTCACAACGTGTTTTTCAGCAGAAATAAACATGTTTCTGCAAGTTTGGTCAACCCCATGTAAGTTATGGGACAGTAACAGAACACTTTTCAAAACGTGTTTTTCAGCCGAAATAAACGCGTTTTTTCAGACAACTGAATCCCCATGTAACAGCAAGGCTCAGAGGAGCCCACACACTCAGCTCTTAGCCCCAGTGTGCAGAAAGGGTCAAAACGTGTTTTTCAGCAGAAATAAACATGTTTCTGCAAGTTTGGTCAACCCCATGTAAGTTATGGGGCAGTAACAGAACACTTTTCAAAACGTGTTTTTCAGCCCGAAATAAACGCGTTTTTTCAGACAACTGAATCCCCATGTAACAGCAAGGCTCAGAGGAGCCCACACACTCAGATCTTAACCCCAGTGTGCAGAAAGGGTCAAAACGTGTTTTTCAGCAGAAATAAACATGTTTCTGCAAGTTTGGTCAACCCCATGTAAGTTATGGGGCAGTAACAGAACACTTTTCAAAACGTGTTTTTCAGCCCGAAATAAACGCGTTTTTTCAGACAACTGAATCCCCATGTAATAGCAAGGCTCAGAGGAGCCCACACACTCAGCTCTTAACCCCAGTGTGCAGAAAGGGTCAAAACGTGTTTTTCAGCAGAAATAAACATGTTTCTGCAAGTTTGGTCAACCCCATGTAAGTTATGGGGCAGTAACAGAACACTTTTCAAAACGTGTTTTTCAGCCCGAAATAAACGCGTTTTTTCAGACAACTGAATCCCCATGTAACAGCAAGGCTCAGAGGAGCCCACACACTCAGCTCTTAACCCCAGTGTGCAGAAAGGGTCAAAACGTGTTTTTCAGCAGAAATAAACATGTTTCTGCAAGTTTGGTCAACCCCATGTAAGTTATGGGGCAGTAACAGAACACTTTTCAAAACGTGTTTTTCAGCCCGAAATAAACGCGTTTTTTCAGACAACTGAATCCCCATGTAACAGCAAGGCTCAGAGGAGCCCACACACTCAGCTCTTAACCCCAGTGTGCAGAAAGGGTCAAAACGTGTTTTTCAGCAGAAATAAACATGTTTCTGCAAGTTTGGTCAACCCCATGTAAGTTATGGGGCAGTAACAGAACACTTTTCAAAACGTGTTTTTCAGCCCGAAATAAACGCGTTTTTTCAGACAACTGAATCCCCATGTAACAGCAAGGCTCAGAGGAGCCCACACACTCAGATCTTAACCCCAGTGTGCAGAAAGGGTCAAAACGTGTTTTTCAGCAGAAATAAACATGTTTCTGCAAGTTTGGTCAACCCCATGTAAATTATGGGGCAGTAACAGAACACTTTTCAAAACGTGTTTTTCAGCCCGAAATAAACGCGTTTTTTCAGACAACTGAATCCCCATGTAACAGCAAGGCTCAGAGGAGCCCACACACTCAGCTCTTAACCCCAGTGTGCAGAAAGGGTCAAAACGTGTTTTTCAGCAGAAATAAACATGTTTCTGCAAGTTTGGTCAACCCCATGTAAGTTATGGGGCAGTAACAGAACACTTTTCAAAACGTGTTTTTCAGCCCGAAATAAACGCGTTTTTTCAGACAACTGAATCCCCATGCAGCAGCAAGGCTCAGAGGAGCCCACACACTCAGCTCTTAACCCCAGTGTGCAGAAAGAGTCAAAACGTGTTTTTCAGCAGAAATAAACATGTTTCTGCAAGTTTGGTCAACCCCATGTAAGTTATGGGGCAGTAACAGCACACTTTTCAAAACGTGTTTTTCAGCCCGAAATAAACGCGTTTTTTCAGACATCTGAATCCCCATGTAACAGCAAGGCTCAGAGGAGCCCACACACTCAGCTCTTAACCCCAGTGTGCAGAAAGGGTCAAAACGTGTTTTTCAGCAGAAATAAACATTTTTCTGCAAGTTTGGTCAGCCCCATGTAAGTTATGGGGCAGTAACAGAACACTTTTCAAAACGTGTTTTTCAGCCCGAAATAAACGCGTTTTTTCAGACAACTGAATCCCCATGTAACAGAAAGGCTCAGAGGAGCCCACACACTCAGATCTTAACCCCAGTGTGCAGAAAGGGTCAAAACGTGTTTTTCAGCAGAAATAAACATGTTTCTGCAAGTTTGGTCAACCCCATGTAAGTTATGGGACAGTAACAGAACACTTTTCAAAACGTGTTTTTCAGCCCGAAATAAACGCGTTTTTTCAGACAACTGAATCCCCATGTAACAGCAAGGCTCAGAGGAGCCCACACACTCAGCTCTTAACCCCAGTGTGCAGAAAGGGTCACAACGTGTTTTTCAGCAGAAATAAACATGTTTCTGCAAGTTTGGTCAACCCCATGTAAGTTATGGGACAGTAACAGAACACTTTTCAAAACGTGTTTTTCAGCCCGAAATAAACGCGTTTTTTCAGACAACTGAATCCCCATGTAACAGCAAGGCTCAGAGGAGCCCACACACTCAGCTCTTAACCCCAGTGTGCAGAAAGGGTCAAAACGTGTTTTTCAGCAGAAATAAACATGTTTCTGCAAGTTTGGTCAACCCCATGTAAGTTATGGGGCAGTAACAGAACACTTTTCAAAACGTGTTTTTCAGCCCGAAATAAACGCGTTTTTTCAGACAACTGAATCCCCATGTAACAGCAAGGCTCAGAGGAGCCCACACACTCAGCTCTTAACCCCAGTGTGCAGAAAGGGTCACAACGTGTTTTTCAGCAGAAATAAACATGTTTCTGCAAGTTTGGTCAACCCCATGTAAGTTATGGGACAGTAACAGAACACTTTTCAAAACGTGTTTTTCAGCCCGAAATAAACGCGTTTTTTCAGACAACTGAATCCCCATGTAACAGCAAGGCTCAGAGGAGCCCACACACTCAGATCTTAACCCCAGTGTGCAGAAAGAGTCAAAACGTGTTTTTCAGCAGAAATAAACATGTTTCTGCAAGTTTGGTCAACCCCATGTAAGTTATGGGGCAGTAACAGCACACTTTTCAAAACGTGTTTTTCAGCCCGAAATAAACGCGTTTTTTCAGACAACTGAATCCCCATGTAACAGCAAGGCTCAGAGGAGCCCACACACTCAGCTCTTAACCCCAGTGTGCAGAAAGGGTCAAAACGTGTTTTTCAGCAGAAATAAACATTTTTCTGCAAGTTTGGTCAACCCCATGTAAGTTATGGGGCAGTAACAGAACACTTTTCAAAACGTGTTTTTCAGCCCGAAATAAACGCGTTTTTTCAGACAACTGAATCCCCATGTAACAGAAAGGCTCAGAGGAGCCCACACACTCAGCTCTTAACCCCAGTGTGCAGAAAGGGTCAAAACGTGTTTTTCAGCAGAAATAAACATGTTTCTGCAAGTTTGGTCAACCCCATGTAAGTTATAGGACAGTAACAGAACACTTTTCAAAACGTGTTTTTCAGCCCGAAATAAACGCGTTTTTTCAGACAACTGAATCCCCATGTAACAGCAAGGCTCAGAGGAGCCCACACACTCAGCTCTTAACCCCAGTGTGCAGAAAGGGTCAAAACGTGTTTTTCAGCAGAAATAAACATGTTTCTGCAAGTTTGGTCAACCCCATGTAAGTTATGGGGCAGTAACAGAACACTTTTCAAAACGTGTTTTTCAGCCCGAAATAAACGCGTTTTTTCAGACAACTGAATCCCCATGTAACAGCAAGGCTCAGAGGAGCCCACACACTCAGCTCTTAACCCCAGTGTGCAGAAAGGGTCACAACGTGTTTTTCAGCAGAAATAAACATGTTTCTGCAAGTTTGGTCAACCCCATGTAAGTTATGGGACAGTAACAGAACACTTTTCAAAACGTGTTTTTCAGCCCGAAATAAACGCGTTTTTTCAGACAACTGAATCCCCATGTAACAGCAAGGCTCAGAGGAGCCCACACACTCAGCTCTTAAGCCCAGTGTGCAGAAAGGGTCAAAACGTGTTTTTCAGCAGAAATAAACATGTTTCTGCAAGTTTGGTCAACCCCATGTAAGTTATGGGGCAGTAACAGAACACTTTTCAAAACGTGTTTTTCAGCCCGAAATAAACGCGTTTTTTCAGACAACTGAATCCGCATGTAAAAGCAAGGCTCAGAAGAGCCCACACACTCAGCTCTTAACCCCAGTGTGCAGAAAGGGTAAAAACGTGTTTTTCAGCAGAAATAAACATGTTTCTGCAAGTTTGGTCAACCCCATGTAAGTTATGGTGCAGTAACAGAACACTTTTCAAAACCTGTTTTTCAGCCCGAAATAAACGCGTTTTTTCAGACAACTGAATCCCCATGCAACAGCAAGGCTCAGAAGAGCCCCCACACTCAGCTCTTAACCCCAGTGTGCAGAAAGAGTCAAAACGTGTTTTTCAGCAGAAATAGACATGTTTCTGCAAGTTTGGTCAACCCCATGTAAGTTATGGGGCAGTAACAGCACACTTTTCAAAACGTGTTTTTCAGCCCGAAATAAACGCGTTTTTTCAGACAACTGAATCCGCATGTAAAAGCAAGGCTCAGAAGAGCCCACACACTCAGCTCTTAACCCCAGTGTGCAGAAAGGGTAAAAACGTGTTTTTCAGCAGAAATAAACATGTTTCTGCAAGTTTGGTCAACCCCATGTAAGTTATGGGGCAGTAACAGAACACTTTTCAAAACGTGTTTTTCAGCCCGAAATAAACGCGTTTTTTCAGACAACTGAATCCCCATGTAACAGCAAGGCTCAGAGGAGCCCACACACTCAGATCTTAACCCCAGTGTGCAGAAAGGGTCAAAACGTGTTTTTCAGCAGAAATAAACATGTTTCTGCAAGTTTGGTCAACCCCATGTAAGTTATGGGGCAGTAACAGAACACTTTTCAAAACGTGTTTTTCAGCCCGAAATAAACGCGTTTTTTCAGACAACTGAATCCCCATGTAACAGCAAGGCTCAGAGGAGCCCACACACTCAGCTCTTAACCCCAGTGTGCAGAAAGGGTCAAAACGTGTTTTTCAGCAGAAATAAACATGTTTCTGCAAGTTTGGTCAACCCCATGTAAGTTATGGGGCAGTAACAGAACACTTTTCAAAACGTGTTTTTCAGCCCGAAATAAACGCGTTTTTTCAGACAACTGAATCCCCATGCAGCAGCAAGGCTCAGAGGAGCCCACACACTCAGCTCTTAACCCCAGTGTGCAGAAAGAGTCAAAACGTGTTTTTCAGCAGAAATAAACATGTTTCTGCAAGATTGGTCAACCCCATGTAAGTTATGGGGCAGTAACAGCACACTTTTCAAAACGTGTTTTTCAGCCCGAAATAAACGCGTTTTTTCAGACATCTGAATCCCCATGTAACAGCAAGGCTCAGAGGAGCCCACACACTCAGCTCTTAACCCCAGTGTGCAGAAAGGGTCAAAACGTGTTTTTCAGCAGAAATAAACATTTTTCTGCAAGTTTGGTCAACCCCATGTAAGTTATGGGGCAGTAACAGAACACTTTTCAAAACGTGTTTTTCAGCCCGAAATAAACGCGTTTTTTCAGACAACTGAATCCCCATGTAACAGAAAGGCTCAGAGGAGCCCACACAATCAGCTCTTAACCCCAGTGTGCAGAAAGGGTCAAAACGTGTTTTTCAGCAGAAATAAACATGTTTCTGCAAGTTTGGTCAACCCCATGTAAGTTATGGGACAGTAACAGAACACTTTTCAAAACGTGTTTTTCAGCCCGAAATAAACGCGTTTTTTCAGACAACTGAATCCCCATGTAACAGCAAGGCTCAGAGGAGCCCACACACTCAGCTCTTAACCCCAGTGTGCAGAAAGGGTCAAAACGTGTTTTTCAGCAGAAATAAACATGTTTCTGCAAGTTTGGTCAACCCCATGTAAGTTATGGGGCAGTAACAGAACACTTTTCAAAACGTGTTTTTCAGCCCGAAATAAACGCGTTTTTTCAGACAACTGAATCCCCATGTAACAGCAAGGCTCAGAGGAGCCCACACACTCAGCTCTTAACCCCAGTGTGCAGAAAGGGTCACAACGTGTTTTTCAGCAGAAATAAACATGTTTCTGCAAGTTTGGTCAACCCCATGTAAGTTATGGGACAGTAACAGAACACTTTTCAAAACGTGTTTTTCAGCCCGAAATAAACGCGTTTTTTCAGACAACTGAATCCCCATGTAACAGCAAGGCTCAGAGGAGCCCACACACTCAGCTCTTAACCCCAGTGTGCAGAAAGGGTCAAAACGTGTTTTTCAGCAGAAATAAACATGTTTCTGCAAGTTTGGTCAACCCCATGTAAGTTATGGGGCAGTAACAGAACACTTTTCAAAACGTGTTTTTCAGCCCGAAATAAACGCGTTTTTTCAGACAACTGAATCCCCATGTAACAGCAAGGCTCAGAGGAGCCCACACACTCAGATCTTAACCCCAGTGTGCAGAAAGGGTCAAAACGTGTTTTTCAGCAGAAATAAACATGTTTCTGCAAGTTTGGTCAACCCCATGTAAGTTATGGGGCAGTAACAGAACACTTTTCAAAACGTGTTTTTCAGCCCGAAATAAACGCGTTTTTTCAGACAACTGAATCCCCATGTAACAGCAAGGCTCAGAGGAGCCCACACACTCAGCTCTTAACCCCAGTGTGCAGAAAGGGTCAAAACGTGTTTTTCAGCAGAAATAAACATGTTTCTGCAAGTTTGGTCAACCCCATGTAAGTTATGGGGCAGTAACAGAACACTTTTCAAAACGTGTTTTTCAGCCCGAAATAAACGCGTTTTTTCAGACAGCTGAATCCCCATGCAGCAGCAAGGCTCAGAGGAGCCCACACACTCAGCTCTTAACCCCAGTGTGCAGAAAGAGTCAAAACGTGTTTTTCAGCAGAAATAAACATGTTTCTGCAAGTTTGGTCAACCCCATGTAAGTTATGGGGCAGTAACAGCACACTTTTCAAAACGTGTTTTTCAGCCCGAAATAAACGCGTTTTTTCAGACATCTGAATCCCCATGTAACAGCAAGGCTCAGAGGAGCCCACACACTCAGCTCTTAACCCCAGTGTGCAGAAAGGGTCAAAACGTGTTTTTCAGCAGAAATAAACATGTTTCTGCAAGTTTGGTCAAGCCCATGTAAGTTATGGGGCAGTAACAGAACACTTTTCAAAACGTGTTTTTCAGCCCGAAATAAACGCGTTTTTTCAGACAACTGAATCCCTATGTAACAGCAAGGCTCAGAGGAGCCCACACACTCAGCTCTTAACCCCAGTGTGCAGAAAGGGTCAAAACGTGTTTTTCAGCAGAAATAAACATGTTTCTGCAAGTTTGGTCAACCCCATGTAAGTTATGGGGCAGTAACAGAACACTTTTCAAAACGTGTTTTTCAGCCCGAAATAAACGCGTTTTTTCAGACAACTGAATCCCCATGTAACAGCAAGGCTCAGAGGAGCCCACACACTCAGCTCTTAACCCCAGTGTGCAGAAAGGGTCAAAACGTGTTTTTCAGCAGAAATAAACATTTTTCTGCAAGTTTGGTCAACACCATGTAAGTTATGGGGCAGTAACAGAACACTTTTCAAAACGTGTTTTTCAGCCCGAAATAAACGCGTTTTTTCAGACAACTGAATCCCCATGTAACAGCAAGGCTCAGAGGAGCCCACACACTCAGATCTTAACCCCAGTGTGCAGAAAGGGTCAAAACGTGTTTTTCAGCAGAAATAAACATGTTTCTGCAAGTTTGGTCAACCCCATGTAAGTTATGGGACAGTAACAGAACACTTTTCAAAACGTGTTTTTCAGCCCGAAATAAACGCGTTTTTTCAGACAACTGAATCCCCATGTAACAGCAAGGCTCAGAGGAGCCCACACACTCAGCTCTTAACCCCAGTGTGCAGAGAGAGTCAAAACGTGTTTTTCAGCAGAAATAAACATGTTTCTGCAAGTTTGGTCAACCCCATGTAAGTTATGGGGCAGTAACAGAACACTTTTCAAAACGTGTTTTTCAGCCCGAAATAAACGCGTTTTTTCAGACAACTGAATCCCCATGTAACAGAAAGGCTCAGAGGAGCCCACACACTCAGCTCTTAACCCCAGTGTGCAGAAAGGGTCAAAAAGTGTTTTTCAGCAGAAATAAACATGTTTCTGCAAGTTTGGTCAACCCCATGTAAGTTATGGGGCAGTAACAGAACACTTTTCAAAACGTGTTTTTCAGCCCGAAATAAACGCGTTTTTTCAGACAACTGAATCCCCATGTAACAGCAAGGCTCAGAGGAGCCCACACACTCAGCTCTTAACCCCAGTGTGCAGAAAGGGTCAAAACGTGTTTTTCAGCAGAAATAAACATGTTTCTGCAAGTTTGGTCAACCCCATTTAAGTTATGGGGCAGTAACAGAACACTTTTCAAAACGTGTTTTTCAGCCCGAAATAAACGCGTTTTTTCAGACAACTGAATCCCCATGTAACAGCAAGGCTCAGAGGAGCCCACACACTCAGCTCTTAACCCCAGTGTGCAGAAAGGGTCAAAACGTGTTTTTCAGCAGAAATAAACATGTTTCTGCAAGTTTGGTCAACCCCATGTAAGTTATGGGGCAGTAACAGAACACTTTTCAAAACGTGTTTTTCAGCCCGAAATAAACGCGTTTTTTCAGACAACTGAATCCCCATGTAACAGCAAGGCTCAGAGGAGCCCACACACTCAGCTCTTAACCCCAGTGTGCAGAAAGGGTCAAAACGTGTTTTTCAGCAGAAATAAACATTTTTCTGCAAGTTTGGTCAACACCATGTAAGTTATGGGGCAGTAACAGAACACTTTTCAAAACGTGTTTTTCAGCCCGAAATAAACGCGTTTTTTCAGACAACTGAATCCCCATGTAACAGCAAGGCTCAGAGGAGCCCACACACTCAGATCTTAACCCCAGTGTGCAGAAAGGGTCAAAACGTGTTTTTCAGCAGAAATAAACATGTTTCTGCAAGTTTGGTCAACCCCATGTAAGTTATGGGACAGTAACAGAACACTTTTCAAAACGTGTTTTTCAGCCCGAAATAAACGCGTTTTTTCAGACAACTGAATCCCCATGTAACAGCAAGGCTCAGAGGAGCCCACACACTCAGATCTTAACCCCAGTGTGCAGAAAGGGTCAAAACGTGTTTTTCAGCAGAAATAAACATGTTTCTGCAAGTTTGGTCAACCCCATGTAAGTTATGGGGCAGTAACAGAACACTTTTCAAAACGTGTTTTTCAGCCCGAAATAAACGCGTTTTTTCAGACAACTGAATCCCCATGTAACAGCAAGGCTCAGAGGAGCCCACACACTCAGCTCTTAACCCCAGTGTGCAGAGAGAGTCAAAACGTGTTTTTCAGCAGAAATAAACATGTTTCTGCAAGTTTGGTCAACCCCATGTAAGTTATGGGGCAGTAACAGAACACTTTTCAAAACGTGTTTTTCAGCCCGAAATAAACGCGTTTTTTCAGACAACTGAATCCCCATGTAACAGCAAGGCTCAGAGGAGCCCACACACTCAGCTCTTAACCCCAGTGTGCAGAAAGGGTCAAAACGTGTTTTTCAGCAGAAATAAACATTTTTCTGCAAGTTTGGTCAACACCATGTAAGTTATGGGGCAGTAACAGAACACTTTTCAAAACGTGTTTTTCAGCCCGAAATAAACGCGTTTTTTCAGACAACTGAATCCCCATGTAACAGCAAGGCTCAGAGGAGCCCACACACTCAGATCTTAACCCCAGTGTGCAGAAAGGGTCAAAACGTGTTTTTCAGCAGAAATAAACATGTTTCTGCAAGTTTGGTCAACCCCATGTAAGTTATGGGACAGTAACAGAACACTTTTCAAAACGTGTTTTTCAGCCCGAAATAAACGCGTTTTTTCAGACAACTGAATCCCCATGTAACAGCAAGGCTCAGAGGAGCCCACACACTCAGCTCTTAACCCCAGTGTGCAGAGAGAGTCAAAACGTGTTTTTCAGCAGAAATAAACATGTTTCTGCAAGTTTGGTCAACCCCATGTAAGTTATGGGGCAGTAACAGAACACTTTTCAAAACGTGTTTTTCAGCCCGAAATAAACGCGTTTTTTCAGACAACTGAATCCCCATGTAACAGAAAGGCTCAGAGGAGCCCACACACTCAGCTCTTAACCCCAGTGTGCAGAAAGGGTCAAAAAGTGTTTTTCAGCAGAAATAAACATGTTTCTGCAAGTTTGGTCAACCCCATGTAAGTTATGGGGCAGTAACAGAACACTTTTCAAAACGTGTTTTTCAGCCCGAAATAAACGCGTTTTTTCAGACAACTGAATCCCCATGTAACAGCAAGGCTCAGAGGAGCCCACACACTCAGCTCTTAACCCCAGTGTGCAGAAAGGGTCAAAACGTGTTTTTCAGCAGAAATAAACATGTTTCTGCAAGTTTGGTCAACCCCATTTAAGTTATGGGGCAGTAACAGAACACTTTTCAAAACGTGTTTTTCAGCCCGAAATAAACGCGTTTTTTCAGACAACTGAATCCCCATGTAACAGCAAGGCTCAGAGGAGCCCACACACTCAGCTCTTAACCCCAGTGTGCAGAAAGGGTCAAAACGTGTTTTTCAGCAGAAATAAACATGTTTCTGCAAGTTTGGTCAACCCCATGTAAGTTATGGGGCAGTAACAGAACACTTTTCAAAACGTGTTTTTCAGCCCGAAATAAACGCGTTTTTTCAGACAACTGAATCCCCATGTAACAGCAAGGCTCAGAGGAGCCCACACACTCAGCTCTTAACCCCAGTGTGCAGAAAGGGTCAAAACGTGTTTTTCAGCAGAAATAAACATTTTTCTGCAAGTTTGGTCAACACCATGTAAGTTATGGGGCAGTAACAGAACACTTTTCAAAACGTGTTTTTCAGCCCGAAATAAACGCGTTTTTTCAGACAACTGAATCCCCATGTAACAGCAAGGCTCAGAGGAGCCCACACACTCAGATCTTAACCCCAGTGTGCAGAAAGGGTCAAAACGTGTTTTTCAGCAGAAATAAACATGTTTCTGCAAGTTTGGTCAACCCCATGTAAGTTATGGGACAGTAACAGAACACTTTTCAAAACGTGTTTTTCAGCCCGAAATAAACGCGTTTTTTCAGACAACTGAATCCCCATGTAACAGCAAGGCTCAGAGGAGCCCACACACTCAGATCTTAACCCCAGTGTGCAGAAAGGGTCAAAACGTGTTTTTCAGCAGAAATAAACATGTTTCTGCAAGTTTGGTCAACCCCATGTAAGTTATGGGGCAGTAACAGAACACTTTTCAAAACGTGTTTTTCAGCCCGAAATAAACGCGTTTTTTCAGACAACTGAATCCCCATGTAACAGCAAGGCTCAGAGGAGCCCACACACTCAGCTCTTAACCCCAGTGTGCAGAGAGAGTCAAAACGTGTTTTTCAGCAGAAATAAACATGTTTCTGCAAGTTTGGTCAACCCCATGTAAGTTATGGGGCAGTAACAGAACACTTTTCAAAACGTGTTTTTCAGCCCGAAATAAACGCGTTTTTTCAGACAACTGAATCCCCATGCAGCAGCAAGGCTCAGAGGAGCCCACACACTCAGCTCTTAACCCCAGTGTGCAGAAAGAGTCAAAACATGTTTTTCAGCAGAAATAAACATGTTTCTGCAAGATTGGTCAACCCCATGTAAGTTATGGGGCAGTAACAGCACACTTTTCAAAACGTGTTTTTCAGCCTGAAATAAACGCGTTTTTTCAGACATCTGAATCCCCATGTAACAGCAAGGCTCAGAGGAGCCCACACACTCAGCTCTTAACCCCAGTGTGCAGAAAGGGTCAAAACGTGTTTTTCAGCAGAAATAAACATTTTTCTGCAAGTTTGGTCAACCCCATGTAAGTTATGGGGCAGTAACAGAACACTTTTCAAAACGTGTTTTTCAGCCCGAAATAAACGCGTTTTTTCAGACAACTGAATCCCCATGTAACAGCAAGGCTCAGAGGAGCCCACACACTCAGCTCTTAACCCCAGTGTGCAGAAAGGGTCAAAACGTGTTTTTCAGCAGAAATAAACATGTTTCTGCAAGTTTGGTCAACCCCATGTAAGTTATGGGACAGTAACAGAACACTTTTCAAAACGTGTTTTTCAGCCCGAAATAAACGAGTTTTTTCAGACAACTGAATCCCCATGTAACAGCAAGGCTCAGAGGAACCCACACACTCAGCTCTTAACCCCAGTGTGCAGAAAGGGTCAAAACGTGTTTTTCAGCAGAAATAAACATGTTTCTGCAAGTTTGGTCAACCCCATGTAAGTTATGGGGCAGTAACAGAACACTTTTCAAAACGTGTTTTTCAGCCCGAAATAAACGCGTTTTTTCAGACAACTGAATCCCCATGTAACAGCAAGGCTCAGAGGAGCCCACACACTCAGCTCTTAACCCCAGTGTGCAGAAAGGGTCACAACGTGTTTTTCAGCAGAAATAAACATGTTTCTGCAAGTTTGGTCAACCCCATGTAAGTTATGGGACAGTAACAGAACACTTTTCAAAACGTGTTTTTCAGCCCGAAATAACCGCGTTTTTTCAGACAACTGAATCCCCATGTAACAGCAAGGCTCAGAGGAGCCCACACACTCAGCTCTTAACCCCAGTGTGCAGAAAGGGTCAAAACGTGTTTTTCAGCAGAAATAAACATGTTTCTGCAAGTTTGGTCAACCCCATGTAAGTTATGGGGCAGTAACAGAACACTTTTCAAAACGTGTTTTTCAGCCCGAAATAAATGCGTTTTTTCAGACAACTGAATCCCCATGTAACAGCAAGGCTCAGAGGAGCCCACACACTCAGCTCTTAACCCCAGTGTGCAGAAAGGGTCAAAACGTGTTTTTCAGCAGAAATAAACATGTTTCTGCAAGTTTGGTCTACCCCATGTAAGTTATGGGACAGTAATAGAACACTTTTCAAAACGTGTTTTTCAGCCCGAAATAAACGCGTTTTTTCAGACAACTGAATCCCCATGTAACAGCAAGGCTCAGAGGAGCCCACACACTCAGCTCTTAACCCCAGTGTGCAGAAAGGGTCAAAACGTGTTTTTCAGCAGAAATAAACATGTTTCTGCAAGTTTGGTCAACCCCATGTAAGTTATGGGGCAGTAACAGAACACTTTTCAAAACGTGTTTTTCAGCCCGAAATAAACGCGTTTTTTCAGACAACTGAATCCCCATGTAACAGCAAGGCTCAGAGGAGCCCACACACTCAGCTCTTAACCCCAGTGTGCAGAAAGGGTCACAACGTGTTTTTCAGCAGAAATAAACATGTTTCTGCAAGTTTGGTCAACCCCATGTAAGTTATGGGACAGTAACAGAACACTTTTCAAAACGTGTTTTTCAGCCCGAAATAAACGCGTTTTTTCAGACAACTGAATCCCCATGTAACAGCAAGGCTCAGAGGAGCCCACACACTCAGCTCTTAACCCCAGTGTGCAGAAAGGGTCAAAACGTGTTTTTCAGCAGAAATAAACATGTTTCTGCAAGTTTGGTCAACCCCATGTAAGTTATGGGGCAGTAACAGAACACTTTTCAAAACGTGTTTTTCAGCCCGAAATAAACGCGTTTTTTCAGACAACTGAATCCCCATGTAACAGCAAGGCTCAGAGGAGCCCACACACTCAGATCTTAACCCCAGTGTGCAGAAAGGGTCAAAACGTGTTTTTCAGCAGAAATAAACATGTTTCTGCAAGTTTGGTCAACCCCATGTAAGTTATGGGGCAGTAACAGAACACTTTTCAAAACGTGTTTTTCAGCCCGAAATAAACGCGTTTTTTCAGACAACTGAATCCCCATGTAACAGCAAGGCTCAGAGGAGCCCACACACTCAGCTCTTAACCCCAGTGTGCAGAAAGGGTCAAAACGTGTTTTTCAGCAGAAATAAACATGTTTCTGCAAGTTTGGTCTACCCCATGTAAGTTATGGGATAGTAATAGAACACTTTTCAAAACGTGTTTTTCAGCCCGAAATAAACGCGTTTTTTCAGACAACTGAATCCCCATGTAACAGCAAGGCTCAGAGGAGCCCACACACTCAGCTCTTAACCCCAGTGTGCAGAAAGGGTCAAAACGTGTTTTTCAGCAGAAATAAACATGTTTCTGCAAGTTTGGTCAACCCCATGTAAGTTATGGGGCAGTAACAGAACACTTTTCAAAACGTGTTTTTCAGCCCGAAATAAACGCGTTTTTTCAGACAACTGAATCCCCATGTAACAGCAAGGCTCAGAGGAGCCCACACACTCAGCTCTTAACCCCAGTGTGCAGAAAGGGTCAAAACGTGTTTTTCAGCAGAAATAAACATGTTTCTGCAAGTTTGGTCAACCCCATGTAAATTATGGGGCAGTAACAGAACACTTTTCAAAACGTGTTTTTCAGCCCGAAATAAACGCGTTTTTTCAGACAACTGAATCCCCATGTAACAGCAAGGCTCAGAGGAGCCCACACACTCAGCTCTTAACCCCAGTGTGCAGAAAGGGTCAAAACGTGTTTTTCAGCAGAAATAAACATGTTTCTGCAAGTTTGGTCAACCCCATGTAAGTTATGGGGCAGTAACAGAACACTTTTCAAAACGTGTTTTTCAGCCCGAAATAAACGCGTTTTTTCAGACAACTGAATCCCCATGCAGCAGCAAGGCTCAGAGGAGCCCACACACTCAGCTCTTAACCCCAGTGTGCAGAAAGAGTCAAAACGTGTTTTTCAGCAGAAATAAACATGTTTCTGCAAGTTTGGTCAACCCCATGTAAGTTATGGGGCAGTAACAGCACACTTTTCAAAACGTGTTTTTCAGCCCGAAATAAACGCGTTTTTTCAGACATCTGAATCCCCATGCAGCAGCAAGGCTCAGAGGAGCCCACACACTCAGCTCTTAACCCCAGTGTGCAGAAAGAGTCAAAACGTGTTTTTCAGCAGAAATAAACATGTTTCTGCAAGTTTGGTCAACCCCATGTAAGTTATGGGGCAGTAACAGCACACTTTTCAAAACGTGTTTTTCAGCCCGAAATAAACGCGTTTTTTCAGACAACTGAATCCCCATGTAACAGAAAGGCTCAGAGGAGCCCACACACTCAGCTCTTAACCCCAGTGTGCAGAAAGGGTCAAAACGTGTTTTTCAGCAGAAATAAACATGTTTCTGCAAGTTTGGTCAACCCCATGTAAGTTATGGGACAGTAACAGAACACTTTTCAACACGTGTTTTTCAGCCCGAAATAAACGCGTTTTTTCAGACAACTGAATCCCCATGTAACAGCAAGGCTCAGAGGAGCCCACACACTCAGCTCTTAACCCCAGTGTGCAGAAAGGGTCAAAACGTGTTTTTCAGCAGAAATAAACATGTTTCTGCAAGTTTGGTCAACCCCATGTAAGTTATGGGGCAGTAACAGAACACTTTTCAAAACGTGTTTTTCAGCCCGAAATAAACGCGTTTTTTCAGACAACTGAATCCCCATGTAACAGCAAGGCTCAGAGGAGCCCACACACTCAGCTCTTAACCCCAGTGTGCAGAAAGGGTCACAACGTGTTTTTCAGCAGAAATAAACATGTTTCTGCAAGTTTGGTCAACCCCATGTAAGTTATGGGACAGTAACAGAACACTTTTCAAAACGTGTTTTTCAGCCCGAAATAAACGCGTTTTTTCAGACAACTGAATCCCCATGTAACAGCAAGGCTCAGAGGAGCCCACACACTCAGCTCTTAACCCCAGTGTGCAGAAAGGGTCAAAACGTGTTTTTCAGCAGAAATAAACATGTTTCTGCAAGTTTGGTCAACCCCATGTAAGTTATGGGACAGTAACAGAACACTTTTCAAAACGTGTTTTTCAGCCCGAAATAAACGCGTTTTTTCAGACAACTGAATCCCCATGTAACAGCAAGGCTCAGAGGAGCCCACACACTCAGCTCTTAACCCCAGTGTGCAGAAAGGGTCACAACGTGTTTTTCAGCAGAAATAAACATGTTTCTGCAAGTTTGGTCAACCCCATGTAAGTTATGGGGCAGTAACAGAACACTTTTCAAAACGTGTTTTTCAGCCCGAAATAAACGCGTTTTTTCAGACAACTGAATCCCCATGTAACAGCAAGGCTCAGAGGAGCCCACACACTCAGATCTTAACCCCAGTGTGCAGAAAGGGTCACAACGTGTTTTTCAGCAGAAATAAACATGTTTCTGCAAGTTTGGTCAACCCCATGTAAGTTATGGGACAGTAACAGAACACTTTTCAAAACGTGTTTTTCAGCCCGAAATAAACGCGTTTTTTCAGACAACTGAATCCCCATGTAACAGCAAGGCTCAGAGGAGCCCACACACTCAGCTCTTAACCCCAGTGTGCAGAAAGGGTCAAAACGTGTTTTTCAGCAGAAATAAACATGTTTCTGCAAGTTTGGTCAACCCCATGTAAGTTATGGGGCAGTAACAGAACACTTTTCAAAACGTGTTTTTCAGCCCGAAATAAACGCGTTTTTTCAGACAACTGAATCCCCATGTAACAGCAAGGCTCAGAGGAGCCCACACACTCAGCTCTTAACCCCAGTGTGCAGAAAGGGTCACAACGTGTTTTTCAGCAGAAATAAACATGTTTCTGCAAGTTTGGTCAACCCCATGTAAGTTATGGGACAGTAACAGAACACTTTTCAAAACGTGTTTTTCAACCCGAAATAAACGCGTTTTTTCAGACAACTGAATCCCCATGTAACAGCAAGGCTCAGAGGAGCCCACACACTCAGCTCTTAACCCCAGTGTGCAGAAAGGGTCAAAACGTGTTTTTCAGCAGAAATAAACATGTTTCTGCAAGTTTGGTCAACCCCATGTAAGTTATGGGGCAGTAACAGAACACTTTTCAAAACGTGTTTTTCAGCCCGAAATAAACGCGTTTTTTCAGACAACTGAATCCCCATGTAACAGCAAGGCTCAGAGGAGCCCACACACTCAGCTCTTAACCCCAGTGTGCAGAAAGGGTCACAACGTGTTTTTCAGCAGAAATAAACATGTTTCTGCAAGTTTGGTCAACCCCATGTAAGTTATGGGACAGTAACAGAACACTTTTCAAAACGTGTTTTTCAGCCCGAAATAAACGCGTTTTTTCAGACAACTGAATCCCCATGTAACAGCAAGGCTCAGAGGAGCCCACACACTCAGCTCTTAACCCCAGTGTGCAGAAAGGGTCAAAACGTGTTTTTCAGCAGAAATAAACATGTTTCTGCAAGTTTGGTCAACCCCATGTAAGTTATGGGGCAGTAACAGAACACTTTTCAAAACGTGTTTTTCAGCCCGAAATAAACGCGTTTTTTCAGACAACTGAATCCCCATGTAACAGCAAGGCTCAGAGGAGCCCACACACTCAGATCTTAACCCCAGTGTGCAGAAAGGGTCAAAACGTGTTTTTCAGCAGAAATAAACATGTTTCTGCAAGTTTGGTCAACCCCATGTAAATTATGGGGCAGTAACAGAACACTTTTCAAAACGTGTTTTTCAGCCCGAAATAAACGCGTTTTTTCAGACAACTGAATCCCCATGTAACAGCAAGGCTCAGAGGAGCCCACACACTCAGCTCTTAACCCCAGTGTGCAGAAAGGGTCAAAACGTGTTTTTCAGCAGAAATAAACATGTTTCTGCAAGTTTGGTCAACCCCATGTAAGTTATGGGGCAGTAACAGAACACTTTTCAAAACGTGTTTTTCAGCCCGAAATAAACGCGTTTTTTCAGACAACTGAATCCCCATGCAGCAGCAAGGCTCAGAGGAGCCCACACACTCAGCTCTTAACCCCAGTGTGCAGAAAGAGTCAAAACGTGTTTTTCAGCAGAAATAAACATGTTTCTGCAAGTTTGGTCAACCCCATGTAAGTTATGGGACAGTAACAGCACACTTTTCAAAACGTGTTTTTCAGCCCGAAATAAACGCGTTTTTTCAGACATCTGAATCCCCATGTAACAGCAAGGCTCAGAGGAGCCCACACACTCAGCTCTTAACCCCAGTGTGCAGAAAGGGTCAAAACGTGTTTTTCAGCAGAAATAAACATTTTTCTGCAAGTTTGGTCAACCCCATGTAAGTTATGGGGCAGTAACAGAACACTTTTCAAAACGTGTTTTTCAGCCCGAAATAAACGCGTTTTTTCAGACAACTGAATCCCCATGTAACAGAAAGGCTCAGAGGAGCCCACACACTCAGCTCTTAACCCCAGTGTGCAGAAAGGGTCAAAACGTGTTTTTCAGCAGAAATAAACATGTTTCTGCAAGTTTGGTCAACCCCATGTAAGTTATGGGACAGTAACAGAACACTTTTCAAAACGTGTTTTTCAGCCCGAAATAAACGCGTTTTTTCAGACAACTGAATCCCCATGCAGCAGCAAGGCTCAGAGGAGCCCACACACTCAGCTCTTAACCCCAGTGTGCAGAAAGGGTCAAAACGTGTTTTTCAGCAGAAATAAACATTTTTCTGCAAGTTTGGTCAACACCATGTAAGTTATGGGGCAGTAACAGAACACTTTTCAAAACGTGTTTTTCAGCCCGAAATAAACGCGTTTTTTCAGACAACTGAATCCCCATGTAACAGCAAGGCTCAGAGGAGCCCACACACTCAGATCTTAACCCCAGTGTGCAGAAAGGGTCAAAACGTGTTTTTCAGCAGAAATAAACATGTTTCTGCAAGTTTGGTCAACCCCATGTAAGTTATGGGACAGTAACAGAACACTTTTCAAAACGTGTTTTTCAGCCCGAAATAAACGCGTTTTTTCAGACAACTGAATCCCCATGTAACAGCAAGGCTCAGAGGAGCCCACACACTCAGCTCTTAACCCCAGTGTGCAGAAAGGGTCAAAACGTGTTTTTCAGCAGAAATAAACATGTTTCTGCAAGTTTGGTCAACCCCATGTAAGTTATGGGACAGTAACAGAACACTTTTCAAAACGTGTTTTTCAGCCCGAAATAAACGCGTTTTTTCAGACAACTGAATCCCCATGTAACAGCAAGGCTCAGAGGAGCCCACACACTCAGCTCTTAACCCCAGTGTGCAGAAAGGGTCAAAACGTGTTTTTCAGCAGAAATAAACATGTTTCTGCAAGTTTGGTCAACCCCATGTAAGTTATGGGGCAGTAACAGAACACTTTTCAAAACGTGTTTTTCAGCCCGAAATAAACGCGTTTTTTCAGACAACTGAATCCCCATGTAACAGCAAGGCTCAGAGGAGCCCACACACTCAGCTCTTAACCCCAGTGTGCAGAAAGGGTCACAACGTGTTTTTCAGCAGAAATAAACATGTTTCTGCAAGTTTGGTCAACCCCATGTAAGTTATGGGACAGTAACAGAACACTTTTCAAAACGTGTTTTTCAGCCCGAAATAAACGCGTTTTTTCAGACAACTGAATCCCCATGTAACAGCAAGGCTCAGAGGAGCCCACACACTCAGCTCTTAACCCCAGTGTGCAGAAAGGGTCAAAACGTGTTTTTCAGCAGAAATAAACATGTTTCTGCAAGTTTGGTCAACCCCATGTAAGTTATGGGGCAGTAACAGAACACTTTTCAAAACGTGTTTTTCAGCCCGAAATAAACGCGTTTTTTCAGACAACTGAATCCCCATGTAACAGCAAGGCTCAGAGGAGCCCACACACTCAGCTCTTAACCCCAGTGTGCAGAAAGGGTCAAAACGTGTTTTTCAGCAGAAATAAACATGTTTCTGCAAGTTTGGTCTACCCCATGTAAGTTATGGGACAGTAACAGAACACTTTTCAAAACGTGTTTTTAAGCCCGAAATAAACGCGTTTTTTCAGACAACTGAATCCCCATGTAACAGCAAGGCTCAGAGGAGCCCACACACTCAGCTCTTAACCCCAGTGTGCAGAAAGGGTCAAAACGTGTTTTTCAGCAGAAATAAACATGTTTCTGCAAGTTTGGTCAACCCCATGTAAGTTATGGGGCAGTAACAGAACACTTTTCAAAACGTGTTTTTCAGCCCGAAATAAACGCGTTTTTTCAGACAACTGAATCCCCATGTAACAGCAAGGCTCAGAGGAGCCCACACACTCAGCTCTTAACCCCAGTGTGCAGAAAGGGTCACAACGTGTTTTTCAGCAGAAATAAACATGTTTCTGCAAGTTTGGTCAACCCCATGTAAGTTATGGGACAGTAACAGAACACTTTTCAAAACGTGTTTTTCAGCCCGAAATAAACGCGTTTTTTCAGACAACTGAATCCCCATGTAACAGCAAGGCTCAGAGGAGCCCACACACTCAGCTCTTAACCCCAGTGTGCAGAAAGGGTCAAAACGTGTTTTTCAGCAGAAATAAACATGTTTCTGCAAGTTTGGTCAACCCCATGTAAGTTATGGGGCAGTAACAGAACACTTTTCAAAACGTGTTTTTCAGCCCGAAATAAACGCGTTTTTTCAGACAACTGAATCCCCATGTAACAGCAAGGCTCAGAGGAGCCCACACACTCAGATCTTAACCCCAGTGTGCAGAAAGGGTCAAAACGTGTTTTTCAGCAGAAATAAACATGTTTCTGCAAGTTTGGTCAACCCCATGTAAGTTATGGGGCAGTAACAGAACACTTTTCAAAACGTGTTTTTCAGCCCGAAATAAACGCGTTTTTTCAGACAACTGAATCCCCATGTAACAGCAAGGCTCAGAGGAGCCCACACACTCAGCTCTTAACCCCAGTGTGCAGAAAGGGTCAAAACGTGTTTTTCAGCAGAAATAAACATGTTTCTGCAAGTTTGGTCAACCCCATGTAAGTTATGGGGCAGTAACAGAACACTTTTCAAAACGTGTTTTTCAGCCCGAAATAAACGCGTTTTTTCAGACAACTGAATCCCCATGTAACAGCAAGGCTCAGAGGAGCCCACACACTCAGCTCTTAACCCCAGTGTGCAGAAAGGGTCACAACGTGTTTTTCAGCAGAAATAAACATGTTTCTGCAAGTTTGGTCAACCCCATGTAAGTTATGGGACAGTAACAGAACACTTTTCAAAACGTGTTTTTCAGCCCGAAATAAACGCGTTTTTTCAGACAACTGAATCCCCATGTAACAGCAAGGCTCAGAGGAGCCCACACACTCAGCTCTTAACCCCAGTGTGCAGAAAGGGTCAAAACGTGTTTTTCAGCAGAAATAAACATGTTTCTGCAAGTTTGGTCAACCCCATGTAAGTTATGGGGCAGTAACAGAACACTTTTCAAAACGTGTTTTTCAGCCCGAAATAAACGCGTTTTTTCAGACAACTGAATCCCCATGTAACAGCAAGGCTCAGAGGAGCCCACACACTCAGATCTTAACCCCAGTGTGCAGAAAGGGTCAAAACGTGTTTTTCAGCAGAAATAAACATGTTTCTGCAAGTTTGGTCAACCCCATGTAAGTTATGGGGCAGTAACAGAACACTTTTCAAAACGTGTTTTTCAGCCCGAAATAAACGCGTTTTTTCAGACAACTGAATCCCCATGTAACAGCAAGGCTCAGAGGAGCCCACACACTCAGCTCTTAACCCCAGTGTGCAGAAAGGGTCAAAACGTGTTTTTCAGCAGAAATAAACATGTTTCTGCAAGTTTGGTCAACCCCATGTAAGTTATGGGGCAGTAACAGAACACTTTTCAAAACGTGTTTTTCAGCCCGAAATAAACGCGTTTTTTCAGACAACTGAATCCCCATGTAACAGCAAGGCACAGAGGAGCCCACACACTCAGCTCTTAACCCCAGTGTGCAGAAAGGGTCAAAACGTGTTTTTCAGCAGAAATAAACATGTTTCTGCAAGTTTGGTCAACCCCATGTAAATTATGGGGCAGTAACAGAACACTTTTCAAAACGTGTTTTTCAGCCCGAAATAAACGCGTTTTTTCAGACAACTGAATCCCCATGTAACAGCAAGGCTCAGAGGAGCCCACACACTCAGCTCTTAACCCCAGTGTGCAGAAAGGGTCAAAACGTGTTTTTCAGCAGAAATAAACATGTTTCTGCAAGTTTGGTCAACCCCATGTAAGTTATGGGGCAGTAACAGAACACTTTTCAAAACGTGTTTTTCAGCCCGAAATAAACGCGTTTTTTCAGACAACTGAATCCCCATGCAGCAGCAAGGCTCAGAGGAGCCCACACACTCAGCTCTTAACCCCAGTGTGCAGAAAGAGTCAAAACGTGTTTTTCAGCAGAAATAAACATGTTTCTGCAAGTTTGGTCAACCCCATGTAAGTTATGGGGCAGTAACAGCACACTTTTCAAAACGTGTTTTTCAGCCCGAAATAAACGCGTTTTTTCAGACATCTGAATCCCCATGCAGCAGCAAGGCTCAGAGGAGCCCACACACTCAGCTCTTAACCCCAGTGTGCAGAAAGAGTCAAAACGTGTTTTTCAGCAGAAATAAACATGTTTCTGCAAGTTTGGTCAACCCCATGTAAGTTATGGGGCAGTAACAGCACACTTTTCAAAACGTGTTTTTCAGCCCGAAATAAACGCGTTTTTTCAGACAACTGAATCCCCATGTAACAGAAAGGCTCAGAGGAGCCCACACACTCAGCTCTTAACCCCAGTGTGCAGAAAGGGTCAAAACGTGTTTTTCAGCAGAAATAAACATGTTTCTGCAAGTTTGGTCAACCCCATGTAAGTTATGGGACAGTAACAGAACACTTTTCAAAACGTGTTTTTCAGCCCGAAATAAACGCGTTTTTTCAGACAACTGAATCCCCATGTAACAGCAAGGCTCAGAGGAGCCCACACACTCAGCTCTTAACCCCAGTGTGCAGAAAGGGTCAAAACGTGTTTTTCAGCAGAAATAAACATGTTTCTGCAAGTTTGGTCAACCCCATGTAAGTTATGGGGCAGTAACAGAACACTTTTCAAAACGTGTTTTTCAGCCCGAAATAAACGCGTTTTTTCAGACAACTGAATCCCCATGTAACAGCAAGGCTCAGAGGAGCCCACACACTCAGCTCTTAACCCCAGTGTGCAGAAAGGGTCACAACGTGTTTTTCAGCAGAAATAAACATGTTTCTGCAAGTTTGGTCAACCCCATGTAAGTTATGGGACAGTAACAGAACACTTTTCAAAACGTGTTTTTCAGCCCGAAATAAACGCGTTTTTTCAGACAACTGAATCCCCATGTAACAGCAAGGCTCAGAGGAGCCCACACACTCAGCTCTTAACCCCAGTGTGCAGAAAGGGTCAAAACGTGTTTTTCAGCAGAAATAAACATGTTTCTGCAAGTTTGGTCAACCCCATGTAAGTTATGGGGCAGTAACAGAACACTTTTCAAAACGTGTTTTTCAGCCCGAAATAAACGCGTTTTTTCAGACAACTGAATCCCCATGTAACAGCAAGGCTCAGAGGAGCCCACACACTCAGATCTTAACCCCAGTGTGCAGAAAGGGTCAAAACGTGTTTTTCAGCAGAAATAAACATGTTTCTGCAAGTTTGGTCAACCCCATGTAAGTTATGGGACAGTAACAGAACACTTTTCAAAACGTGTTTTTCAGCCCGAAATAAACGCGTTTTTTCAGACAACTGAATCCCCATGTAACAGCAAGGCTCAGAGGAGCCCACACACTCAGCTCTTAACCCCAGTGTGCAGAAAGGGTCAAAACGTGTTTTTCAGCAGAAATAAACATGTTTCTGCAAGTTTGGTCAACCCCATGTAAGTTATGGGGCAGTAACAGAACACTTTTCAAAACGTGTTTTTCAGCCCGAAATAAACGCGTTTTTTCAGACAACTGAATCCCCATGTAACAGCAAGGCTCAGAGGAGCCCACACACTCAGCTCTTAACCCCAGTGTGCAGAAAGGGTCACAACGTGTTTTTCAGCAGAAATAAACATGTTTCTGCAAGTTTGGTCAACCCCATGTAAGTTATGGGACAGTAACAGAACACTTTTCAAAACGTGTTTTTCAGCCCGAAATAAACGCGTTTTTTCAGACAACTGAATCCCCATGTAACAGCAAGGCTCAGAGGAGCCCACACACTCAGCTCTTAACCCCAGTGTGCAGAAAGGGTCAAAACGTGTTTTTCAGCAGAAATAAACATGTTTCTGCAAGTTTGGTCAACCCCATGTAAGTTATGGGGCAGTAACAGAACACTTTTCAAAACGTGTTTTTCAGCCCGAAATAAACGCGTTTTTTCAGACAACTGAATCCCCATGTAACAGCAAGGCTCAGAGGAGCCCACACACTCAGCTCTTAACCCCAGTGTGCAGAAAGGGTCACAACGTGTTTTTCAGCAGAAATAAACATGTTTCTGCAAGTTTGGTCAACCCCATGTAAGTTATGGGACAGTAACAGAACACTTTTCAAAACGTGTTTTTCAGCCCGAAATAAACGCGTTTTTTCAGACAACTGAATCCCCATGTAACAGCAAGGCTCAGAGGAGCCCACACACTCAGCTCTTAACCCCAGTGTGCAGAAAGGGTCAAAACGTGTTTTTCAGCAGAAATAAACATGTTTCTGCAAGTTTGGTCAACCCCATGTAAGTTATGAGGCAGTAACAGAACACTTTTCAAAACGTGTTTTTCAGCCCGAAATAAACGCGTTTTTTCAGACAACTGAATCCCCATGTAACAGCAAGGCTCAGAGGAGCCCACACACTCAGATCTTAACCCCAGTGTGCAGAAAGGGTCAAAACGTGTTTTTCAGCAGAAATAAACATGTTTCTGCAAGTTTGGTCAACCCCATGTAAATTATGGGGCAGTAACAGAACACTTTTCAAAACGTGTTTTTCAGCCCGAAATAAACGCGTTTTTTCAGACAACTGAATCCCCATGTAACAGCAAGGCTCAGAGGAGCCCACACACTCAGCTCTTAACCCCAGTGTGCAGAAAGGGTCAAAACGTGTTTTTCAGCAGAAATAAACATGTTTCTGCAAGTTTGGTCAACCCCATGTAAGTTATGGGGCAGTAACAGAACACTTTTCAAAACGTGTTTTTCAGCCCGAAATAAACGCGTTTTTTCAGACAACTGAATCCCCATGTAACAGCAAGGCTCAGAGGAGCCCACACACTCAGCTCTTAACCCCAGTGTGCAGAAAGGGTCACAACGTGTTTTTCAGCAGAAATAAACATGTTTCTGCAAGTTTGGTCAACCCCATGTAAGTTATGGGACAGTAACAGAACACTTTTCAAAACGTGTTTTTCAGCCCGAAATAAACGCGTTTTTTCAGACAACTGAATCCCCATGTAACAGCAAGGCTCAGAGGAGCCCACACACTCAGCTCTTAACCCCAGTGTGCAGAAAGGGTCAAAACGTGTTTTTCAGCAGAAATAAACATGTTTCTGCAAGTTTGGTCAACCCCATGTAAGTTATGGGGCAGTAACAGAACACTTTTCAAAACGTGTTTTTCAGCCCGAAATAAACGCGTTTTTTCAGACAACTGAATCCCCATGTAACTGCAAGGCTCAGAGGAGCCCACACACTCAGCTCTTAACCCCAGTGTGCAGAAAGGGTCACAACGTGTTTTTCAGCAGAAATAAACATGTTTCTGCAAGTTTGGTCAACCCCATGTAAGTTATGGGGTAGTAACAGAACACTTTTCAAAACGTGTTTTTCAGCCCGAAATAAACGCGTTTTTTCAGACAACTGAATCCCCATGCAGCAGCAAGGCTCAGAGGAGCCCACACACTCAGCTCTTAACCCCAGTGTGCAGAAAGAGTCAAAACGTGTTTTTCAGCAGAAATAAACATGTTTCTGCAAGTTTGGTCAACCCCATGTAAGTTATGGGACAGTAACAGCACACTTTTCAAAACGTGTTTTTCAGCCCGAAATAAACGCGTTTTTTCAGACATCTGAATCCCCATGTAACAGCAAGGCTCAGAGGAGCCCACACACTCAGCTCTTAACCCCAGTGTGCAGAAAGGGTCAAAACGTGTTTTTCAGCAGAAATAAACATTTTTCTGCAAGTTTGGTCAACCCCATGTAAGTTATGGGGCAGTAACAGAACACTTTTCAAAACGTGTTTTTCAGCCCGAAATAAACGCGTTTTTTCAGACAACTGAATCCCCATGTAACAGAAAGGCTCAGAGGAGCCCACACACTCAGCTCTTAACCCCAGTGTGCAGAAAGGGTCAAAACGTGTTTTTCAGCAGAAATAAACATGTTTCTGCAAGTTTGGTCAACCCCATGTAAGTTATGGGACAGTAACAGAACACTTTTCAAAACGTGTTTTTCAGCCCGAAATAAACGCGTTTTTTCAGACAACTGATTCCCCATGTAACAGCAAGGCTCAGAGGAGCCCACACACTCAGCTCTTAACCCCAGTGTGCAGAAAGGGTCAAAACGTGTTTTTCAGCAGAAATAAACATTTTTCTGCAAGTTTGGTCAACACCATGTAAGTTATGGGGCAGTAACAGAACACTTTTCAAAACGTGTTTTTCAGCCCGAAATAAACGCGTTTTTTCAGACAACTGAATCCCCATGTAACAGCAAGGCTCAGAGGAGCCCACACACTCAGATCTTAACCCCAGTGTGCAGAAAGGGTCAAAACGTGTTTTTCAGCAGAAATAAACATGTTTCTGCAAGTTTGGTCAACCCCATGTAAGTTATGGGACAGTAACAGAACACTTTTCAAAACGTGTTTTTCAGCCCGAAATAAACGCGTTTTTTCAGACAACTGAATCCCCATGTAACAGCAAGGCTCAGAGGAGCCCACACACTCAGATCTTAACCCCAGTGTGCAGAAAGGGTCAAAACGTGTTTTTCAGCAGAAATAAACATGTTTCTGCAAGTTTGGTCAACCCCATGTAAGTTATGGGGCAGTAACAGAACACTTTTCAAAACGTGTTTTTCAGCCCGAAATAAACGCGTTTTTTCAGACAACTGAATCCCCATGTAACAGCAAGGCTCAGAGGAGCCCACACACTCAGCTCTTAACCCCAGTGTGCAGAAAGGGTCAAAACGTGTTTTTCAGCAGAAATAAACATGTTTCTGCAAGTTTGGTCAACCCCATGTAAGTTATGGGGCAGTAACAGAACACTTTTCAAAACGTGTTTTTCAGCCCGAAATAAACGCGTTTTTTCAGACAACTGAATCCCCATGCAGCAGCAAGGCTCAGAGGAGCCCACACACTCAGCTCTTAACCCCAGTGTGCAGAAAGGGTCAAAACGTGTTTTTCAGCAGAAATAAACATGTTTCTGCAAGATTGGTCAACCCCATGTAAGTTATGGGGCAGTAACAGAACACTTTTCAAAACGTGTTTTTCAGCCCGAAATAAACGCGTTTTTTCAGACAACTGAATCCCCATGTAACAGAAAGGCTCAGAGGAGCCCACACACTCAGCTCTTAACCCCAGTGTGCAGAAAGGGTCAAAACGTGTTTTTCAGCAGAAATAAACATGTTTCTGCAAGTTTGGTCAACCCCATGTAAGTTATGGGACAGTAACAGAACACTTTTCAAAACGTGTTTTTCAGCCCGAAATAAACGCGTTTTTTCAGACAACTGAATCCCCATGTAACAGCAAGGCTCAGAGGAGCCCACACACTCAGCTCTTAACCCCAGTGTGCAGAAAGGGTCAAAACGTGTTTTTCAGCAGAAATAAACATTTTTCTGCAAGTTTGGTCAACACCATGTAAGTTATGGGGCAGTAACAGAACACTTTTCAAAACGTGTTTTTCAGCCCGAAATAAACGCGTTTTTTCAGACAACTGAATCCCCATGTAACAGCAAGGCTCAGAGGAGCCCACACACTCAGATCTTAACCCCAGTGTGCAGAAAGGGTCAAAACGTGTTTTTCAGCAGAAATAAACATGTTTCTGCAAGTTTGGTCAACCCCATGTAAGTTATGGGACAGTAACAGAACACTTTTCAAAACGTGTTTTTCAGCCCGAAATAAACGCGTTTTTTCAGACAACTGAATCCCCATGCAGCAGCAAGGCTCAGAGGAGCCCACACACTCAGCTCTTAACCCCAGTGTGCAGAAAGAGTCAAAACATGTTTTTCAGCAGAAATAAACATGTTTCTGCAAGATTGGTCAACCCCATGTAAGTTATGGGGCAGTAACAGAACACTTTTCAAAACGTGTTTTTCAGCCCGAAATAAACGCGTTTTTTCAGACAACTGAATCCCCATGTAACAGCAAGGCTCAGAGGAGCCCACACACTCAGATCTTAACCCCAGTGTGCAGAAAGGGTCAAAACGTGTTTTTCAGCAGAAATAAACATGTTTCTGCAAGTTTGGTCAACCCCATGTAAGTTATGGGACAGTAACAGAACACTTTTCAAAACGTGTTTTTCAGCCCGAAATAAACGCGTTTTTTCAGACAACTGAATCCCCATGTAACAGCAAGGCTCAGAGGAGCCCACACACTCAGCTCTTAACCCCAGTGTGCAGAAAGGGTCAAAACGTGTTTTTCAGCAGAAATAAACATGTTTCTGCAAGTTTGGTCAACCCCATGTAAGTTATGAGGCAGTAACAGAACACTTTTCAAAACGTGTTTTTCAGCCCGAAATAAACGCGTTTTTTCAGACAACTGAATCCCCATGTAACAGCAAGGCTCAGAGGAGCCCACACACTCAGCTCTTAACCCCAGTGTGCAGAAAGGGTCAAAACGTGTTTTTCAGCAGAAATAAACATGTTTCTGCAAGTTTGGTCAACCCCATGTAAGTTATGGGGCAGTAACAGAACACTTTTCAAAACGTGTTTTTCAGCCCGAAATAAACGCGTTTTTTCAGACAACTGAATCCCCATGTAACAGCAAGGCTCAGAGGAGCCCACACACTCAGCTCTTAACCCCAGTGTGCAGAAAGGGTCACAACGTGTTTTTCAGCAGAAATAAACATGTTTCTGCAAGTTTGGTCAACCCCATGTAAGTTATGGGACAGTAACAGAACACTTTTCAAAACGTGTTTTTCAGCCCGAAATAAACGCGTTTTTTCAGACAACTGAATCCCCATGTAACAGCAAGGCTCAGAGGAGCCCACACACTCAGCTCTTAACCCCAGTGTGCAGAAAGGGTCAAAACGTGTTTTTCAGCAGAAATAAACATGTTTCTGCAAGTTTGGTCAACCCCATGTAAGTTATGGGGCAGTAACAGAACACTTTTCAAAACGTGTTTTTCAGCCCGAAATAAACGCGTTTTTTCAGACAACTGAATCCCCATGTAACTGCAAGGCTCAGAGGAGCCCACACACTCAGCTCTTAACCCCAGTGTGCAGAAAGGGTCACAACGTGTTTTTCAGCAGAAATAAACATGTTTCTGCAAGTTTGGTCAACCCCATGTAAGTTATGGGGTAGTAACAGAACACTTTTCAAAACGTGTTTTTCAGCCCGAAATAAACGCGTTTTTTCAGACAACTGAATCCCCATGCAGCAGCAAGGCTCAGAGGAGCCCACACACTCAGCTCTTAACCCCAGTGTGCAGAAAGAGTCAAAACGTGTTTTTCAGCAGAAATAAACATGTTTCTGCAAGTTTGGTCAACCCCATGTAAGTTATGGGACAGTAACAGCACACTTTTCAAAACGTGTTTTTCAGCCCGAAATAAACGCGTTTTTTCAGACATCTGAATCCCCATGTAACAGCAAGGCTCAGAGGAGCCCACACACTCAGCTCTTAACCCCAGTGTGCAGAAAGGGTCAAAACGTGTTTTTCAGCAGAAATAAACATTTTTCTGCAAGTTTGGTCAACCCCATGTAAGTTATGGGGCAGTAACAGAACACTTTTCAAAACGTGTTTTTCAGCCCGAAATAAACGCGTTTTTTCAGACAACTGAATCCCCATGTAACAGAAAGGCTCAGAGGAGCCCACACACTCAGCTCTTAACCCCAGTGTGCAGAAAGGGTCAAAACGTGTTTTTCAGCAGAAATAAACATGTTTCTGCAAGTTTGGTCAACCCCATGTAAGTTATGGGACAGTAACAGAACACTTTTCAAAACGTGTTTTTCAGCCCGAAATAAACGCGTTTTTTCAGACAACTGATTCCCCATGTAACAGCAAGGCTCAGAGGAGCCCACACACTCAGCTCTTAACCCCAGTGTGCAGAAAGGGTCAAAACGTGTTTTTCAGCAGAAATAAACATTTTTCTGCAAGTTTGGTCAACACCATGTAAGTTATGGGGCAGTAACAGAACACTTTTCAAAACGTGTTTTTCAGCCCGAAATAAACGCGTTTTTTCAGACAACTGAATCCCCATGTAACAGCAAGGCTCAGAGGAGCCCACACACTCAGATCTTAACCCCAGTGTGCAGAAAGGGTCAAAACGTGTTTTTCAGCAGAAATAAACATGTTTCTGCAAGTTTGGTCAACCCCATGTAAGTTATGGGACAGTAACAGAACACTTTTCAAAACGTGTTTTTCAGCCCGAAATAAACGCGTTTTTTCAGACAACTGAATCCCCATGTAACAGCAAGGCTCAGAGGAGCCCACACACTCAGATCTTAACCCCAGTGTGCAGAAAGGGTCAAAACGTGTTTTTCAGCAGAAATAAACATGTTTCTGCAAGTTTGGTCAACCCCATGTAAGTTATGGGGCAGTAACAGAACACTTTTCAAAACGTGTTTTTCAGCCCGAAATAAACGCGTTTTTTCAGACAACTGAATCCCCATGTAACAGCAAGGCTCAGAGGAGCCCACACACTCAGCTCTTAACCCCAGTGTGCAGAAAGGGTCAAAACGTGTTTTTCAGCAGAAATAAACATGTTTCTGCAAGTTTGGTCAACCCCATGTAAGTTATGGGGCAGTAACAGAACACTTTTCAAAACGTGTTTTTCAGCCCGAAATAAACGCGTTTTTTCAGACAACTGAATCCCCATGCAGCAGCAAGGCTCAGAGGAGCCCACACACTCAGCTCTTAACCCCAGTGTGCAGAAAGGGTCAAAACGTGTTTTTCAGCAGAAATAAACATGTTTCTGCAAGATTGGTCAACCCCATGTAAGTTATGGGGCAGTAACAGAACACTTTTCAAAACGTGTTTTTCAGCCCGAAATAAACGCGTTTTTTCAGACAACTGAATCCCCATGTAACAGAAAGGCTCAGAGGAGCCCACACACTCAGCTCTTAACCCCAGTGTGCAGAAAGGGTCAAAACGTGTTTTTCAGCAGAAATAAACATGTTTCTGCAAGTTTGGTCAACCCCATGTAAGTTATGGGACAGTAACAGAACACTTTTCAAAACGTGTTTTTCAGCCCGAAATAAACGCGTTTTTTCAGACAACTGAATCCCCATGTAACAGCAAGGCTCAGAGGAGCCCACACACTCAGCTCTTAACCCCAGTGTGCAGAAAGGGTCAAAACGTGTTTTTCAGCAGAAATAAACATTTTTCTGCAAGTTTGGTCAACACCATGTAAGTTATGGGGCAGTAACAGAACACTTTTCAAAACGTGTTTTTCAGCCCGAAATAAACGCGTTTTTTCAGACAACTGAATCCCCATGTAACAGCAAGGCTCAGAGGAGCCCACACACTCAGATCTTAACCCCAGTGTGCAGAAAGGGTCAAAACGTGTTTTTCAGCAGAAATAAACATGTTTCTGCAAGTTTGGTCAACCCCATGTAAGTTATGGGACAGTAACAGAACACTTTTCAAAACGTGTTTTTCAGCCCGAAATAAACGCGTTTTTTCAGACAACTGAATCCCCATGCAGCAGCAAGGCTCAGAGGAGCCCACACACTCAGCTCTTAACCCCAGTGTGCAGAAAGAGTCAAAACATGTTTTTCAGCAGAAATAAACATGTTTCTGCAAGATTGGTCAACCCCATGTAAGTTATGGGGCAGTAACAGAACACTTTTCAAAACGTGTTTTTCAGCCCGAAATAAACGCGTTTTTTCAGACAACTGAATCCCCATGTAACAGCAAGGCTCAGAGGAGCCCACACACTCAGATCTTAACCCCAGTGTGCAGAAAGGGTCAAAACGTGTTTTTCAGCAGAAATAAACATGTTTCTGCAAGTTTGGTCAACCCCATGTAAGTTATGGGACAGTAACAGAACACTTTTCAAAACGTGTTTTTCAGCCCGAAATAAACGCGTTTTTTCAGACAACTGAATCCCCATGTAACAGCAAGGCTCAGAGGAGCCCACACACTCAGCTCTTAACCCCAGTGTGCAGAAAGGGTCAAAACGTGTTTTTCAGCAGAAATAAACATGTTTCTGCAAGTTTGGTCAACCCCATGTAAGTTATGGGGCAGTAACAGAACACTTTTCAAAACGTGTTTTTCAGCCCGAAATAAACGCGTTTTTTCAGACAACTGAATCCCCATGTAACAGCAAGGCTCAGAGGAGCCCACACACTCAGCTCTTAACCCCAGTGTGCAGAAAGGGTCACAACGTGTTTTTCAGCAGAAATAAACATGTTTCTGCAAGTTTGGTCAACCCCATGTAAGTTATGGGACAGTAACAGAACACTTTTCAAAACGTGTTTTTCAGCCCGAAATAAACGCGTTTTTTCAGACAACTGAATCCCCATGTAACAGCAAGGCTCAGAGGAGCCCACACACTCAGCTCTTAACCCCAGTGTGCAGAAAGGGTCAAAACGTGTTTTTCAGCAGAAATAAACATGTTTCTGCAAGTTTGGTCAACCCCATGTAAGTTATGGGGCAGTAACAGAACACTTTTCAAAACGTGTTTTTCAGCCCGAAATAAACGCGTTTTTTCAGACAACTGAATCCCCATGTAACTGCAAGGCTCAGAGGAGCCCACACACTCAGCTCTTAACCCCAGTGTGCAGAAAGGGTCACAACGTGTTTTTCAGCAGAAATAAACATGTTTCTGCAAGTTTGGTCAACCCCATGTAAGTTATGGGGTAGTAACAGAACACTTTTCAAAACGTGTTTTTCAGCCCGAAATAAACGCGTTTTTTCAGACAACTGAATCCCCATGCAGCAGCAAGGCTCAGAGGAGCCCACACACTCAGCTCTTAACCCCAGTGTGCAGAAAGAGTCAAAACGTGTTTTTCAGCAGAAATAAACATGTTTCTGCAAGTTTGGTCAACCCCATGTAAGTTATGGGACAGTAACAGCACACTTTTCAAAACGTGTTTTTCAGCCCGAAATAAACGCGTTTTTTCAGACATCTGAATCCCCATGTAACAGCAAGGCTCAGAGGAGCCCACACACTCAGCTCTTAACCCCAGTGTGCAGAAAGGGTCAAAACGTGTTTTTCAGCAGAAATAAACATTTTTCTGCAAGTTTGGTCAACCCCATGTAAGTTATGGGGCAGTAACAGAACACTTTTCAAAACGTGTTTTTCAGCCCGAAATAAACGCGTTTTTTCAGACAACTGAATCCCCATGTAACAGAAAGGCTCAGAGGAGCCCACACACTCAGCTCTTAACCCCAGTGTGCAGAAAGGGTCAAAACGTGTTTTTCAGCAGAAATAAACATGTTTCTGCAAGTTTGGTCAACCCCATGTAAGTTATGGGACAGTAACAGAACACTTTTCAAAACGTGTTTTTCAGCCCGAAATAAACGCGTTTTTTCAGACAACTGAATCCCCATGTAACAGCAAGGCTCAGAGGAGCCCACACACTCAGCTCTTAACCCCAGTGTGCAGAAAGGGTCAAAACGTGTTTTTCAGCAGAAATAAACATTTTTCTGCAAGTTTGGTCAACACCATGTAAGTTATGGGGCAGTAACAGAACACTTTTCAAAACGTGTTTTTCAGCCCGAAATAAACGCGTTTTTTCAGACAACTGAATCCCCATGTAACAGCAAGGCTCAGAGGAGCCCACACACTCAGATCTTAACCCCAGTGTGCAGAAAGGGTCAAAACGTGTTTTTCAGCAGAAATAAACATGTTTCTGCAAGTTTGGTCAACCCCATGTAAGTTATGGGGCAGTAACAGAACACTTTTCAAAACGTGTTTTTCAGCCCGAAATAAACGCGTTTTTTCAGACAACTGAATCCCCATGCAGCAGCAAGGCTCAGAGGAGCCCACACACTCAGCTCTTAACCCCAGTGTGCAGAAAGAGTCAAAACATGTTTTTCAGCAGAAATAAACATGTTTCTGCAAGATTGGTCAACCCCATGTAAGTTATGGGGCAGTAACAGAACACTTTTCAAAACGTGTTTTTCAGCCCGAAATAAACGCGTTTTTTCAGACAACTGAATCCCCATGTAACAGCAAGGCTCAGAGGAGCCCACACACTCAGCTCTTAACCCCAGTGTGCAGAAAGGGTCAAAACGTGTTTTTCAGCAGAAATAAACATGTTTCTGCAAGTTTGGTCAACCCCATGTAAGTTATGGGGCAGTAACAGAACACTTTTCAAAACGTGTTTTTCAGCCCGAAATAAACGCGTTTTTTCAGACAACTGAATCCCCATGTAACAGAAAGGCTCAGAGGAGCCCACACACTCAGCTCTTAACCCCAGTGTGCAGAAAGGGTCAAAACGTGTTTTTCAGCAGAAATAAACATGTTTCTGCAAGTTTGGTCAACCCCATGTAAGTTATGGGACAGTAACAGAACACTTTTCAAAACGTGTTTTTCAGCCCGAAATAAACGCGTTTTTTCAGACAACTGAATCCCCATGTAACAGCAAGGCTCAGAGGAGCCCACACACTCAGCTCTTAACCCCAGTGTGCAGAAAGGGTCAAAACGTGTTTTTCAGCAGAAATAAACATGTTTCTGCAAGTTTGGTCAACACCATGTAAGTTATGGGGCAGTAACAGAACACTTTTCAAAACGTGTTTTTCAGCCCGAAATAAACGCGTTTTTTCAGACAACTGAATCCCCATGTAACAGCAAGGCTCAGAGGAGCCCACACACTCAGCTCTTAACCCCAGTGTGCAGAAAGGGTCACAACGTGTTTTTCAGCAGAAATAAACATGTTTCTGCAAGTTTGGTCAACCCCATGTAAGTTATGGGACAGTAACAGAACACTTTTCAAAACGTGTTTTTCAGCCCGAAATAAACGCGTTTTTTCAGACAACTGAATCCCCATGTAACAGCAAGGCTCAGAGGAGCCCACACACTCAGCTCTTAACCCCAGTGTGCAGAAAGGGTCAAAACGTGTTTTTCAGCAGAAATAAACATGTTTCTGCAAGTTTGGTCAACCCCATGTAAGTTATGGGGCAGTAACAGAACACTTTTCAAAACGTGTTTTTCAGCCCGAAATAAACGCGTTTTTTCAGACAACTGAATCCCCATGTAACTGCAAGGCTCAGAGGAGCCCACACACTCAGCTCTTAACCCCAGTGTGCAGAAAGGGTCACAACGTGTTTTTCAGCAGAAATAAACATGTTTCTGCAAGTTTGGTCAACCCCATGTAAGTTATGGGGTAGTAACAGAACACTTTTCAAAACGTGTTTTTCAGCCCGAAATAAACGCGTTTTTTCAGACAACTGAATCCCCATGCAGCAGCAAGGCTCAGAGGAGCCCACACACTCAGCTCTTAACCCCAGTGTGCAGAAAGAGTCAAAACGTGTTTTTCAGCAGAAATAAACATGTTTCTGCAAGTTTGGTCAACCCCATGTAAGTTATGGGACAGTAACAGCACACTTTTCAAAACGTGTTTTTCAGCCCGAAATAAACGCGTTTTTTCAGACATCTGAATCCCCATGTAACAGCAAGGCTCAGAGGAGCCCACACACTCAGCTCTTAACCCCAGTGTGCAGAAAGGGTCAAAACGTGTTTTTCAGCAGAAATAAACATTTTTCTGCAAGTTTGGTCAACCCCATGTAAGTTATGGGGCAGTAACAGAACACTTTTCAAAACGTGTTTTTCAGCCCGAAATAAACGCGTTTTTTCAGACAACTGAATCCCCATGTAACAGAAAGGCTCAGAGGAGCCCACACACTCAGCTCTTAACCCCAGTGTGCAGAAAGGGTCAAAACGTGTTTTTCAGCAGAAATAAACATGTTTCTGCAAGTTTGGTCAACCCCATGTAAGTTATGGGACAGTAACAGAACACTTTTCAAAACGTGTTTTTCAGCCCGAAATAAACGCGTTTTTTCAGACAACTGAATCCCCATGTAACAGCAAGGCTCAGAGGAGCCCACACACTCAGCTCTTAACCCCAGTGTGCAGAAAGGGTCAAAACGTGTTTTTCAGCAGAAATAAACATTTTTCTGCAAGTTTGGTCAACACCATGTAAGTTATGGGGCAGTAACAGAACACTTTTCAAAACGTGTTTTTCAGCCCGAAATAAACGCGTTTTTTCAGACAACTGAATCCCCATGTAACAGCAAGGCTCAGAGGAGCCCACACACTCAGATCTTAACCCCAGTGTGCAGAAAGGGTCAAAACGTGTTTTTCAGCAGAAATAAACATGTTTCTGCAAGTTTGGTCAACCCCATGTAAGTTATGGGGCAGTAACAGAACACTTTTCAAAACGTGTTTTTCAGCCCGAAATAAACGCGTTTTTTCAGACAACTGAATCCCCATGCAGCAGCAAGGCTCAGAGGAGCCCACACACTCAGCTCTTAACCCCAGTGTGCAGAAAGAGTCAAAACATGTTTTTCAGCAGAAATAAACATGTTTCTGCAAGATTGGTCAACCCCATGTAAGTTATGGGGCAGTAACAGAACACTTTTCAAAACGTGTTTTTCAGCCCGAAATAAACGCGTTTTTTCAGACAACTGAATCCCCATGTAACAGCAAGGCTCAGAGGAGCCCACACACTCAGCTCTTAACCCCAGTGTGCAGAAAGGGTCAAAACGTGTTTTTCAGCAGAAATAAACATGTTTCTGCAAGTTTGGTCAACCCCATGTAAGTTATGGGGCAGTAACAGAACACTTTTCAAAACGTGTTTTTCAGCCCGAAATAAACGCGTTTTTTCAGACAACTGAATCCCCATGTAACAGAAAGGCTCAGAGGAGCCCACACACTCAGCTCTTAACCCCAGTGTGCAGAAAGGGTCAAAACGTGTTTTTCAGCAGAAATAAACATGTTTCTGCAAGTTTGGTCAACCCCATGTAAGTTATGGGACAGTAACAGAACACTTTTCAAAACGTGTTTTTCAGCCCGAAATAAACGCGTTTTTTCAGACAACTGAATCCCCATGTAACAGCAAGGCTCAGAGGAGCCCACACACTCAGCTCTTAACCCCAGTGTGCAGAAAGGGTCAAAACGTGTTTTTCAGCAGAAATAAACATTTTTCTGCAAGTTTGGTCAACACCATGTAAGTTATGGGGCAGTAACAGAACACTTTTCAAAACGTGTTTTTCAGCCCGAAATAAACGCGTTTTTTCAGACAACTGAATCCCCATGTAACAGCAAGGCTCAGAGGAGCCCACACACTCAGATCTTAACCCCAGTGTGCAGAAAGGGTCAAAACGTGTTTTTCAGCAGAAATAAACATGTTTCTGCAAGTTTGGTCAACCCCATGTAAGTTATGGGACAGTAACAGAACACTTTTCAAAACGTGTTTTTCAGCCCGAAATAAACGCGTTTTTTCAGACAACTGAATCCCCATGTAACAGCAAGGCTCAGAGGAGCCCACACACTCAGATCTTAACCCCAGTGTGCAGAAAGGGTCAAAACGTGTTTTTCAGCAGAAATAAACATGTTTCTGCAAGTTTGGTCAACCCCATGTAAGTTATGGGGCAGTAACAGAACACTTTTCAAAACGTGTTTTTCAGCCCGAAATAAACGCGTTTTTTCAGACAACTGAATCCCCATGTAACAGCAAGGCTCAGAGGAGCCCACACACTCAGCTCTTAACCCCAGTGTGCAGAAAGGGTCAAAACGTGTTTTTCAGCAGAAATAAACATTTTTCTGCAAGTTTGGTCAACCCCATGTAAGTTATGGGGCAGTAACAGAACACTTTTCAAAACGTGTTTTTCAGCCCGAAATAAACGCGTTTTTTCAGACAACTGAATCCCCATGTAACAGAAAGGCTCAGAGGAGCCCACACACTCAGCTCTTAACCCCAGTGTGCAGAAAGGGTCAAAACGTGTTTTTCAGCAGAAATAAACATGTTTCTGCAAGTTTGGTCAACCCCATGTAAGTTATGGGACAGTAACAGAACACTTTTCAAAACGTGTTTTTCAGCCCGAAATAAACGCGTTTTTTCAGACAACTGAATCCCCATGTAACAGCAAGGCTCAGAGGAGCCCACACACTCAGATCTTAACCCCAGTGTGCAGAAAGGGTCAAAACGTGTTTTTCAGCAGAAATAAACATGTTTCTGCAAGTTTGGTCAACCCCATGTAAGTTATGGGGCAGTAACAGAACACTTTTCAAAACGTGTTTTTCAGCCCGAAATAAACGCGTTTTTTCAGACAACTGAATCCCCATGTAACAGCAAGGCTCAGAGGAGCCCACACACTCAGCTCTTAACCCCAGTGTGCAGAAAGGGTCAAAACGTGTTTTTCAGCAGAAATAAACATGTTTCTGCAAGTTTGGTCAACCCCATGTAAGTTATGGGGCAGTAACAGAACACTTTTCAAAACGTGTTTTTCAGCCCGAAATAAACGCGTTTTTTCAGACAACTGAATCCCCATGCAGCAGCAAGGCTCAGAGGAGCCCACACACTCAGCTCTTAACCCCAGTGTGCAGAAAGAGTCAAAACATGTTTTTCAGCAGAAATAAACATGTTTCTGCAAGATTGGTCAACCCCATGTAAGTTATGGGGCAGTAACAGAACACTTTTCAAAACGTGTTTTTCAGCCCGAAATAAACGCGTTTTTTCAGACAACTGAATCCCCATGTAACAGAAAGGCTCAGAGGAGCCCACACACTCTGCTCTTAACCCCAGTGTGCAGAAAGGGTCAAAACGTGTTTTTCAGCAGAAATAAACATGTTTCTGCAAGTTTGGTCAACCCCATGTAAGTTATGGGGCAGTAACAGAACACTTTTCAAAACGTGTTTTTCAGCCCGAAATAAACGCGTTTTTTCAGACAACTGAATCCCCATGCAACAGCAAGGCTCAGAAGAGCCCCCACACTCAGCTCTTAACCCCAGTGTGCAGAAAGAGTCAAAACGTGTTTTTCAGCAGAAATAGACATGTTTCTGCAAGTTTGGTCAACCCCATGTAAGTTATGGGGCAGTAACAGCACACTTTTCAAAACGTGTTTTTCAGCCCGAAATAAACGCGTTTTTTCAGACAACTGAATCCCCATGTAACAGCAAGGCTCAGAAGAGCCCACACACTCAGCTCTTAACCCCAGTGTGCAGAAAGGGTAAAAACGTGTTTTTCAGCAGAAATAAACATGTTTCTGCAAGTTTGGTCAACCCCATGTAAGTTATGGGGCAGTAACAGAACACTTTTCAAAACGTGTTTTTCAGCCCGAAATAAACGCGTTTTTTCAGACAACTGAATCCCCATGTAACAGCAAGGCTCAGAGGAGCCCACACACTCAGATCTTAACCCCAGTGTGCAGAAAGGGTCAAAACGTGTTTTTCAGCAGAAATAAACATGTTTCTGCAAGTTTCGTCAACCCCATGTAAGTTATGGGGCAGTAACAGAACACTTTTCAAAACGTGTTTTTCAGCCCGAAATAAACGCGTTTTTTCAGACAACTGAATCCCCATGTAACAGCAAGGCTCAGAGGAGCCCACACACTCAGCTCTTAACCCCAGTGTGCAGAAAGGGTCAAAACGTGTTTTTCAGCAGAAATAAACATGTTTCTGCAAGTTTGGTCAACCCCATGTAAGTTATTGGGCAGTAACAGAACACTTTTCAAAACGTGTTTTTCAGCCCGAAATAAACGCGTTTTTTCAGACAACTGAATCCCCATGCAGCAGCAAGGCTCAGAGGAGCCCACACACTCAGCTCTTAACCCCAGTGTGCAGAAAGAGTCAAAACATGTTTTTCAGCAGAAATAAACATGTTTCTGCAAGATTGGTCAACCCCATGTAAGTTATGGGGCAGTAACAGCACACTTTTCAAAACGTGTTTTTCAGCCCGAAATAAACGCGTTTTTTCAGACATCTGAATCCCCATGTAACAGCAAGGCTCAGAGGAGCCCACACACTCAGCTCTTAACCCCAGTGTGCAGAAAGGGTCAAAACGTGTTTTTCAGCAGAAATAAACATTTTTCTGCAAGTTTGGTCAACCCCATGTAAGTTATGGGGCAGTAACAGAACACTTTTCAAAACGTGTTTTTCAGCCCGAAATAAACGCGTTTTTTCAGACAACTGAATCCCCATGTAACAGAAAGGCTCAGAGGAGCCCACACACTCAGCTCTTAACCCCAGTGTGCAGAAAGGGTCAAAACGTGTTTTTCAGCAGAAATAAACATGTTTCTGCAAGTTTGGTCAACCCCATGTAAGTTATGGGACAGTAACAGAACACTTTTCAAAACGTGTTTTTCAGCCCGAAATAAACGCGTTTTTTCAGACAACTGAATCCCCATGTAACAGCAAGGCTCAGAGGAGCCCACACACTCAGCTCTTAACCCCAGTGTGCAGAAAGGGTCAAAACGTGTTTTTCAGCAGAAATAAACATGTTTCTGCAAGTTTGGTCAACCCCATGTAAGTTATGGGGCAGTAACAGAACACTTTTCAAAACGTGTTTTTCAGCCCGAAATAAACGCGTTTTTTCAGACAACTGAATCCCCATGTAACAGCAAGGCTCAGAGGAGCCCACACACTCAGCTCTTAACCCCAGTGTGCAGAAAGGGTCACAACGTGTTTTTCAGCAGAAATAAACATGTTTCTGCAAGTTTGGTCAACCCCATGTAAGTTATGGGACAGTAACAGAACACTTTTCAAAACGTGTTTTTCTGCCCGAAATAAACGCGTTTTTTCAGACAACTGAATCCCCATGTAACAGCAAGGCTCAGAGGAGCCCACACACTCAGCTCTTAACCCCAGTGTGCAGAAAGGGTCAAAACGTGTTTTTCAGCAGAAATAAACATGTTTCTGCAAGTTTGGTCAACCCCATGTAAGTTATGGGGCAGTAACAGAACACTTTTCAAAACGTGTTTTTCAGCCCGAAATAAACGCGTTTTTTCAGACAACTGAATCCCCATGTAACAGCAAGGCTCAGAGGAGCCCACACACTCAGCTCTTAACCCCAGTGTGCAGAAAGGGTCACAACGTGTTTTTCAGCAGAAATAAACATGTTTCTGCAAGTTTGGTCAACCCCATGTAAGTTATGGGACAGTAACAGAACACTTTTCAAAACGTGTTTTTCAGCCCGAAATAAACGCGTTTTTTCAGACAACTGAATCCCCATGTAACAGCAAGGCTCAGAGGAGCCCACACACTCAGCTCTTAACCCCAGTGTGCAGAAAGGGTCAAAACGTGTTTTTCAGCAGAAATAAACATGTTTCTGCAAGTTTGGTCAACCCCATGTAAGTTATGGGGCAGTAACAGAACACTTTTCAAAACGTGTTTTTCAGCCCGAAATAAACGCGTTTTTTCAGACAACTGAATCCCCATGTAACAGCAAGGCTCAGAGGAGCCCACACACTCAGATCTTAACCCCAGTGTGCAGAAAGGGTCAAAACGTGTTTTTCAGCAGAAATAAACATGTTTCTGCAAGTTTGGTCAACCCCATGTAAGTTATGGGGCAGTAACAGAACACTTTTCAAAACGTGTTTTTCAGCCCGAAATAAACGCGTTTTTTCAGACAACTGAATCCCCATGTAACAGCAAGGCTCAGAGGAGCCCACACACTCAGCTCTTAACCCCAGTGTGCAGAAAGGGTCAAAACGTGTTTTTCAGCAGAAATAAACATGTTTCTGCAAGTTTGGTCAACCCCATGTAAGTTATGGGGCAGTAACAGAACACTTTTCAAAACGTGTTTTTCAGCCCGAAATAAACGCGTTTTTTCAGACAACTGAATCCCCATGCAGCAGCAAGGCTCAGAGGAGCCCACACACTCAGCTCTTAACCCCAGTGTGCAGAAAGAGTCAAAACATGTTTTTCAGCAGAAATAAACATGTTTCTGCAAGATTGGTCAACCCCATGTAAGTTATGGGGCAGTAACAGCACACTTTTCAAAACGTGTTTTTCAGCCCGAAATAAACGCGTTTTTTCAGACATCTGAATCCCCATGTAACAGCAAGGCTCAGAGGAGCCCACACACTCAGCTCTTAACCCCAGTGTGCAGAAAGGGTCAAAACGTGTTTTTCAGCAGAAATAAACATTTTTCTGCAAGTTTGGTCAACCCCATGTAAGTTATGGGGCAGTAACAGAACACTTTTCAAAACGTGTTTTTCAGCCCGAAATAAACGCGTTTTTTCAGACAACTGAATCCCCATGTAACAGCAAGGCTCAGAGGAGCCCACACACTCAGATCTTAACCCCAGTGTGCAGAAAGGGTCAAAACGTGTTTTTCAGCAGAAATAAACATGTTTCTGCAAGTTTGGTCAACCCCATGTAAGTTATGGGGCAGTAACAGAACACTTTTCAAAACGTGTTTTTCAGCCCGAAATAAACGCGTTTTTTCAGACAACTGAATCCCCATGTAACAGCAAGGCTCAGAGGAGCCCACACACTCAGATCTTAACCCCAGTGTGCAGAAAGGGTCAAAACGTGTTTTTCAGCAGAAATAAACATGTTTCTACAAGTTTGGTCAACCCCATGTAAGTTATGGGACAGTAACAGAACACTTTTCAAAACGTGTTTTTCAGCCCGAAATAAACGCGTTTTTTCAGACAACTGAATCCCCATGCAACAGCAAGGCTCAGAAGAGCCCACACACTCAGCTCTTAACCCCAGTGTGCAGAGAGAGTCAAAACGTGTTTTTCAGCAGAAATAAACATGTTTCTGCAAGTTTGGTCAACCCCATGTAAGTTATGGGACAGTAACAGAACACTTTTCAAAACGTGTTTTTCAGCCCGAAATAAACGCGTTTTTTCAGACAACTGAATCCCCATGCAACAGCAAGGCTCAGAAGAGCCCACACACTCAGCTCTTAACCCCAGTGTGCAGAAAGAGTCAAAACGTGTTTTTCAGCAGAAATAAACATGTTTCTGCAAGTTTGGTCAACCCCATGTAAGTTATGGTGCAGTAACAGAACACTTTTCAAAACGTGTTTTTCAGCCCGAAATAAACGCGTTTTTTCAGACAACTGAATCCCCATGCAACAGCAAGGCTCAGAAGAGCCCCCACACTCAGCTCTTAACCCCAGTGTGCAGAAAGAGTCAAAACGTGTTTTTCAGCAGAAATAGACATGTTTCTGCAAGTTTGGTCAACCCCATGTAAGTTATGGGGCAGTAACAGCACACTTTTCAAAACGTGTTTTTCAGCCCGAAATAAACGCGTTTTTTCAGACAACTGAATCCCCATGTAACAGCAAGGCTCAGAAGAGCCCACACACTCAGCTCTTAACCCCAGTGTGCAGAAAGGGTAAAAACGTGTTTTTCAGCAGAAATAAACATGTTTCTGCAAGTTTGGTCAACCCCATGTAAGTTATGGGGCAGTAACAGAACACTTTTCAAAACGTGTTTTTCAGCCCGAAATAAACGCGTTTTTTCAGACAACTGAATCCCCATGTAACAGCAAGGCTCAGAGGAGCCCACACACTCAGCTCTTAACCCCAGTGTGCAGAAAGGGTCAAAACGTGTTTTTCAGCAGAAATAAACATGTTTCTGCAAGTTTGGTCAACCCCATGTAAGTTATGGGGCAGTAACAGAACACTTTTCAAAACGTGTTTTTCAGCCCGAAATAAACGCGTTTTTTCAGACATCTGAATCCCCATGTAACAGCAAGGCTCAGAGGAGCCCACACACTCAGCTCTTAACCCCAGTGTGCAGAAAGGGTCAAAACGTGTTTTTCAGCAGAAATAAACATTTTTCTGCAAGTTTGGTCAACCCCATGTAAGTTATGGGGCAGTAACAGAACACTTTTCAAAACGTGTTTTTCAGCCCGAAATAAACGCGTTTTTTCAGACAACTGAATCCCCATGTAACAGAAAGGCTCAGAGGAGCCCACACACTCAGCTCTTAACCCCAGTGTGCAGAAAGGGTCAAAACGTGTTTTTCAGCAGAAATAAACATGTTTCTGCAAGTTTGGTAAACCCCATGTAAGTTATGGGACAGTAACAGAACACTTTTCAAAACGTGTTTTTCAGCCCGAAATAAACGCGTTTTTTCAGACAACTGAATCCCCATGTAACAGCAAGGCTCAGAGGAGCCCACACACTCAGCTCTTAACCCCAGTGTGCAGAAAGGGTCAAAACGTGTTTTTCAGCAGAAATAAACATGTTTCTGCAAGTTTGGTCAACCCCATGTAAGTTATGGGGCAGTAACAGAACACTTTTCAAAACGTGTTTTTCAGCCCGAAATAAACGCGTTTTTTCAGACAACTGAATCCCCATGTAACAGCAAGGCTCAGAGGAGCCCACACACTCAGCTCTTAACCCCAGTGTGCAGAAAGGGTCACAACGTGTTTTTCAGCAGAAATAAACATGTTTCTGCAAGTTTGGTCAACCCCATGTAAGTTATGGGACAGTAACAGAACACTTTTCAAAACGTGTTTTTCTGCCCGAAATAAACGCGTTTTTTCAGACAACTGAATCCCCATGTAACAGCAAGGCTCAGAGGAGCCCACACACTCAGCTCTTAACCCCAGTGTGCAGAAAGGGTCAAAACGTGTTTTTCAGCAGAAATAAACATGTTTCTGCAAGTTTGGTCAACCCCATGTAAGTTATGGGGCAGTAACAGAACACTTTTCAAAACGTGTTTTTCAGCCCGAAATAAACGCGTTTTTTCAGACAACTGAATCCCCATGTAACAGCAAGGCTCAGAGGAGCCCACACACTCAGCTCTTAACCCCAGTGTGCAGAAAGGGTCACAACGTGTTTTTCAGCAGAAATAAACATGTTTCTGCAAGTTTGGTCAACCCCATGTAAGTTATGGGACAGTAACAGAACACTTTTCAAAACGTGTTTTTCAGCCCGAAATAAACGCGTTTTTTCAGACAACTGAATCCCCATGTAACAGCAAGGCTCAGAGGAGCCCACACACTCAGCTCTTAACCCCAGAGTGCAGAAAGGGTCAAAACGTGTTTTTCAGCAGAAATAAACATGTTTCTGCAAGTTTGGTCAACCCCATGTAAGTTATGGGGCAGTAACAGAACACTTTTCAAAACGTGTTTTTCAGCCCGAAATAAACGCGTTTTTTCAGACAACTGAATCCCCATGTAACAGCAAGGCTCAGAGGAGCCCACACACTCAGATCTTAACCCCAGTGTGCAGAAAGGGTCAAAACGTGTTTTTCAGCAGAAATAAACATGTTTCTGCAAGTTTGGTCAACCCCATGTAAGTTATGGGGCAGTAACAGAACACTTTTCAAAACGTGTTTTTCAGCCCGAAATAAACGCGTTTTTTCAGACAACTGAATCCCCATGTAACAGCAAGGCTCAGAGGAGCCCACACACTCAGCTCTTAACCCCAGTGTGCAGAAAGGGTCAAAACGTGTTTTTCAGCAGAAATAAACATGTTTCTGCAAGTTTGGTCAACCCCATGTAAGTTATGGGGCAGTAACAGAACACTTTTCAAAACGTGTTTTTCAGCCCGAAATAAACGCGTTTTTTCAGACAACTGAATCCCCATGCAGCAGCAAGGCTCAGAGGAGCCCACACACTCAGCTCTTAACCCCAGTGTGCAGAAAGAGTCAAAACGTGTTTTTCAGCAGAAATAAACATTTTTCTGCAAGTTTGGTCAACCCCATGTAAGTTATGGGGCAGTAACAGAACACTTTTCAAAACGTGTTTTTCAGCCCGAAATAAACGCGTTTTTTCAGACAACTGAATCCCCATGTAACAGAAAGGCTCAGAGGAGCCCACACACTCAGCTCTTAACCCCAGTGTGCAGAAAGGGTCAAAAAGTGTTTTTCAGCAGAAATAAACATGTTTCTGCAAGTTTGGTCAACCCCATGTAAGTTATGGGACAGTAACAGAACACTTTTCAAAACGTGTTTTTCAGCCCGAAATAAACGCGTTTTTTCAGACAACTGAATCCCCATGTAACAGCAAGGCTCAGAGGAGCCCACACACTCAGCTCTTAACCCCAGTGTGCAGAAAGGGTCAAAACGTGTTTTTCAGCAGAAATAAACATGTTTCTGCAAGTTTGGTCAACCCCATGTAAGTTATGGGGCAGTAACAGAACACTTTTCAAAACGTGTTTTTCAGCCCGAAATAAACGCGTTTTTTCAGACAACTGAATCCCCATGTAACAGCAAGGCTCAGAGGAGCCCACACACTCAGCTCTTAACCCCAGTGTGCAGAAAGGGTCACAACGTGTTTTTCAGCAGAAATAAACATGTTTCTGCAAGTTTGGTCAACCCCATGTAAGTTATGGGACAGTAACAGAACACTTTTCAAAACGTGTTTTTCAGCCCGAAATAAACGCGTTTTTTCAGACAACTGAATCCCCATGTAACAGCAAGGCTCAGAGGAGCCCACACACTCAGCTCTTAACCCCAGTGTGCAGAAAGGGTCAAAACGTGTTTTTAAGCAGAAATAAACATGTTTCTGCAAGTTTGGTCAACCCCATGTAAGTTATGGGGCAGTAACAGAACACTTTTCAAAACGTGTTTTTCAGCCCGAAATAAACGCGTTTTTTCAGACAACTGAATCCCCATGTAACAGCAAGGCTCAGAGGAGCCCACACACTCAGCTCTTAACCCCCGTGCAGAAAGGGTCAAAACGTGTTTTTCAGCAGAAATAAACATTTTTCTGCAAGTTTGGTCAACACCATGTAAGTTATGGGGCAGTAACAGAACACTTTTCAAAACGTGTTTTTCAGCCCGAAATAAACGCGTTTTTTCAGACAACTGAATCCCCATGTAACAGCAAGGCTCAGAGGAGCCCACACACTCAGATCTTAACCCCAGTGTGCAGAAAGGGTCAAAACGTGTTTTTCAGCAGAAATAAACATGTTTCTGCAAGTTTGGTCAACCCCATGTAAGTTATGGGACAGTAACAGAACACTTTTCAAAACGTGTTTTTCAGCCCGAAATAAACGCGTTTTTTCAGACAACTGAATCCCCATGTAACAGCAAGGCTCAGAGGAGCCCACACACTCAGATCTTAACCCCAGTGTGCAGAAAGGGTCAAAACGTGTTTTTCAGCAGAAATAAACATGTTTCTGCAAGTTTGGTCAACCCCATGTAAGTTATGGGGCAGTAACAGAACACTTTTCAAAACGTGTTTTTCAGCCCGAAATAAACGCGTTTTTTCAGACAACTGAATCCCCATGTAACAGCAAGGCTCAGAGGAGCCCACACACTCAGCTCTTAACCCCAGTGTGCAGAGAGAGTCAAAACGTGTTTTTCAGCAGAAATAAACATGTTTCTGCAAGTTTGGTCAACCCCATGTAAGTTATGGGGCAGTAACAGCACACTTCTTAAAACGTGTTTTTCAGCCCGAAATAAACGCGTTTTTTCAGACATCTGAATCCCCATGTAACAGCAAGGCTCAGAGGAGCCCACACACTCAGCTCTTAACCCCAGTGTGCAGAAAGGGTCAAAACGTGTTTTTCAGCAGAAATAAACATGTTTCTGCAAGTTTGGTCAACCCCATGTAAGTTATGGGGCAGTAACAGAACACTTTTCAAAACGTGTTTTTCAGCCCGAAATAAACGCGTTTTTTCAGACAACTGAATCCCCATGTAACAGCAAGGCTCAGAGGAGCCCACACACTCAGCTCTTAACCCCAGTGTGCAGAAAGGGTCAAAACGTGTTTTTCAGCAGAAATAAACATGTTTCTGCAAGTTTGGTCAACCCCATGTAAGTTATGGGGCAGTAACAGAACACTTTTCAAAACGTGTTTTTCAGCCCGAAATAAACGCGTTTTTTCAGACAACTGAATCCCCATGTAACAGCAAGGCTCAGAGGAGCCCACACACTCAGCTCTTAACCCCAGTGTGCAGAAAGGGTCAAAACGTGTTTTTCAGCAGAAATAAACATGTTTCTGCAAGTTTGGTCAACCCCATGTAAGTTATGGGACAGTAACAGAACACTTTTCAAAACGTGTTTTTCAGCCCGAAATAAACGCGTTTTTTCAGACAACTGAATCCCCATGTAACAGCAAGGCTCAGAGGAGCCCACACACTCAGCTCTTAACCCCAGTGTGCAGAAAGGGTCAAAACGTGTTTTTCAGCAGAAATAAACATGTTTCTGCAAGTTTGGTCAACCCCATGTAAGTTATGAGGCAGTAACAGAACACTTTTCAAAACGTGTTTTTCAGCCCGAAATAAACGCGTTTTTTCAGACAACTGAATCCCCATGTAACAGCAAGGCTCAGAGGAGCCCACACACTCAGATCTTAACCCCAGTGTGCAGAAAGGGTCAAAACGTGTTTTTCAGCAGAAATAAACATGTTTCTGCAAGTTTGGTCAACCCCATGTAAATTATGGGGCAGTAACAGAACACTTTTCAAAACGTGTTTTTCAGCCCGAAATAAACGCGTTTTTTCAGACAACTGAATCCCCATGTAACAGCAAGGCTCAGAGGAGCCCACACACTCAGCTCTTAACCCCAGTGTGCAGAAAGGGTCAAAACGTGTTTTTCAGCAGAAATAAACATGTTTCTGCAAGTTTGGTCAACCCCATGTAAGTTATGGGGCAGTAACAGAACACTTTTCAAAACGTGTTTTTCAGCCCGAAATAAACGCGTTTTTTCAGACAACTGAATCCCCATGCAGCAGCAAGGCTCAGAGGAGCCCACACACTCAGCTCTTAACCCCAGTGTGCAGAAAGAGTCAAAACGTGTTTTTCAGCAGAAATAAACATGTTTCTGCAAGTTTGGTCAACCCCATGTAAGTGATGGGACAGTAACAGCACACTTTTCAAAACGTGTTTTTCAGCCCGAAATAAACGCGTTTTTTCAGACATCTGAATCCCCATGTAACAGCAAGGCTCAGAGGAGCCCACACACTCAGCTCTTAACCCCAGTGTGCAGAAAGGGTCACAACGTGTTTTTCAGCAGAAATAAACATGTTTCTGCAAGTTTGGTCAACCCCATGTAAATTATGGGGCAGTAACAGAACACTTTTCAAAACGTGTTTTTCAGCCCGAAATAAACGCGTTTTTTCAGACAACTGAATCCCCATGTAACAGCAAGGCTCAGAGGAGCCCACACACTCAGCTCTTAACCCCAGTGTGCAGAAAGGGTCAAAACGTGTTTTTCAGCAGAAATAAACATGTTTCTGCAAGTTTGGTCAACCCCATGTAAGTTATGGGGCAGTAACAGAACACTTTTCAAAACGTGTTTTTCAGCCCGAAATAAACGCGTTTTTTCAGACAACTGAATCCCCATGCAGCAGCAAGGCTCAGAGGAGCCCACACACTCAGCTCTTAACCCCAGTGTGCAGAAAGAGTCAAAACGTGTTTTTCAGCAGAAATAAACATGTTTCTGCAAGTTTGGTCAACCCCATGTAAGTGATGGGACAGTAACAGCACACTTTTCAAAACGTGTTTTTCAGCCCGAAATAAACGCGTTTTTTCAGACATCTGAATCCCCATGTAACAGCAAGGCTCAGAGGAGCCCACACACTCAGCTCTTAACCCCAGTGTGCAGAAAGGGTCAAAACGTGTTTTTCAGCAGAAATAAACATGTTTCTGCAAGTTTGGTCAACCCCATGTAAGTTATGGGGCAGTAACAGAACACTTTTCAAAACGTGTTTTTCAGCCCGAAATAAACGCGTTTTTTCAGACAACTGAATCCCCATGTAACAGCAAGGCTCAGAGGAGCCCACACACTCAGCTCTTAACCCCAGTGTGCAGAAAGGGTCAAAACGTGTTTTTCAGCAGAAATAAACATGTTTCTGCAAGTTTGGTCTACCCCATGTAAGTTATGGGACAGTAACAGAACACTTTTCAAAACGTGTTTTTCAGCCCGAAATAAACGCGTTTTTTCAGACAACTGAATCCCCATGTAACAGCAAGGCTCAGAGGAGCCCACACACTCAGCTCTTAACCCCAGTGTGCAGAAAGGGTCAAAACGTGTTTTTCAGCAGAAATAAACATGTTTCTGCAAGTTTGGTCAACCCCATGTAAGTTATGGGGCAGTAACAGAACACTTTTCAAAACGTGTTTTTCAGCCCGAAATAAACGCGTTTTTTCAGACAACTGAATCCCCATGTAACAGCAAGGCTCAGAGGAGCCCACACACTCAGCTCTTAACCCCAGTGTGCAGAAAGGGTCACAACGTGTTTTTCAGCAGAAATAAACATGTTTCTGCAAGTTTGGTCAACCCCATGTAAGTTATGGGACAGTAACAGAACACTTTTCAAAACGTGTTTTTCAGCCCGAAATAAACGCGTTTTTTCAGACAACTGAATCCCCATGTAACAGCAAGGCTCAGAGGAGCCCACACACTCAGCTCTTAACCCCAGTGTGCAGAAAGGGTCAAAACGTGTTTTTCAGCAGAAATAAACATGTTTCTGCAAGTTTGGTCAACCCCATGTAAGTTATGGGGCAGTAACAGAACACTTTTCAAAACGTGTTTTTCAGCCCGAAATAAACGCGTTTTTTCAGACAACTGAATCCCCATGTAACAGCAAGGCTCAGAGGAGCCCACACACTCAGCTCTTAACCCCAGTGTGCAGAAAGGGTCAAAACGTGTTTTTCAGCAGAAATAAACATGTTTCTGCAAGTTTGGTCAACCCCATGTAAGTTATGGGGCAGTAACAGAACACTTTTCAAAACGTGTTTTTCAGCCCGAAATAAACGCGTTTTTTCAGACAACTGAATCCCCATGCAGCAGCAAGGCTCAGAGGAGCCCACACACTCAGCTCTTAACCCCAGTGTGCAGAAAGAGTCAAAACGTGTTTTTCAGCAGAAATAAACATGTTTCTGCAAGTTTGGTCAACCCCATGTAAGTTATGGGGCAGTAACAGCACACTTTTCAAAACGTGTTTTTCAGCCCGAAATAAACGCGTTTTTTCAGACATCTGAATCCCCATGCAGCAGCAAGGCTCAGAGGAGCCCACACACTCAGCTCTTAACCCCAGTGTGCAGAAAGAGTCAAAACGTGTTTTTCAGCAGAAATAAACATGTTTCTGCAAGTTTGGTCAACCCCATGTAAGTTATGGGGCAGTAACAGCACACTTTTCAAAACGTGTTTTTCAGCCCGAAATAAACGCGTTTTTTCAGACAACTGAATCCCCATGTAACAGAAAGGCTCAGAGGAGCCCACACACTCAGCTCTTAACCCCAGTGTGCAGAAAGGGTCAAAACGTGTTTTTCAGCAGAAATAAACATGTTTCTGCAAGTTTGGTCAACCCCATGTAAGTTATGGGACAGTAACAGAACACTTTTCAAAACGTGTTTTTCAGCCCGAAATAAACGCGTTTTTTCAGACAACTGAATCCCCATGTAACAGCAAGGCTCAGAGGAGCCCACACACTCAGCTCTTAACCCCAGTGTGCAGAAAGGGTCAAAACGTGTTTTTCAGCAGAAATAAACATGTTTCTGCAAGTTTGGTCAACCCCATGTAAGTTATGGGGCAGTAACAGAACACTTTTCAAAACGTGTTTTTCAGCCCGAAATAAACGCGTTTTTTCAGACAACTGAATCCCCATGTAACAGCAAGGCTCAGAGGAGCCCACACACTCAGCTCTTAACCCCAGTGTGCAGAAAGGGTCACAACGTGTTTTTCAGCAGAAATAAACATGTTTCTGCAAGTTTGGTCAACCCCATGTAAGTTATGGGACAGTAACAGAACACTTTTCAAAACGTGTTTTTCAGCCCGAAATAAACGCGTTTTTTCAGACAACTGAATCCCCATGTAACAGCAAGGCTCAGAGGAGCCCACACACTCAGCTCTTAACCCCAGTGTGCAGAAAGGGTCAAAACGTGTTTTTCAGCAGAAATAAACATGTTTCTGCAAGTTTGGTCAACCCCATGTAAGTTATGGGGCAGTAACAGAACACTTTTCAAAACGTGTTTTTCAGCCCGAAATAAACGCGTTTTTTCAGACAACTGAATCCCCATGTAACAGCAAGGCTCAGAGGAGCCCACACACTCAGATCTTAACCCCAGTGTGCAGAAAGGGTCAAAACGTGTTTTTCAGCAGAAATAAACATGTTTCTGCAAGTTTGGTCAACCCCATGTAAGTTATGGGACAGTAACAGAACACTTTTCAAAACGTGTTTTTCAGCCCGAAATAAACGCGTTTTTTCAGACAACTGAATCCCCATGTAACAGCAAGGCTCAGAGGAGCCCACACACTCAGCTCTTAACCCCAGTGTGCAGAAAGGGTCAAAACGTGTTTTTCAGCAGAAATAAACATGTTTCTGCAAGTTTGGTCAACCCCATGTAAGTTATGGGGCAGTAACAGAACACTTTTCAAAACGTGTTTTTCAGCCCGAAATAAACGCGTTTTTTCAGACAACTGAATCCCCATGTAACAGCAAGGCTCAGAGGAGCCCACACACTCAGCTCTTAACCCCAGTGTGCAGAAAGGGTCACAACGTGTTTTTCAGCAGAAATAAACATGTTTCTGCAAGTTTGGTCAACCCCATGTAAGTTATGGGACAGTAACAGAACACTTTTCAAAACGTGTTTTTCAGCCCGAAATAAACGCGTTTTTTCAGACAACTGAATCCCCATGTAACAGCAAGGCTCAGAGGAGCCCACACACTCAGCTCTTAACCCCAGTGTGCAGAAAGGGTCAAAACGTGTTTTTCAGCAGAAATAAACATGTTTCTGCAAGTTTGGTCAACCCCATGTAAGTTATGGGGCAGTAACAGAACACTTTTCAAAACGTGTTTTTCAGCCCGAAATAAACGCGTTTTTTCAGACAACTGAATCCCCATGTAACTGCAAGGCTCAGAGGAGCCCACACACTCAGCTCTTAACCCCAGTGTGCAGAAAGGGTCACAACGTGTTTTTCAGCAGAAATAAACATGTTTCTGCAAGTTTGGTCAACCCCATGTAAGTTATGGGGTAGTAACAGAACACTTTTCAAAACGTGTTTTTCAGCCCGAAATAAACGCGTTTTTTCAGACAACTGAATCCCCATGCAGCAGCAAGGCTCAGAGGAGCCCACACACTCAGCTCTTAACCCCAGTGTGCAGAAAGAGTCAAAACGTGTTTTTCAGCAGAAATAAACATGTTTCTGCAAGTTTGGTCAACCCCATGTAAGTTATGGGACAGTAACAGCACACTTTTCAAAACGTGTTTTTCAGCCCGAAATAAACGCGTTTTTTCAGACATCTGAATCCCCATGTAACAGCAAGGCTCAGAGGAGCCCACACACTCAGCTCTTAACCCCAGTGTGCAGAAAGGGTCAAAACGTGTTTTTCAGCAGAAATAAACATGTTTCTGCAAGTTTGGTCAACCCCATGTAAGTTATGGGGCAGTAACAGAACACTTTTCAAAACGTGTTTTTCAGCCCGAAATAAACGCGTTTTTTCAGACAACTGAATCCCCATGTAACAGAAAGGCTCAGAGGAGCCCACACACTCAGCTCTTAACCCCAGTGTGCAGAAAGGGTCAAAACGTGTTTTTCAGCAGAAATAAACATGTTTCTGCAAGTTTGGTCAACACCATGTAAGTTATGGGACAGTAACAGAACACTTTTCAAAACGTGTTTTTCAGCCCGAAATAAACGCGTTTTTTCAGACAACTGAATCCCCATGTAACAGCAAGGCTCAGAGGAGCCCACACACTCAGCTCTTAACCCCAGTGTGCAGAAAGGGTCAAAACGTGTTTTTCAGCAGAAATAAACATTTTTCTGCAAGTTTGGTCAACACCATGTAAGTTATGGGGCAGTAACAGAACACTTTTCAAAACGTGTTTTTCAGCCCGAAATAAACGCGTTTTTTCAGACAACTGAATCCCCATGTAACAGCAAGGCTCAGAGGAGCCCACACACTCAGATCTTAACCCCAGTGTGCAGAAAGGGTCAAAACGTGTTTTTCAGCAGAAATAAACATGTTTCTGCAAGTTTGGTCAACCCCATGTAAGTTATGGGACAGTAACAGAACACTTTTCAAAACGTGTTTTTCAGCCCGAAATAAACGCGGTTTTTCAGACAACTGAATCCCCATGTAACAGCAAGGCTCAGAGGAGCCCACACACTCAGATCTTAACCCCAGTGTGCAGAAAGGGTCAAAACGTGTTTTTCAGCAGAAATAAACATGTTTCTGCAAGTTTGGTCAACCCCATGTAAGTTATGGGGCAGTAACAGAACACTTTTCAAAACGTGTTTTTCAGCCCGAAATAAACGCGTTTTTTCAGACAACTGAATCCCCATGTAACAGCAAGGCTCAGAGGAGCCCACACACTCAGCTCTTAACCCCAGTGTGCAGAAAGGGTCAAAACGTGTTTTTCAGCAGAAATAAACATGTTTCTGCAAGTTTGGTCAACCCCATGTAAGTTATGGGGCAGTAACAGAACACTTTTCAAAACGTGTTTTTCAGCCCGAAATAAACGCGTTTTTTCAGACAACTGAATCCCCATGCAGCAGCAAGGCTCAGAGGAGCCCACACACTCAGCTCTTAACCCCAGTGTGCAGAAAGAGTCAAAACATGTTTTTCAGCAGAAATAAACATGTTTCTGCAAGATTGGTCAACCCCATGTAAGTTATGGGGCAGTAACAGAACACTTTTCAAAACGTGTTTTTCAGCCCGAAATAAACGCGTTTTTTCAGACAACTGAATCCCCATGTAACAGCAAGGCTCAGAGGAGCCCACACACTCAGCTCTTAACCCCAGTGTGCAGAAAGGGTCAAAACGTGTTTTTCAGCAGAAATAAACATGTTTCTGCAAGTTTGGTCAACCCCATGTAAGTTATGGGGCAGTAACAGAACACTTTTCAAAACGTGTTTTTCAGCCCGAAATAAACGCGTTTTTTCAGACAACTGAATCCCCATGTAACAGAAAGGCTCAGAGGAGCCCACACACTCAGCTCTTAACCCCAGTGTGCAGAAAGGGTCAAAACGTGTTTTTCAGCAGAAATAAACATGTTTCTGCAAGTTTGGTCAACCCCATGTAAGTTATGGGACAGTAACAGAACACTTTTCAAAACGTGTTTTTCAGCCCGAATAAACGCGTTTTTTCAGACAACTGAATCCCCATGTAACAGCAAGGCTCAGAGGAGCCCACACACTCAGCTCTTAACCCCAGTGTGCAGAAAGGGTCAAAACGTGTTTTTCAGCAGAAATAAACATTTTTCTGCAAGTTTGGTCAACACCATGTAAGTTATGGGGCAGTAACAGAACACTTTTCAAAACGTGTTTTTCAGCCCGAAATAAACGCGTTTTTTCAGACAACTGAATCCCCATGTAACAGCAAGGCTCAGAGGAGCCCACACACTCAGATCTTAACCCCAGTGTGCAGAAAGGGTCAAAACGTGTTTTTCAGCAGAAATAAACATGTTTCTGCAAGTTTGGTCAACCCCATGTAAGTTATGGGACAGTAACAGAACACTTTTCAAAACGTGTTTTTCAGCCCGAAATAAACGCGTTTTTTCAGACAACTGAATCCCCATGTAACAGCAAGGCTCAGAGGAGCCCACACACTCAGATCTTAACCCCAGTGTGCAGAAAGGGTCAAAACGTGTTTTTCAGCAGAAATAAACATGTTTCTGCAAGTTTGGTCAACCCCATGTAAGTTATGGGGCAGTAACAGAACACTTTTCAAAACGTGTTTTTCAGCCCGAAATAAACGCGTTTTTTCAGACAACTGAATCCCCATGTAACAGCAAGGCTCAGAGGAGCCCACACACTCAGCTCTTAACCCCAGTGTGCAGAAAGGGTCAAAACGTGTTTTTCAGCAGAAATAAACATGTTTCTGCAAGTTTGGTCAACCCCATGTAAGTTATGGGGCAGTAACAGAACACTTTTCAAAACGTGTTTTTCAGCCCGAAATAAACGCGTTTTTTCAGACAACTGAATCCCCATGCAGCAGCAAGGCTCAGAGGAGCCCACACACTCAGCTCTTAACCCCAGTGTGCAGAAAGAGTCAAAACATGTTTTTCAGCAGAAATAAACATGTTTCTGCAAGATTGGTCAACCCCATGTAAGTTATGGGGCAGTAACAGAACACTTTTCAAAACGTGTTTTTCAGCCCGAAATAAACGCGTTTTTTCAGACAACTGAATCCCCATGTAACAGCAAGGCTCAGAGGAGCCCACACACTCAGATCTTAACCCCAGTGTGCAGAAAGGGTCAAAACGTGTTTTTCAGCAGAAATAAACATGTTTCTGCAAGTTTGGTCAACCCCATGTAAGTTATGGGACAGTAACAGAACACTTTTCAAAACGTGTTTTTCAGCCCGAAATAAACGCGTTTTTTCAGACAACTGAATCCCCATGTAACAGCAAGGCTCAGAGGAGCCCACACACTCAGCTCTTAACCCCAGTGTGCAGAAAGGGTCAAAACGTGTTTTTCAGCAGAAATAAACATGTTTCTGCAAGTTTGGTCAACCCCATGTAAGTTATGGGGCAGTAACAGAACACTTTTCAAAACGTGTTTTTCAGCCCGAAATAAACGCGTTTTTTCAGACAACTGAATCCCCATGTAACAGCAAGGCTCAGAGGAGCCCACACACTCAGCTCTTAACCCCAGTGTGCAGAAAGGGTCACAACGTGTTTTTCAGCAGAAATAAACATGTTTCTGCAAGTTTGGTCAACCCCATGTAAGTTATGGGACAGTAACAGAACACTTTTCAAAACGTGTTTTTCAGCCCGAAATAAACGCGTTTTTTCAGACAACTGAATCCCCATGTAACTGCAAGGCTCAGAGGAGCCCACACACTCAGCTCTTAACCCCAGTGTGCAGAAAGGGTCACAACGTGTTTTTCAGCAGAAATAAACATGTTTCTGCAAGTTTGGTCAACCCCATGTAAGTTATGGGGTAGTAACAGAACACTTTTCAAAACGTGTTTTTCAGCCCGAAATAAACGCGTTTTTTCAGACAACTGAATCCCCATGCAGCAGCAAGGCTCAGAGGAGCCCACACACTCAGCTCTTAACCCCAGTGTGCAGAAAGAGTCAAAACGTGTTTTTCAGCAGAAATAAACATGTTTCTGCAAGTTTGGTCAACCCCATGTAAGTTATGGGACAGTAACAGCACACTTTTCAAAACGTGTTTTTCAGCCCGAAATAAACGCGTTTTTTCAGACATCTGAATCCCCATGTAACAGCAAGGCTCAGAGGAGCCCACACACTCAGCTCTTAACCCCAGTGTGCAGAAAGGGTCAAAACGTGTTTTTCAGCAGAAATAAACATTTTTCTGCAAGTTTGGTCAACCCCATGTAAGTTATGGGGCAGTAACAGAACACTTTTCAAAACGTGTTTTTCAGCCCGAAATAAACGCGTTTTTTCAGACAACTGAATCCCCATGTAACAGAAAGGCTCAGAGGAGCCCACACACTCAGCTCTTAACCCCAGTGTGCAGAAAGGGTCAAAACGTGTTTTTCAGCAGAAATAAACATGTTTCTGCAAGTTTGGTCAACCCCATGTAAGTTATGGGACAGTAACAGAACACTTTTCAAAACGTGTTTTTCAGCCCGAAATAAACGCGTTTTTTCAGACAACTGAATCCCCATGTAACAGCAAGGCTCAGAGGAGCCCACACACTCAGCTCTTAACCCCAGTGTGCAGAAAGGGTCAAAACGTGTTTTTCAGCAGAAATAAACATTTTTCTGCAAGTTTGGTCAACACCATGTAAGTTATGGGGCAGTAACAGAACACTTTTCAAAACGTGTTTTTCAGCCCGAAATAAACGCGTTTTTTCAGACAACTGAATCCCCATGTAACAGCAAGGCTCAGAGGAGCCCACACACTCAGATCTTAACACCAGTGTGCAGAAAGGGTCAAAACGTGTTTTTCAGCAGAAATAAACATGTTTCTGCAAGTTTGGTCAACCCCATGTAAGTTATGGGACAGTAACAGAACACTTTTCAAAACGTGTTTTTCAGCCCGAAATAAACGCGTTTTTTCAGACAACTGAATCCCCATGTAACAGCAAGGCTCAGAGGAGCCCACACACTCAGATCTTAACCCCAGTGTGCAGAAAGGGTCAAAACGTGTTTTTCAGCAGAAATAAACATGTTTCTGCAAGTTTGGTCAACCCCATGTAAGTTATGGGGCAGTAACAGAACACTTTTCAAAACGTGTTTTTCAGCCCGAAATAAACGCGTTTTTTCAGACAACTGAATCCCCATGTAACAGCAAGGCTCAGAGGAGCCCACACACTCAGCTCTTAACCCCAGTGTGCAGAAAGGGTCAAAACGTGTTTTTCAGCAGAAATAAACATGTTTCTGCAAGTTTGGACAACCCCATGTAAGTTATGGGGCAGTAACAGAACACTTTTCAAAACGTGTTTTTCAGCCCGAAATAAACGCGTTTTTTCAGACAACTGAATCCCCATGCAGCAGCAAGGCTCAGAGGAGCCCACACACTCAGCTCTTAACCCCAGTGTGCAGAAAGAGTCAAAACGTGTTTTTCAGCAGAAATAAACATGTTTCTGCAAGTTTGGTCAACCCCATGTAAGTTATGGGACAGTAACAGAACACTTTTCAAAACGTGTTTTTCAGCCCGAAATAAACGCGTTTTTTCAGACAACTGAATCCCCATGTAACAGCAAGGCTCAGAGGAGCCCACACACTCAGCTCTTAACCCCAGTGTGCAGAAAGGGTCAAAACGTGTTTTTCAGCAGAAATAAACATTTTTCTGCAAGTTTGGTCAACACCATGTAAGTTATGGGGCAGTAACAGAACACTTTTCAAAACGTGTTTTTCAGCCCGAAATAAACGCGTTTTTTCAGACAACTGAATCCCCATGTAACAGCAAGGCTCAGAGGAGCCCACACACTCAGATCTTAACCCCAGTGTGCAGAAAGGGTCAAAACGTGTTTTTCAGCAGAAATAAACATGTTTCTGCAAGTTTGGTCAACCCCATGTAAGTTATGGGACAGTAACAGAACACTTTTCAAAACGTGTTTTTCAGCCCGAAATAAACGCGTTTTTTCAGACAACTGAATCCCCATGTAACAGCAAGGCTCAGAGGAGCCCACACACTCAGATCTTAACCCCAGTGTGCAGAAAGGGTCAAAACGTGTTTTTCAGCAGAAATAAACATGTTTCTGCAAGTTTGGTCAACCCCATGTAAGTTATGGGGCAGTAACAGAACACTTTTCAAAACGTGTTTTTCAGCCCGAAATAAACGCGTTTTTTCAGACAACTGAATCCCCATGTAACAGCAAGGCTCAGAGGAGCCCACACACTCAGCTCTTAACCCCAGTGTGCAGAAAGGGTCAAAACGTGTTTTTCAGCAGAAATAAACATGTTTCTGCAAGTTTGGTCAACCCCATGTAAGTTATGGGGCAGTAACAGAACACTTTTCAAAACGTGTTTTTCAGCCCGAAATAAACGCGTTTTTTCAGACAACTGAATCCCCATGCAGCAGCAAGGCTCAGAGGAGCCCACACACTCAGCTCTTAACCCCAGTGTGCAGAAAGAGTCAAAACATGTTTTTCAGCAGAAATAAACATGTTTCTGCAAGATTGGTCAACCCCATGTAAGTTATGGGGCAGTAACAGAACACTTTTCAAAACGTGTTTTTCAGCCCGAAATAAACGCGTTTTTTCAGACAACTGAATCCCCATGTAACAGAAAGGCTCAGAGGAGCCCACACACTCTGCTCTTAACCCCAGTGTGCAGAAAGGGTCAAAACGTGTTTTTCAGCAGAAATAAACATGTTTCTGCAAGTTTGGTCAACCCCATGTAAGTTATGGGGCAGTAACAGAACACTTTTCAAAACGTGTTTTTCAGCCCGAAATAAACGCGTTTTTTCAGACAACTGAATCCCCATGCAACAGCAAGGCTCAGAAGAGCCCCCACACTCAGCTCTTAACCCCAGTGTGCAGAAAGAGTCAAAACGTGTTTTTCAGCAGAAATAGACATGTTTCTGCAAGTTTGGTCAACCCCATGTAAGTTATGGGGCAGTAACAGCACACTTTTCAAAACGTGTTTTTCAGCCCGAAATAAACGCGTTTTTTCAGACAACTGAATCCCCATGTAACAGCAAGGCTCAGAAGAGCCCACACACTCAGCTCTTAACCCCAGTGTGCAGAAAGGGTAAAAACGTGTTTTTCAGCAGAAATAAACATGTTTCTGCAAGTTTGGTCAACCCCATGTAAGTTATGGGGCAGTAACAGAACACTTTTCAAAACGTGTTTTTCAGCCCGAAATAAACGCGTTTTTTCAGACAACTGAATCCCCATGTAACAGCAAGGCTCAGAGGAGCCCACACACTCAGATCTTAACCCCAGTGTGCAGAAAGGGTCAAAACGTGTTTTTCAGCAGAAATAAACATGTTTCTGCAAGTTTCGTCAACCCCATGTAAGTTATGGGGCAGTAACAGAACACTTTTCAAAACGTGTTTTTCAGCCCGAAATAAACGCGTTTTTTCAGACAACTGAATCCCCATGTAACAGCAAGGCTCAGAGGAGCCCACACATTCAGCTCTTAACCCCAGTGTGCAGAAAGGGTCAAAACGTGTTTTTCAGCAGAAATAAACATGTTTCTGCAAGTTTGGTCAACCCCATGTAAGTTATGGGGCAGTAACAGAACACTTTTCAAAACGTGTTTTTCAGCCCGAAATAAACGCGTTTTTTCAGACAACTGAATCCCCATGCAGCAGCAAGGCTCAGAGGAGCCCACACACTCAGCTCTTAACCCCAGTGTGCAGAAAGAGTCAAAACATGTTTTTCAGCAGAAATAAACATGTTTCTGCAAGATTGGTCAACCCCATGTAAGTTATGGGGCAGTAACAGCACACTTTTCAAAACGTGTTTTTCAGCCCGAAATAAACGCGTTTTTTCAGACATCTGAATCCCCATGTAACAGCAAGGCTCAGAGGAGCCCACACACTCAGCTCTTAACCCCAGTGTGCAGAAAGGGTCAAAACGTGTTTTTCAGCAGAAATAAACATGTTTCTGCAAGTTTGGTCAACCCCATGTAAGTTATGGGGCAGTAACAGAACACTTTTCAAAACGTGTTTTTCAGCCCGAAATAAACGCGTTTTTTCAGACAACTGAATCCCCATGTAACAGAAAGGCTCAGAGGAGCCCACACACTCAGCTCTTAACCCCAGTGTGCAGAAAGGGTCAAAACGTGTTTTTCAGCAGAAATAAACATGTTTCTGCAAGTTTGGTCAACCCCATGTAAGTTATGGGACAGTAACAGAACACTTTTCAAAACGTGTTTTTCAGCCCGAAATAAACGCGTTTTTTCAGACAACTGAATCCCCATGTAACAGCAAGGCTCAGAGGAGCCCACACACTCAGCTCTTAACCCCAGTGTGCAGAAAGGGTCAAAACGTGTTTTTCAGCAGAAATAAACATTTTTCTGCAAGTTTGGTCAACACCATGTAAGTTATGGGGCAGTAACAGAACACTTTTCAAAACGTGTTTTTCAGCCCGAAATAAACGCGTTTTTTCAGACAACTGAATCCCCATGTAACAGCAAGGCTCAGAGGAGCCCACACACTCAGATCTTAACCCCAGTGTGCAGAAAGGGTCAAAACGTGTTTTTCAGCAGAAATAAACATGTTTCTGCAAGTTTGGTCAACCCCATGTAAGTTATGGGACAGTAACAGAACACTTTTCAAAACGTGTTTTTCAGCCCGAAATAAACGCGTTTTTTCAGACAACTGAATCCCCATGTAACAGCAAGGCTCAGAGGAGCCCACACACTCAGATCTTAACCCCAGTGTGCAGAAAGGGTCAAAACGTGTTTTTCAGCAGAAATAAACATGTTTCTGCAAGTTTGGTCAACCCCATGTAAGTTATGGGGCAGTAACAGAACACTTTTCAAAACGTGTTTTTCAGCCCGAAATAAACGCGTTTTTTCAGACAACTGAATCCCCATGTAACAGCAAGGCTCAGAGGAGCCCACACACTCAGCTCTTAACCCCAGTGTGCAGAAAGGGTCAAAACGTGTTTTTCAGCAGAAATAAACATGTTTCTGCAAGTTTGGTCAACCCCATGTAAGTTATGGGGCAGTAACAGAACACTTTTCAAAACGTGTTTTTCAGCCCGAAATAAACGCGTTTTTTCAGACAACTGAATCCCCATGCAGCAGCAAGGCTCAGAGGAGCCCACACACTCAGCTCTTAACCCCAGTGTGCAGAAAGAGTCAAAACATGTTTTTCAGCAGAAATAAACATGTTTCTGCAAGATTGGTCAACCCCATGTAAGTTATGGGGCAGTAACAGAACACTTTTCAAAACGTGTTTTTCAGCCCGAAATAAACGCGTTTTTTCAGACAACTGAATCCCCATGTAACAGAAAGGCTCAGAGGAGCCCACACACTCTGCTCTTAACCCCAGTGTGCAGAAAGGGTCAAAACGTGTTTTTCAGCAGAAATAAACATGTTTCTGCAAGTTTGGTCAACCCCATGTAAGTTATGGGGCAGTAACAGAACACTTTTCAAAACGTGTTTTTCAGCCCGAAATAAACGCGTTTTTTCAGACAACTGAATCCCCATGCAACAGCAAGGCTCAGAAGAGCCCCCACACTCAGCTCTTAACCCCAGTGTGCAGAAAGAGTCAAAACGTGTTTTTCAGCAGAAATAGACATGTTTCTGCAAGTTTGGTCAACCCCATGTAAGTTATGGGGCAGTAACAGCACACTTTTCAAAACGTGTTTTTCAGCCCGAAATAAACGCGTTTTTTCAGACAACTGAATCCCCATGTAACAGCAAGGCTCAGAAGAGCCCACACACTCAGCTCTTAACCCCAGTGTGCAGAAAGGGTAAAAACGTGTTTTTCAGCAGAAATAAACATGTTTCTGCAAGTTTGGTCAACCCCATGTAAGTTATGGGGCAGTAACAGAACACTTTTCAAAACGTGTTTTTCAGCCCGAAATAAACGCGTTTTTTCAGACAACTGAATCCCCATGTAACAGCAAGGCTCAGAGGAGCCCACACACTCAGATCTTAACCCCAGTGTGCAGAAAGGGTCAAAACGTGTTTTTCAGCAGAAATAAACATGTTTCTGCAAGTTTCGTCAACCCCATGTAAGTTATGGGGCAGTAACAGAACACTTTTCAAAACGTGTTTTTCAGCCCGAAATAAACGCGTTTTTTCAGACAACTGAATCCCCATGTAACAGCAAGGCTCAGAGGAGCCCACACATTCAGCTCTTAACCCCAGTGTGCAGAAAGGGTCAAAACGTGTTTTTCAGCAGAAATAAACATGTTTCTGCAAGTTTGGTCAACCCCATGTAAGTTATGGGGCAGTAACAGAACACTTTTCAAAACGTGTTTTTCAGCCCGAAATAAACGCGTTTTTTCAGACAACTGAATCCCCATGCAGCAGCAAGGCTCAGAGGAGCCCACACACTCAGCTCTTAACCCCAGTGTGCAGAAAGAGTCAAAACATGTTTTTCAGCAGAAATAAACATGTTTCTGCAAGATTGGTCAACCCCATGTAAGTTATGGGGCAGTAACAGCACACTTTTCAAAACGTGTTTTTCAGCCCGAAATAAACGCGTTTTTTCAGACATCTGAATCCCCATGTAACAGCAAGGCTCAGAGGAGCCCACACACTCAGCTCTTAACCCCAGTGTGCAGAAAGGGTCAAAACGTGTTTTTCAGCAGAAATAAACATTTTTCTGCAAGTTTGGTCAACCCCATGTAAGTTATGGGGCAGTAACAGAACACTTTTCAAAACGTGTTTTTCAGCCCGAAATAAACGCGTTTTTTCAGACAACTGAATCCCCATGTAACAGAAAGGCTCAGAGGAGCCCACACACTCAGCTCTTAACCCCAGTGTGCAGAAAGGGTCAAAACGTGTTTTTCAGCAGAAATAAACATGTTTCTGCAAGTTTGGTCAACCCCATGTAAGTTATGGGACAGTAACAGAACACTTTTCAAAACGTGTTTTTCAGCCCGAAATAAACGCGTTTTTTCAGACAACTGAATCCCCATGTAACAGCAAGGCTCAGAGGAGCCCACACACTCAGCTCTTAACCCCAGTGTGCAGAAAGGGTCAAAACGTGTTTTTCAGCAGAAATAAACATGTTTCTGCAAGTTTGGTCAACCCCATGTAAGTTATGGGGCAGTAACAGAACACTTTTCAAAACGTGTTTTTCAGCCCGAAATAAACGCGTTTTTTCAGACAACTGAATCCCCATGTAACAGCAAGGCTCAGAGGAGCCCACACACTCAGCTCTTAACCCCAGTGTGCAGAAAGGGTCACAACGTGTTTTTCAGCAGAAATAAACATGTTTCTGCAAGTTTGGTCAACCCCATGTAAGTTATGGGACAGTAACAGAACACTTTTCAAAACGTGTTTTTCTGCCCGAAATAAACGCGTTTTTTCAGACAACTGAATCCCCATGTAACAGCAAGGCTCAGAGGAGCCCACACACTCAGCTCTTAACCCCAGTGTGCAGAAAGGGTCAAAACGTGTTTTTCAGCAGAAATAAACATGTTTCTGCAAGTTTGGTCAACCCCATGTAAGTTATGGGGCAGTAACAGAACACTTTTCAAAACGTGTTTTTCAGCCCGAAATAAACGCGTTTTTTCAGACAACTGAATCCCCATGTAACAGCAAGGCTCAGAGGAGCCCACACACTCAGCTCTTAACCCCAGTGTGCAGAAAGGGTCACAACGTGTTTTTCAGCAGAAATAAACATGTTTCTGCAAGTTTGGTCAACCCCATGTAAGTTATGGGACAGTAACAGAACACTTTTCAAAACGTGTTTTTCAGCCCGAAATAAACGCGTTTTTTCAGACAACTGAATCCCCATGTAACAGCAAGGCTCAGAGGAGCCCACACACTCAGCTCTTAACCCCAGTGTGCAGAAAGGGTCAAAACGTGTTTTTCAGCAGAAATAAACATGTTTCTGCAAGTTTGGTCAACCCCATGTAAGTTATGGGGCAGTAACAGAACACTTTTCAAAACGTGTTTTTCAGCCCGAAATAAACGCGTTTTTTCAGACAACTGAATCCCCATGTAACAGCAAGGCTCAGAGGAGCCCACACACTCAGATCTTAACCCCAGTGTGCAGAAAGGGTCAAAACGTGTTTTTCAGCAGAAATAAACATGTTTCTGCAAGTTTGGTCAACCCCATGTAAGTTATGGGGCAGTAACAGAACACTTTTCAAAACGTGTTTTTCAGCCCGAAATAAACGCGTTTTTTCAGACAACTGAATCCCCATGTAACAGCAAGGCTCAGAGGAGCCCACACACTCAGCTCTTAACCCCAGTGTGCAGAAAGGGTCAAAACGTGTTTTTCAGCAGAAATAAACATTTTTCTGCAAGTTTGGTCAACACCATGTAAGTTATGGGGCAGTAACAGAACACTTTTCAAAACGTGTTTTTCAGCCCGAAATAAACGCGTTTTTTCAGACAACTGAATCCCCATGTAACAGCAAGGCTCAGAGGAGCCCACACACTCAGATCTTAACCCCAGTGTGCAGAAAGGGTCAAAACGTGTTTTTCAGCAGAAATAAACATGTTTCTGCAAGTTTGGTCAACCCCATGTAAGTTATGGGGCAGTAACAGAACACTTTTCAAAACGTGTTTTTCAGCCCGAAATAAACGCGTTTTTTCAGACAACTGAATCCCCATGTAACAGCAAGGCTCAGAGGAGCCCACACACTCAGATCTTAACCCCAGTGTGCAGAAAGGGTCAAAACGTGTTTTTCAGCAGAAATAAACATGTTTCTACAAGTTTGGTCAACCCCATGTAAGTTATGGGACAGTAACAGAACACTTTTCAAAACGTGTTTTTCAGCCCGAAATAAACGCGTTTTTTCAGACAACTGAATCCCCATGCAACAGCAAGGCTCAGAAGAGCCCACACACTCAGCTCTTAACCCCAGTGTGCAGAGAGAGTCAAAACGTGTTTTTCAGCAGAAATAAACATGTTTCTGCAAGTTTGGTCAACCCCATGTAAGTTATGGGACAGTAACAGAACACTTTTCAAAACGTGTTTTTCAGCCCGAAATAAACGCGTTTTTTCAGACAACTGAATCCCCATGCAACAGCAAGGCTCAGAAGAGCCCACACACTCAGCTCTTAACCCCAGTGTGCAGAAAGAGTCAAAACGTGTTTTTCAGCAGAAATAAACATGTTTCTGCAAGTTTGGTCAACCCCATGTAAGTTATGGTGCAGTAACAGAACACTTTTCAAAACGTGTTTTTCAGCCCGAAATAAACGCGTTTTTTCAGACAACTGAATCCCCATGCAACAGCAAGGCTCAGAAGAGCCCCCACACTCAGCTCTTAACCCCAGTGTGCAGAAAGAGTCAAAACGTGTTTTTCAGCAGAAATAGACATGTTTCTGCAAGTTTGGTCAACCCCATGTAAGTTATGGGGCAGTAACAGCACACTTTTCAAAACGTGTTTTTCAGCCCGAAATAAACGCGTTTTTTCAGACAACTGAATCCCCATGTAACAGCAAGGCTCAGAAGAGCCCACACACTCAGCTCTTAACCCCAGTGTGCAGAAAGGGTAAAAACGTGTTTTTCAGCAGAAATAAACATGTTTCTGCAAGTTTGGTCAACCCCATGTAAGTTATGGGGCAGTAACAGAACACTTTTCAAAACGTGTTTTTCAGCCCGAAATAAACGCGTTTTTTCAGACAACTGAATCCCCATGTAACAGCAAGGCTCAGAGGAGCCCACACACTCAGCTCTTAACCCCAGTGTGCAGAAAGGGTCAAAACGTGTTTTTCAGCAGAAATAAACATGTTTCTGCAAGTTTGGTCAACCCCATGTAAGTTATGGGGCAGTAACAGAACACTTTTCAAAACGTGTTTTTCAGCCCGAAATAAACGCGTTTTTTCAGACAACTGAATCCCCATGCAGCAGCAAGGCTCAGAGGAGCCCACACACTCAGCTCTTAACCCCAGTGTGCAGAAAGAGTCAAAACATGTTTTTCAGCAGAAATAAACATGTTTCTGCAAGATTGGTCAACCCCATGTAAGTTATGGGGCAGTAACAGCACACTTTTCAAAACGTGTTTTTCAGCCCGAAATAAACGCGTTTTTTCAGACATCTGAATCCCCATGTAACAGCAAGGCTCAGAGGAGCCCACACACTCAGCTCTTAACCCCAGTGTGCAGAAAGGGTCAAAACGTGTTTTTCAGCAGAAATAAACATTTTTCTGCAAGTTTGGTCAACCCCATGTAAGTTATGGGGCAGTAACAGAACACTTTTCAAAACGTGTTTTTCAGCCCGAAATAAACGCGTTTTTTCAGACAACTGAATCCCCATGTAACAGAAAGGCTCAGAGGAGCCCACACACTCAGCTCTTAACCCCAGTGTGCAGAAAGGGTCAAAACGTGTTTTTCAGCAGAAATAAACATGTTTCTGCAAGTTTGGTAAACCCCATGTAAGTTATGGGACAGTAACAGAACACTTTTCAAAACGTGTTTTTCAGCCCGAAATAAACGCGTTTTTTCAGACAACTGAATCCCCATGTAACAGCAAGGCTCAGAGGAGCCCACACACTCAGCTCTTAACCCCAGTGTGCAAAAAGGGTCAAAACGTGTTTTTCAGCAGAAATAAACATGTTTCTGCAAGTTTGGTCAACCCCATGTAAGTTATGGGGCAGTAACAGAACACTTTTCAAAACGTGTTTTTCAGCCCGAAATAAACGCGTTTTTTCAGACAACTGAATCCCCATGTAACAGCAAGGCTCAGAGGAGCCCACACACTCAGCTCTTAACCCCAGTGTGCAGAAAGGGTCACAACGTGTTTTTCAGCAGAAATAAACATGTTTCTGCAAGTTTGGTCAACCCCATGTAAGTTATGGGACAGTAACAGAACACTTTTCAAAACGTGTTTTTCTGCCCGAAATAAACGCGTTTTTTCAGACAACTGAATCCCCATGTAACAGCAAGGCTCAGAGGAGCCCACACACTCAGCTCTTAACCCCAGTGTGCAGAAAGGGTCAAAACGTGTTTTTCAGCAGAAATAAACATGTTTCTGCAAGTTTGGTCAACCCCATGTAAGTTATGGGGCAGTAACAGAACACTTTTCAAAACGTGTTTTTCAGCCCGAAATAAACGCGTTTTTTCAGACAACTGAATCCCCATGTAACAGCAAGGCTCAGAGGAGCCCACACACTCAGCTCTTAACCCCAGTGTGCAGAAAGGGTCACAACGTGTTTTTCAGCAGAAATAAACATGTTTCTGCAAGTTTGGTCAACCCCATGTAAGTTATGGGACAGTAACAGAACACTTTTCAAAACGTGTTTTTCAGCCCGAAATAAACGCGTTTTTTCAGACAACTGAATCCCCATGTAACAGCAAGGCTCAGAGGAGCCCACACACTCAGCTCTTAACCCCAGAGTGCAGAAAGGGTCAAAACGTGTTTTTCAGCAGAAATAAACATGTTTCTGCAAGTTTGGTCAACCCCATGTAAGTTATGGGGCAGTAACAGAACACTTTTCAAAACGTGTTTTTCAGCCCGAAATAAACGCGTTTTTTCAGACAACTGAATCCCCATGTAACAGCAAGGCTCAGAGGAGCCCACACACTCAGATCTTAACCCCAGTGTGCAGAAAGGGTCAAAACGTGTTTTTCAGCAGAAATAAACATGTTTCTGCAAGTTTGGTCAACCCCATGTAAGTTATGGGGCAGTAACAGAACACTTTTCAAAACGTGTTTTTCAGCCCGAAATAAACGCGTTTTTTCAGACAACTGAATCCCCATGTAACAGCAAGGCTCAGAGGAGCCCACACACTCAGCTCTTAACCCCAGTGTGCAGAAAGGGTCAAAACGTGTTTTTCAGCAGAAATAAACATGTTTCTGCAAGTTTGGTCAACCCCATGTAAGTTATGGGGCAGTAACAGAACACTTTTCAAAACGTGTTTTTCAGCCCGAAATAAACGCGTTTTTTCAGACAACTGAATCCCCATGCAGCAGCAAGGCTCAGAGGAGCCCACACACTCAGCTCTTAACCCCAGTGTGCAGAAAGAGTCAAAACGTGTTTTTCAGCAGAAATAAACATTTTTCTGCAAGTTTGGTCAACCCCATGTAAGTTATGGGGCAGTAACAGAACACTTTTCAAAACGTGTTTTTCAGCCCGAAATAAACGCGTTTTTTCAGACAACTGAATCCCCATGTAACAGAAAGGCTCAGAGGAGCCCACACACTCAGCTCTTAACCCCAGTGTGCAGAAAGGGTCAAAAAGTGTTTTTCAGCAGAAATAAACATGTTTCTGCAAGTTTGGTCAACCCCATGTAAGTTATGGGACAGTAACAGAACACTTTTCAAAACGTGTTTTTCAGCCCGAAATAAACGCGTTTTTTCAGACAACTGAATCCCCATGTAACAGCAAGGCTCAGAGGAGCCCACACACTCAGCTCTTAACCCCAGTGTGCAGAAAGGGTCAAAACGTGTTTTTCAGCAGAAATAAACATGTTTCTGCAAGTTTGGTCAACCCCATGTAAGTTATGGGGCAGTAACAGAACACTTTTCAAAACGTGTTTTTCAGCCCGAAATAAACGCGTTTTTTCAGACAACTGAATCCCCATGTAACAGCAAGGCTCAGAGGAGCCCACACACTCAGCTCTTAACCCCAGTGTGCAGAAAGGGTCACAACGTGTTTTTCAGCAGAAATAAACATGTTTCTGCAAGTTTGGTCAACCCCATGTAAGTTATGGGACAGTAACAGAACACTTTTCAAAACGTGTTTTTCAGCCCGAAATAAACGCGTTTTTTCAGACAACTGAATCCCCATGTAACAGCAAGGCTCAGAGGAGCCCACACACTCAGCTCTTAACCCCAGTGTGCAGAAAGGGTCAAAACGTGTTTTTCAGCAGAAATAAACATGTTTCTGCAAGTTTGGTCAACCCCATGTAAGTTATGGGGCAGTAACAGAACACTTTTCAAAACGTGTTTTTCAGCCCGAAATAAACGCGTTTTTTCAGACAACTGAATCCCCATGTAACAGCAAGGCTCAGAGGAGCCCACACACTCAGCTCTTAACCCCCGTGCAGAAAGGGTCAAAACGTGTTTTTCAGCAGAAATAAACATGTTTCTGCAAGTTTGGTCAACCCCATGTAAGTTATGGGGCAGTAACAGAACACTTTTCAAAACGTGTTTTTCAGCCCGAAATAAACGCGTTTTTTCAGACAACTGAATCCCCATGTAACAGCAAGGCTCAGAGGAGCCCACACACTCAGCTCTTAACCCCAGTGTGCAGAAAGGGTCACAACGTGTTTTTCAGCAGAAATAAACATGTTTCTGCAAGTTTGGTCAACCCCATGTAAGTTATGGGACAGTAACAGAACACTTTTCAAAACGTGTTTTTCAGCCCGAAATAAACGCGTTTTTTCAGACAACTGAATCCCCATGTAACAGCAAGGCTCAGAGGAGCCCACACACTCAGCTCTTAACCCCAGAGTGCAGAAAGGGTCAAAACGTGTTTTTCAGCAGAAATAAACATGTTTCTGCAAGTTTGGTCAACCCCATGTAAGTTATGGGGCAGTAACAGAACACTTTTCAAAACGTGTTTTTCAGCCCGAAATAAACGCGTTTTTTCAGACAACTGAATCCCCATGTAACAGCAAGGCTCAGAGGAGCCCACACACTCAGATCTTAACCCCAGTGTGCAGAAAGGGTCAAAACGTGTTTTTCAGCAGAAATAAACATGTTTCTGCAAGTTTGGTCAACCCCATGTAAGTTATGGGGCAGTAACAGAACACTTTTCAAAACGTGTTTTTCAGCCCGAAATAAACGCGTTTTTTCAGACAACTGAATCCCCATGTAACAGCAAGGCTCAGAGGAGCCCACACACTCAGCTCTTAACCCCAGTGTGCAGAAAGGGTCAAAACGTGTTTTTCAGCAGAAATAAACATGTTTCTGCAAGTTTGGTCAACCCCATGTAAGTTATGGGGCAGTAACAGAACACTTTTCAAAACGTGTTTTTCAGCCCGAAATAAACGCGTTTTTTCAGACAACTGAATCCCCATGCAGCAGCAAGGCTCAGAGGAGCCCACACACTCAGCTCTTAACCCCAGTGTGCAGAAAGAGTCAAAACGTGTTTTTCAGCAGAAATAAACATTTTTCTGCAAGTTTGGTCAACCCCATGTAAGTTATGGGGCAGTAACAGAACACTTTTCAAAACGTGTTTTTCAGCCCGAAATAAACGCGTTTTTTCAGACAACTGAATCCCCATGTAACAGAAAGGCTCAGAGGAGCCCACACACTCAGCTCTTAACCCCAGTGTGCAGAAAGGGTCAAAAAGTGTTTTTCAGCAGAAATAAACATGTTTCTGCAAGTTTGGTCAACCCCATGTAAGTTATGGGACAGTAACAGAACACTTTTCAAAACGTGTTTTTCAGCCCGAAATAAACGCGTTTTTTCAGACAACTGAATCCCCATGTAACAGCAAGGCTCAGAGGAGCCCACACACTCAGCTCTTAACCCCAGTGTGCAGAAAGGGTCAAAACGTGTTTTTCAGCAGAAATAAACATGTTTCTGCAAGTTTGGTCAACCCCATGTAAGTTATGGGGCAGTAACAGAACACTTTTCAAAACGTGTTTTTCAGCCCGAAATAAACGCGTTTTTTCAGACAACTGAATCCCCATGTAACAGCAAGGCTCAGAGGAGCCCACACACTCAGCTCTTAACCCCAGTGTGCAGAAAGGGTCACAACGTGTTTTTCAGCAGAAATAAACATGTTTCTGCAAGTTTGGTCAACCCCATGTAAGTTATGGGACAGTAACAGAACACTTTTCAAAACGTGTTTTTCAGCCCGAAATAAACGCGTTTTTTCAGACAACTGAATCCCCATGTAACAGCAAGGCTCAGAGGAGCCCACACACTCAGCTCTTAACCCCAGTGTGCAGAAAGGGTCAAAACGTGTTTTTCAGCAGAAATAAACATGTTTCTGCAAGTTTGGTCAACCCCATGTAAGTTATGGGGCAGTAACAGAACACTTTTCAAAACGTGTTTTTCAGCCCGAAATAAACGCGTTTTTTCAGACAACTGAATCCCCATGTAACAGCAAGGCTCAGAGGAGCCCACACACTCAGCTCTTAACCCCCGTGCAGAAAGGGTCAAAACGTGTTTTTCAGCAGAAATAAACATTTTTCTGCAAGTTTGGTCAACACCATGTAAGTTATGGGGCAGTAACAGAACACTTTTCAAAACGTGTTTTTCAGCCCGAAATAAACGCGTTTTTTCAGACAACTGAATCCCCATGTAACAGCAAGGCTCAGAGGAGCCCACACACTCAGATCTTAACCCCAGTGTGCAGAAAGGGTCAAAACGTGTTTTTCAGCAGAAATAAACATGTTTCTGCAAGTTTGGTCAACCCCATGTAAGTTATGGGACAGTAACAGAACACTTTTCAAAACGTGTTTTTCAGCCCGAAATAAACGCGTTTTTTCAGACAACTGAATCCCCATGTAACAGCAAGGCTCAGAGGAGCCCACACACTCAGATCTTAACCCCAGTGTGCAGAAAGGGTCAAAACGTGTTTTTCAGCAGAAATAAACATGTTTCTGCAAGTTTGGTCAACCCCATGTAAGTTATGGGGCAGTAACAGAACACTTTTCAAAACGTGTTTTTCAGCCCGAAATAAACGCGTTTTTTCAGACAACTGAATCCCCATGTAACAGCAAGGCTCAGAGGAGCCCACACACTCAGCTCTTAACCCCAGTGTGCAGAGAGAGTCAAAACGTGTTTTTCAGCAGAAATAAACATGTTTCTGCAAGTTTGGTCAACCCCATGTAAGTTATGGGGCAGTAACAGAACACTTTTCAAAACGTGTTTTTCAGCCCGAAATAAACGCGTTTTTTCAGACAACTGAATCCCCATGTAACAGCAAGGCTCAGAGGAGCCCACACACTCAGATCTTAACCCCAGTGTGCAGAAAGGGTCAAAACGTGTTTTTCAGCAGAAATAAACATGTTTCTGCAAGTTTGGTCAACCCCATGTAAGTTATGGGGCAGTAACAGAACACTTTTCAAAACGTGTTTTTCAGCCCGAAATAAACGCGTTTTTTCAGACAACTGAATCCCCATGTAACAGCAAGGCTCAGAGGAGCCCACACACTCAGCTCTTAACCCCAGTGTGCAGAGAGAGTCAAAACGTGTTTTTCAGCAGAAATAAACATGTTTCTGCAAGTTTGGTCAACCCCATGTAAGTTATGGGGCAGTAACAGCACACTTCTTAAAACGTGTTTTTCAGCCCGAAATAAACGCGTTTTTTCAGACATCTGAATCCCCATGTAACAGCAAGGCTCAGAGGAGCCCACACACTCAGCTCTTAACCCCAGTGTGCAGAAAGGGTCAAAACGTGTTTTTCAGCAGAAATAAACATGTTTCTGCAAGTTTGGTCAACCCCATGTAAGTTATGGGGCAGTAACAGAACACTTTTCAAAACGTGTTTTTCAGCCCGAAATAAACGCGTTTTTTCAGACAACTGAATCCCCATGTAACAGCAAGGCTCAGAGGAGCCCACACACTCAGCTCTTAACCCCAGTGTGCAGAAAGGGTCACAACGTGTTTTTCAGCAGAAATAAACATGTTTCTGCAAGTTTGGTCAACCCCATGTAAGTTATGGGACAGTAACAGAACACTTTTCAAAACGTGTTTTTCAGCCCGAAATAAACGCGTTTTTTCAGACAACTGAATCCCCATGTAACAGCAAGGCTCAGAGGAGCCCACACACTCAGCTCTTAACCCCAGTGTGCAGAAAGGGTCAAAACGTGTTTTTCAGCAGAAATAAACATGTTTCTGCAAGTTTGGTCAACCCCATGTAAGTTATGGGGCAGTAACAGAACACTTTTCAAAACGTGTTTTTCAGCCCGAAATAAACGCGTTTTTTCAGACAACTGAATCCCCATGTAACAGCAAGGCTCAGAGGAGCCCACACACTCAGCTCTTAACCCCAGTGTGCAGAAAGGGTCACAACGTGTTTTTCAGCAGAAATAAACATGTTTCTGCAAGTTTGGTCAACCCCATGTAAGTTATGGGACAGTAACAGAACACTTTTCAAAACGTGTTTTTCAGCCCGAAATAAACGCGTTTTTTCAGACAACTGAATCCCCATGTAACAGCAAGGCTCAGAGGAGCCCACACACTCAGCTCATAACCCCAGTGTGCAGAAAGGGTCAAAACGTGTTTTTCAGCAGAAATAAACATGTTTCTGCAAGTTTGGTCAACCCCATGTAAGTTATGGGGCAGTAACAGAACACTTTTCAAAACGTGTTTTTCAGCCCGAAATAAACGCGTTTTTTCAGACAACTGAATCCCCATGTAACAGCAAGGCTCAGAGGAGCCCACACACTCAGATCTTAACCCCAGTGTGCAGAAAGGGTCAAAACGTGTTTTTCAGCAGAAATAAACATGTTTCTGCAAGTTTGGTCAACCCCATGTAAATTATGGGGCAGTAACAGAACACTTTTCAAAACGTGTTTTTCAGCCCGAAATAAACGCGTTTTTTCAGACAACTGAATCCCCATGTAACAGCAAGGCTCAGAGGAGCCCACACACTCAGCTCTTAACCCAAGTGTGCAGAAAGGGTCAAAACGTGTTTTTCAGCAGAAATAAACATGTTTCTGCAAGTTTGGTCAACCCCATGTAAGTTATGGGGCAGTAACAGAACACTTTTCAAAACGTGTTTTTCAGCCCGAAATAAACGCGTTTTTTCAGACAACTGAATCCCCATGCAGCAGCAAGGCTCAGAGGAGCCCACACACTCAGCTCTTAACCCCAGTGTGCAGAAAGAGTCAAAACGTGTTTTTCAGCAGAAATAAACATGTTTCTGCAAGTTTGGTCAACCCCATGTAAGTTATGGGGCAGTAACAGCACACTTTTCAAAACGTGTTTTTCAGCCCGAAATAAACGCGTTTTTTCAGACATCTGAATCCCCATGCAGCAGCAAGGCTCAGAGGAGCCCACACACTCAGCTCTTAACCCCAGTGTGCAGAAAGAGTCAAAACGTGTTTTTCAGCAGAAATAAACATGTTTCTGCAAGTTTGGTCAACCCCATGTAAGTTATGGGGCAGTAACAGCACACTTTTCAAAACGTGTTTTTCAGCCCGAAATAAACGCGTTTTTTCAGACAACTGAATCCCCATGTAACAGAAATGCTCAGAGGAGCCCACACACTCAGCTCTTAACCCCAGTGTGCAGAAAGGGTCAAAACGTGTTTTTCAGCAGAAATAAACATGTTTCTGCAAGTTTGGTCAACCCCATGTAAGTTATGGGACAGTAACAGAACACTTTTCAAAACGTGTTTTTCAGCCCGAAATAAACGCGTTTTTTCAGACAACTGAATCCCCATGTAACAGCAAGGCTCAGAGGAGCCCACACACTCAGCTCTTAACCCCAGTGTGCAGAAAGGGTCACAACGTGTTTTTCAGCAGAAATAAACATGTTTCTGCAAGTTTGGTCAACCCCATGTAAGTTATGGGACAGTAACAGAACACTTTTCAAAACGTGTTTTTCAGCCCGAAATAAACGCGTTTTTTCAGACAACTGAATCCCCATGTAACAGCAAGGCTCAGAGGAGCCCACACACTCAGCTCTTAACCCCAGTGTGCAGAAAGGGTCAAAACGTGTTTTTCAGCAGAAATAAACATGTTTCTGCAAGTTTGGTCAACCCCATGTAAGTTATGGGGCAGTAACAGAACACTTTTCAAAACGTGTTTTTCAGCCCGAAATAAACGCGTTTTTTCAGACAACTGAATCCCCATGTAACAGCAAGGCTCAGAGGAGCCCACACACTCAGATCTTAACCCCAGTGTGCAGAAAGGGTCAAAACGTGTTTTTCAGCAGAAATAAACATGTTTCTGCAAGTTTGGTCAACCCCATGTAAATTATAGGGCAGTAACAGAACACTTTTCAAAACGTGTTTTTCAGCCCGAAATAAACGCGTTTTTTCAGACAACTGAATCCCCATGTAACAGCAAGGCTCAGAGGAGCCCACACACTCAGCTCTTAACCCCAGTGTGCAGAAAGGGTCAAAACGTGTTTTTCAGCAGAAATAAACATGTTTCTGCAAGTTTGGTCAACCCCATGTAAGTTATGGGGCAGTAACAGAACACTTTTCAAAACGTGTTTTTCAGCCCGAAATAAACGCGTTTTTTCAGACAACTGAATCCCCATGCAGCAGCAAGGCTCAGAGGAGCCCACACACTCAGCTCTTAACCCCAGTGTGCAGAAAGAGTCAAAACGTGTTTTTCAGCAGAAACAAACATGTTTCTGCAAGTTTGGTCAACCCCATGTAAGTTATGGGGCAGTAACAGCACACTTTTCAAAACTTGTTTTTCAGCCCGAAATAAACGCGTTTTTTCAGACATCTGAATCCCCATGTAACAGCAAGGCTCAGAGGAGCCCACACACTCAGCTCTTAACCCCAGTGTGCAGAAAGGGTCAAAACGTGTTTTTCAGCAGAAATAAACATTTTTCTGCAAGTTTGGTCAACCCCATGTAAGTTATGGGGCAGTAACAGAACACTTTTCAAAACGTGTTTTTCAGCCCGAAATAAACGCGTTTTTTCAGACAACTGAATCCCCATGTAACAGAAAGGCTCAGAGGAGCCCACACACTCAGCTCTTAACCCCAGTGTGCAGAAAGGGTCAAAACGTGTTTTTCAGCAGAAATAAACATGTTTCTGCAAGTTTGGTCAACCCCATGTAAGTTATGGGACAGTAACAGAACACTTTTCAAAACGTGTTTTTCAGCCCGAAATAAACGCGTTTTTTCAGACAACTGAATCCCCATGTAACAGCAAGGCTCAGAGGAGCCCACACACTCAGCTCTTAACCCCAGTGTGCAGAAAGGGTCAAAACGTGTTTTTCAGCAGAAATAAACATTTTTCTGCAAGTTTGGTCAACCCCATGTAAGTTATGGGACAGTAACAGAACACTTTTCAAAACGTGTTTTTCAGCCCGAAATAAACGCGTTTTTTCAGACAACTGAATCCCCATGTAACAGCAAGGCTCAGAGGAGCCCACACACTCAGATCTTAACCCCAGTGTGCAGAAAGGGTCAAAACGTGTTTTTCAGCAGAAATAAACATGTTTCTGCAAGTTTGGTCAACCCCATGTAAGTTATGGGGCAGTAACAGAACACTTTTCAAAACGTGTTTTTCAGCCCGAAATAAACGCGTTTTTTCAGACAACTGAATCCCCATGTAACAGCAAGGCTCAGAGGAGCCCACACACTCAGCTCTTAACCCCAGTGTGCAGAAAGGGTCAAAACGTGTTTTTCAGCAGAAATAAACATGTTTCTGCAAGTTTGGTCAACCCCATGTAAGTTATGGGGCAGTAACAGAACACTTTTCAAAACGTGTTTTTCAGCCCGAAATAAACGCGTTTTTTCAGACAACTGAATCCCCATGCAGCAGCAAGGCTCAGAGGAGCCCACACACTCAGCTCTTAACCCCAGTGTGCAGAAAGAGTCAAAACATGTTTTTCAGCAGAAATAAACATGTTTCTGCAAGATTGGTCAACCCCATGTAAGTTATGGGGCAGTAACAGCACACTTTTCAAAACGTGTTTTTCAGCCCGAAATAAACGCGTTTTTTCAGACATCTGAATCCCCATGTAACAGCAAGGCTCAGAGGAGCCCACACACTCAGCTCTTAACCCCAGTGTGCAGAAAGGGTCAAAACGTGTTTTTCAGCAGAAATAAACATTTTTCTGCAAGTTTGGTCAACCCCATGTAAGTTATGGGGCAGTAACAGAACACTTTTCAAAACGTGTTTTTCAGCCCGAAATAAACGCGTTTTTTCAGACAACTGAATCCCCATGTAACAGAAAGGCTCAGAGGAGCCCACACACTCAGCTCTTAACCCCAGTGTGCAGAAAGGGTCAAAACGTGTTTTTCAGCAGAAATAAACATGTTTCTGCAAGTTTGGTCAACCCCATGTAAGTTATGGGACAGTAACAGAACACTTTTCAAAACGTGTTTTTCAGCCCGAAATAAACGCGTTTTTTCAGACAACTGAATCCCCATGTAACAGAAAGGCTCAGAGGAGCCCACACACTCAGCTCTTAACCCCAGTGTGCAGAAAGGGTCACAACGTGTTTTTCAGCAGAAATAAACATGTTTCTGCAAGTTTGGTCAACCCCATGTAAGTTATGGGACAGTAACAGAACACTTTTCAAAACGTGTTTTTCAGCCCGAAATAAACGCGTTTTTTCAGACAACTGAATCCCCATGTAACAGCAAGGCTCAGAGGAGCCCACACACTCAGCTCTTAACCCCAGTGTGCAGAAAGGGTCAAAACGTGTTTTTCAGCAGAAATAAACATGTTTCTGCAAGTTTGGTCAACCCCATGTAAGTTATGGGGCAGTAACAGAACACTTTTCAAAACGTGTTTTTCAGCCCGAAATAAACGCGTTTTTTCAGACAACTGAATCCCCATGTAACTGCAAGGCTCAGAGGAGCCCACACACTCAGCTCTTAACCCCAGTGTGCAGAAAGGGTCACAACGTGTTTTTCAGCAGAAATAAACATGTTTCTGCAAGTTTGGTCAACCCCATGTAAGTTATGGGACAGTAACAGAACACTTTTCAAAACGTGTTTTTCAGCCCGAAATAAACGCGTTTTTTCAGACAACTGAATCCCCATGTAACAGCAAGGCTCAGAGGAGCCCACACACTCAGCTCTTAACCCCAGTGTGCAGAAAGGGTCAAAACGTGTTTTTCAGCAGAAATAAACATGTTTCTGCAAGTTTGGTCAACCCCATGTAAGTTATGGGGCAGTAACAGAACACTTTTCAAAACGTGTTTTTCAGCCCGAAATAAACGCGTTTTTTCAGACAACTGAATCCCCATGTAACAGCAAGGCTCAGAGGAGCCCACACACTCAGATCTTAACCCCAGTGTGCAGAAAGGGTCAAAACGTGTTTTTCAGCAGAAATAAACATGTTTCTGCAAGTTTGGTCAACCCCATGTAAGTTATGGGGCAGTAACAGAACACTTTTCAAAACGTGTTTTTCAGCCCGAAATAAACGCGTTTTTTCAGACATCTGAATCCCCATGTAACAGCAAGGCTCAGAGGAGCCCACACACTCAGCTCTTAACCCCAGTGTGCAGAAAGGGTCAAAACGTGTTTTTCAGCAGAAATAAACATTTTTCTGCAAGTTTGGTCAACCCCATGTAAGTTATGGGGCAGTAACAGAACACTTTTCAAAACGTGTTTTTCAGCCCGAAATAAACGCGTTTTTTCAGACAACTGAATCCCCATGTAACAGCAAGGCTCAGAGGAGCCCACACACTCAGCTCTTAACCCCAGTGTGCAGAAAGGGTCACAACGTGTTTTTCAGCAGAAATAAACATGTTTCTGCAAGTTTGGTCAACCCCATGTAAGTTATGGGACAGTAACAGAACACTTTTCAAAACGTGTTTTTCAGCCCGAAATAAACGCGTTTTTTCAGACAACTGAATCCCCATGTAACAGCAAGGCTCAGAGGAGCCCACACACTCAGCTCTTAACCCCAGTGTGCAGAAAGGGTCAAAACGTGTTTTTCAGCAGAAACAAACATGTTTCTGCAAGTTTGGTCAACCCCATGTAAGTTATGGGGCAGTAACAGAACACTTTTCAAAACGTGTTTTTCAGCCCGAAATAAACGCGTTTTTTCAGACAACTGAATCCCCATGTAACAGCAAGGCTCAGAGGAGCCCACACACTCAGATCTTAACCCCAGTGTGCAGAAAGGGTCAAAACGTGTTTTTCAGCAGAAATAAACATGTTTCTGCAAGTTTGGTCAACCCCATGTAAATTATGGGGCAGTAACAGAACACTTTTCAAAACGTGTTTTTCAGCCCGAAATAAACGCGTTTTTTCAGACAACTGAATCCCCATGTAACAGCAAGGCTCAGAGGAGCCCACACACTCAGCTCTTAACCCCAGTGTGCAGAAAGGGTCAAAACGTGTTTTTCAGCAGAAATAAACATGTTTCTGCAAGTTTGGTCAACCCCATGTAAGTTATGGGGCAGTAACAGAACACTTTTCAAAACGTGTTTTTCAGCCCGAAATAAACGCGTTTTTTCAGACAACTGAATCCCCATGCAGCAGCAAGGCTCAGAGGAGCCCACACACTCAGCTCTTAACCCCAGTGTGCAGAAAGAGTCAAAACGTGTTTTTCAGCAGAAATAAACATGTTTCTGCAAGTTTGGTCAACCCCATGTAAGTTATGGGGCAGTAACAGCACACTTTTCAAAACGTGTTTTTCAGCCCGAAATAAAAGCGTTTTTTCAGACATCTGAATCCCCATGTAACAGCAAGGCTCAGAGGAGCCCACACACTCAGCTCTTAACCCCAGTGTGCAGAAAGGGTCAAAACGTGTTTTTCAGCAGAAATAAACATTTTTCTGCAAGTTTGGTCAACCCCATGTAAGTTATGGGGCAGTAACAGAACACTTTTCAAAACGTGTTTTTCAGCCCGAAATAAACGCGTTTTTTCAGACAACTGAATCCCCATGTAACAGAAAGGCTCAGAGGAGCCCACACACTCAGCTCTTAACCCCAGTGTGCAGAAAGGGTCAAAACGTGTTTTTCAGCAGAAATAAACATGTTTCTGCAAGTTTGGTCAACCCCATGTAAGTTATGGGACAGTAACAGAACACTTTTCAAAACGTGTTTTTCAGCCCGAAATAAACGCGTTTTTTCAGACAACTGAATCCCCATGTAACAGCAAGGCTCAGAGGAGCCCACACACTCAGCTCTTAACCCCAGTGTGCAGAAAGGGTCAAAACGTGTTTTTCAGCAGAAATAAACATTTTTCTGCAAGTTTGGTCAACACCATGTAAGTTATGGGGCAGTAACAGAACACTTTTCAAAACGTGTTTTTCAGCCCGAAATAAACGCGTTTTTTCAGACAACTGAATCCCCATGTAACAGCAAGGCTCAGAGGAGCCCACACACTCAGATCTTAACCCCAGTGTGCAGAAAGGGTCAAAACGTGTTTTTCAGCAGAAATAAACATGTTTCTGCAAGTTTGGTCAACCCCATGTAAGTTATGGGACAGTAACAGAACACTTTTCAAAACGTGTTTTTCAGCCCGAAATAAACGCGTTTTTTCAGACAACTGAATCCCCATGTAACAGCAAGGCTCAGAGGAGCCCACACACTCAGATCTTAACCCCAGTGTGCAGAAAGGGTCAAAACGTGTTTTTCAGCAGAAATAAACATGTTTCTGCAAGTTTGGTCAACCCCATGTAAGTTATGGGGCAGTAACAGAACACTTTTCAAAACGTGTTTTTCAGCCCGAAATAAACGCGTTTTTTCAGACAACTGAATCCCCATGTAACAGCAAGGCTCAGAGGAGCCCACACACTCAGCTCTTAACCCCAGTGTGCAGAAAGGGTCAAAACGTGTTTTTCAGCAGAAATAAACATGTTTCTGCAAGTTTGGTCAACCCCATGTAAGTTATGGGGCAGTAACAGAACACTTTTCAAAACGTGTTTTTCAGCCCGAAATAAACGCGTTTTTTCAGACAACTGAATCCCCATGCAGCAGCAAGGCTCAGAGGAGCCCACACACTCAGCTCTTAACCCCAGTGTGCAGAAAGAGTCAAAACATGTTTTTCAGCAGAAATAAACATGTTTCTGCAAGATTGGTCAACCCCATGTAAGTTATGGGGCAGTAACAGCACACTTTTCAAAACGTGTTTTTCAGCCCGAAATAAACGCGTTTTTTCAGACATCTGAATCCCCATGTAACAGCAAGGCTCAGAGGAGCCCACACACTCAGCTCTTAACCCCAGTGTGCAGAAAGGGTCAAAACGTGTTTTTCAGCAGAAATAAACATTTTTCTGCAAGTTTGGTCAACCCCATGTAAGTTATGGGGCAGTAACAGAACACTTTTCAAAACGTGTTTTTCAGCCCGAAATAAACGCGTTTTTTCAGACAACTGAATCCCCATGTAACAGAAAGGCTCAGAGGAGCCCACACACTCAGCTCTTAACCCCAGTGTGCAGAAAGGGTCAAAACGTGTTTTTCAGCAGAAATAAACATGTTTCTGCAAGTTTGGTCAACCCCATGTAAGTTATGGGACAGTAACAGAACACTTTTCAAAACGTGTTTTTCAGCCCGAAATAAACGCGTTTTTTCAGACAACTGAATCCCCATGTAACAGCAAGGCTCAGAGGAGCCCACACACTCAGCTCTTAACCCCAGTGTGCAGAAAGGGTCAAAACGTGTTTTTCAGCAGAAATAAACATGTTTCTGCAAGTTTGGTCAACCCCATGTAAGTTATGGGGCAGTAACAGAACACTTTTCAAAACGTGTTTTTCAGCCCGAAATAAACGCGTTTTTTCAGACAACTGAATCCCCATGTAACAGCAAGGCTCAGAGGAGCCCACACACTCAGCTCTTAACCCCAGTGTGCAGAAAGGGTCACAACGTGTTTTTCAGCAGAAATAAACATGTTTCTGCAAGTTTGGTCAACCCCATGTAAGTTATGGGACAGTAACAGAACACTTTTCAAAACGTGTTTTTCAGCCCGAAATAAACGCGTTTTTTCAGACAACTGAATCCCCATGTAACAGCAAGGCTCAGAGGAGCCCACACACTCAGCTCTTAACCCCAGTGTGCAGAAAGGGTCAAAACGTGTTTTTCAGCAGAAATAAACATGTTTCTGCAAGTTTGGTCAACCCCATGTAAGTTATGGGGCAGTAACAGAACACTTTTCAAAACGTGTTTTTCAGCCCGAAATAAACGCGTTTTTTCAGACAACTGAATCCCCATGTAACAGCAAGGCTCAGAGGAGCCCACACACTCAGCTCTTAACCCCAGTGTGCAGAAAGGGTCACAACGTGTTTTTCAGCAGAAATAAACATGTTTCTGCAAGTTTGGTCAACCCCATGTAAGTTATGGGACAGTAACAGAACACTTTTCAAAACGTGTTTTTCAGCCCGAAATAAACGCGTTTTTTCAGACAACTGAATCCCCATGTAACAGCAAGGCTCAGAGGAGCCCACACACTCAGCTCTTAACCCCAGTGTGCAGAAAGGGTCAAAACGTGTTTTTCAGCAGAAATAAACATGTTTCTGCAAGTTTGGTCAACCCCATGTAAGTTATGGGGCAGTAACAGAACACTTTTCAAAACGTGTTTTTCAGCCCGAAATAAACGCGTTTTTTCAGACAACTGAATCCCCATGTAACAGCAAGGCTCAGAGGAGCCCACACACTCAGATCTTAACCCCAGTGTGCAGAAAGGGTCAAAACGTGTTTTTCAGCAGAAATAAACATGTTTCTGCAAGTTTGGTCAACCCCATGTAAGTTATGGGACAGTAACAGAACACTTTTCAAAACGTGTTTTTAAGCCCGAAATAAACGCGTTTTTTCAGACAACTGAATCCCCATGCAACAGCAAGGCTCAGAAGAGCCCACACACTCAGCTCTTAACCCCAGTGTGCAGAGAGAGTCAAAACGTGTTTTTCAGCAGAAATAAACATGTTTCTGCAAGTTTGGTCAACCCCATGTAAGTTATGGGACAGTAACAGAACACTTTTCAAAACGTGTTTTTCAGCCCGAAATAAACGCGTTTTTTCAGACAACTGAATCCCCATGCAACAGCAAGGCTCAGAAGAGCCCACACACTCAGCTCTTAACCCCAGTGTGCAGAAAGAGTCAAAACGTGTTTTTCAGCAGAAATAAACATGTTTCTGCAAGTTTGGTCAACCCCATGTAAGTTATGGTGCAGTAACAGAACACTTTTCAAAACGTGTTTTTCAGCCCGAAATAAACGCGTTTTTTCAGACAACTGAATCCCCATGCAACAGCAAGGCTCAGAAGAGCCCCCACACTCAGCTCTTAACCCCAGTGTGCAGAAAGAGTCAAAACGTGTTTTTCAGCAGAAATAGACATGTTTCTGCAAGTTTGGTCAACCCCATGTAAGTTATGGGGCAGTAACAGAACACTTTTCAAAACGTGTTTTTCAGCCCGAAATAAACGCGTTTTTTCAGACAACTGAATCCCCATGTAACAGCAAGGCTCAGAGGAGCCCACACACTCAGCTCTTAACCCCAGTGTGCAGAAAGGGTCAAAACGTGTTTTTCAGCAGAAATAAACATGTTTCTGCAAGTTTGGTCAACCCCATGTAAGTTATGGGGCAGTAACAGAACACTTTTCAAAACGTGTTTTTCAGCCCGAAATAAACGCGTTTTTTCAGACAACTGAATCCCCATGTAACAGCAAGGCTCAGAGGAGCCCACACACTCAGCTCTTAACCCCAGTGTGCAGAAAGGGTCAAAACGTGTTTTTCAGCAGAAATAAACATGTTTCTGCAAGTTTGGTCAACCCCATGTAAGTTATGGGGCAGTAACAGAACACTTTTCAAAACGTGTTTTTCAGCCCGAAATAAACGCGTTTTTTCAGACAACTGAATCCCCATGTAACAGCAAGGCTCAGAGGAGCCCACACACTCAGCTCTTAACCCCAGTGTGCAGAAAGGGTCACAACGTGTTTTTCAGCAGAAATAAACATGTTTCTGCAAGTTTGGTCAACCCCATGTAAGTTATGGGACAGTAACAGAACACTTTTCAAAACGTGTTTTTCAGCCCGAAATAAACGCGTTTTTTCAGACAACTGAATCCCCATGTAACAGCAAGGCTCAGAGGAGCCCACACACTCAGCTCTTAACCCCAGTGTGCAGAAAGGGTCAAAACGTGTTTTTCAGCAGAAATAAACATGTTTCTGCAAGTTTGGTCAACCCCATGTAAGTTATGGGGCAGTAACAGAACACTTTTCAAAACGTGTTTTTCAGCCCGAAATAAACGCGTTTTTTCAGACAACTGAATCCCCATGTAACAGCAAGGCTCAGAGGAGCCCACACACTCAGCTCTTAACCCCAGTGTGCAGAAAGGGTCAAAACGAGTTTTTCAGCAGAAATAAACATTTTTCTGCAAGTTTGGTCAACACCATGTAAGTTATGGGGCAGTAACAGAACACTTTTCAAAACGTGTTTTTCAGCCCGAAATAAACGCGTTTTTTCAGACAACTGAATCCCCATGTAACAGCAAGGCTCAGAGGAGCCCACACACTCAGATCTTAACCCCAGTGTGCAGAAAGGGTCAAAACGTGTTTTTCAGCAGAAATAAACATGTTTCTGCAAGTTTGGTCAACCCCATGTAAGTTATGGGACAGTAACAGAACACTTTTCAAAACGTGTTTTTCAGCCCGAAATAAACGCGTTTTTTCAGACAACTGAATCCCCATGTAACAGCAAGGCTCAGAGGAGCCCACACACTCAGATCTTAACCCCAGTGTGCAGAAAGGGTCAAAACGTGTTTTTCAGCAGAAATAAACATGTTTCTGCAAGTTTGGTCAACCCCATGTAAGTTATGGGGCAGTAACAGAACACTTTTCAAAACGTGTTTTTCAGCCCGAAATAAACGCGTTTTTTCAGACAACTGAATCCCCATGTAACAGCAAGGCTCAGAGGAGCCCACACACTCAGCTCTTAACCCCAGTGTGCAGAGAGAGTCAAAACGTGTTTTTCAGCAGAAATAAACATGTTTCTGCAAGTTTGGTCAACCCCATGTAAGTTATGGGGCAGTAACAGAACACTTTTCAAAACGTGTTTTTCAGCCCGAAATAAACGCGTTTTTTCAGACAACTGAATCCCCATGCAGCAGCAAGGCTCAGAGGAGCCCACACACTCAGCTCTTAACCCCAGTGTGCAGAAAGAGTCAAAACATGTTTTTCAGCAGAAATAAACATGTTTCTGCAAGATTGGTCAACCCCATGTAAGTTATGGGGCAGTAACAGCACACTTTTCAAAACGTGTTTTTCAGCCCGAAATAAACGCGTTTTTTCAGACATCTGAATCCCCATGTAACAGCAAGGCTCAGAGGAGCCCACACACTCAGCTCTTAACCCCAGTGTGCAGAAAGGGTCAAAACGTGTTTTTCAGCAGAAATAAACATTTTTCTGCAAGTTTGGTCAACCCCATGTAAGTTATGGGGCAGTAACAGAACACTTTTCAAAACGTGTTTTTCAGCCCGAAATAAACGCGTTTTTTCAGACAACTGAATCCCCATGTAACAGCAAGGCTCAGAGGAGCCCACACACTCAGCTCTTAACCCCAGTGTGCAGAAAGGGTCAAAACGTGTTTTTCAGCAGAAATAAACATGTTTCTGCAAGTTTGGTCAACCCCATGTAAGTTATGGGACAGTAACAGAACACTTTTCAAAACGTGTTTTTCAGCCCGAAATAAACGCGTTTTTTCAGACAACTGAATCCCCATGTAACAGCAAGGCTCAGAGGAGCCCACACACTCAGCTCTTAACCCCAGTGTGCAGAAAGGGTCAAAACGTGTTTTTCAGCAGAAATAAACATGTTTCTCCAAGTTTGGTCAACCCCATGTAAGTTATGGGGCAGTAACAGAACACTTTTCAAAACGTGTTTTTCAGCCCGAAATAAACGCGTTTTTTCAGACAACTGAATCCCCATGTAACAGCAAGGCTCAGAGGAGCCCACACACTCAGCTCTTAACCCCAGTGTGCAGAAAGGGTCAAAACGTGTTTTTCAGCAGAAATAAACATTTTTCTGCAAGTTTGGTCAACCCCATGTAAGTTATGGGGCAGTAACAGAACACTTTTCAAAACGTGTTTTTCAGCCCGAAATAAACGCGTTTTTTCAGACAACTGAATCCCCATGTAACAGCAAGGCTCAGAGGAGCCCACACACTCAGCTCTTAACCCCAGTGTGCAGAAAGGGTCAAAACGTGTTTTTCAGCAGAAATAAACATGTTTCTGCAAGTTTGGTCAACCCCATGTAAGTTATGGGACAGTAACAGAACACTTTTCAAAACGTGTTTTTCAGCCCGAAATAAACGCGTTTTTTCAGACAACTGAATCCCCATGTAACAGCAAGGCTCAGAGGAGCCCACACACTCAGCTCTTAACCCCAGTGTGCAGAAAGGGTCAAAACGTGTTTTTCAGCAGAAATAAACATGTTTCTGCAAGTTTGGTCAACCCCATGTAAGTTATGGGGCAGTAACAGAACACTTTTCAAAACGTGTTTTTCAGCCCGAAATAAACGCGTTTTTTCAGACAACTGAATCCCCATGTAACAGCAAGGCTCAGAGGAGCCCACACACTCAGCTCTTAACCCCAGTGTGCAGAAAGGGTCAAAACGTGTTTTTCAGCAGAAATAAACATGTTTCTGCAAGTTTGGTCAACCCCATGTAAGTTATGGGGCAGTAACAGAACACTTTTCAAAACGTGTTTTTCAGCACGAAATAAACGCGTTTTTTCAAACAACTGAATCCCCATGTAACAGCAAGGCTCAGAGGAGCCCACACACTCAGCTCTTAACCCCAGTGTGCAGAAAGGGTCAAAACGTGTTTTTCAGCAGAAATAAACATGTTTCTGCAAGTTTGGTCAACCCCATGTAAGTTATGGGGCAGTTACAGAACACTTTTCAAAACGTGTTTTTCAGCCCGAAATAAACGCGTTTTTTCAGACAACTGAATCCCCATGTAACAGCAAGGCTCAGAGGAGCCCACACACTCAGATCTTAACCCCAGTGTGCAGAAAGGGTCAAAACGTGTTTTTCAGCAGAAATAAACATGTTTCTGCAAGTTTGGTCAACCCCATGTAAATTATGGGGCAGTAACAGAACACTTTTCAAAACGTGTTTTTCAGCCCGAAATAAACGCGTTTTTTCAGACAACTGAATCCCCATGTAACAGCAAGGCTCAGAGGAGCCCACACACTCAGCTCTTAACCCCAGTGTGCAGAAAGGGTCAAAACGAGTTTTTCAGCAGAAATAAACATTTTTCTGCAAGTTTGGTCAACACCATGTAAGTTATGGGGCAGTAACAGAACACTTTTCAAAACGTGTTTTTCAGCCCGAAATAAACGCGTTTTTTCAGACAACTGAATCCCCATGTAACAGCAAGGCTCAGAGGAGCCCACACACTCAGATCTTAACCCCAGTGTGCAGAAAGGGTCAAAACGTGTTTTTCAGCAGAAATAAACATGTTTCTGCAAGTTTGGTCAACCCCATGTAAGTTATGGGACAGTAACAGAACACTTTTCAAAACGTGTTTTTCAGCCCGAAATAAACGCGTTTTTTCAGACAACTGAATCCCCATGTAACAGCAAGGCTCAGAGGAGCCCACACACTCAGATCTTAACCCCAGTGTGCAGAAAGGGTCAAAACGTGTTTTTCAGCAGAAATAAACATGTTTCTGCAAGTTTGGTCAACCCCATGTAAGTTATGGGGCAGTAACAGAACACTTTTCAAAACGTGTTTTTCAGCCCGAAATAAACGCGTTTTTTCAGACAACTGAATCCCCATGTAACAGCAAGGCTCAGAGGAGCCCACACACTCAGCTCTTAACCCCAGTGTGCAGAGAGAGTCAAAACGTGTTTTTCAGCAGAAATAAACATGTTTCTGCAAGTTTGGTCAACCCCATGTAAGTTATGGGGCAGTAACAGAACACTTTTCAAAACGTGTTTTTCAGCCCGAAATAAACGCGTTTTTTCAGACAACTGAATCCCCATGCAGCAGCAAGGCTCAGAGGAGCCCACACACTCAGCTCTTAACCCCAGTGTGCAGAAAGAGTCAAAACATGTTTTTCAGCAGAAATAAACATGTTTCTGCAAGATTGGTCAACCCCATGTAAGTTATGGGGCAGTAACAGCACACTTTTCAAAACGTGTTTTTCAGCCCGAAATAAACGCGTTTTTTCAGACATCTGAATCCCCATGTAACAGCAAGGCTCAGAGGAGCCCACACACTCAGCTCTTAACCCCAGTGTGCAGAAAGGGTCAAAACGTGTTTTTCAGCAGAAATAAACATTTTTCTGCAAGTTTGGTCAACCCCATGTAAGTTATGGGGCAGTAACAGAACACTTTTCAAAACGTGTTTTTCAGCCCGAAATAAACGCGTTTTTTCAGACAACTGAATCCCCATGTAACAGCAAGGCTCAGAGGAGCCCACACACTCAGCTCTTAACCCCAGTGTGCAGAAAGGGTCAAAACGTGTTTTTCAGCAGAAATAAACATGTTTCTGCAAGTTTGGTCAACCCCATGTAAGTTATGGGACAGTAACAGAACACTTTTCAAAACGTGTTTTTCAGCCCGAAATAAACGCGTTTTTTCAGACAACTGAATCCCCATGTAACAGCAAGGCTCAGAGGAGCCCACACACTCAGCTCTTAACCCCAGTGTGCAGAAAGGGTCAAAACGTGTTTTTCAGCAGAAATAAACATGTTTCTCCAAGTTTGGTCAACCCCATGTAAGTTATGGGGCAGTAACAGAACACTTTTCAAAACGTGTTTTTCAGCCCGAAATAAACGCGTTTTTTCAGACAACTGAATCCCCATGTAACAGCAAGGCTCAGAGGAGCCCACACACTCAGCTCTTAACCCCAGTGTGCAGAAAGGGTCAAAACGTGTTTTTCAGCAGAAATAAACATTTTTCTGCAAGTTTGGTCAACCCCATGTAAGTTATGGGGCAGTAACAGAACACTTTTCAAAACGTGTTTTTCAGCCCGAAATAAACGCGTTTTTTCAGACAACTGAATCCCCATGTAACAGCAAGGCTCAGAGGAGCCCACACACTCAGCTCTTAACCCCAGTGTGCAGAAAGGGTCAAAACGTGTTTTTCAGCAGAAATAAACATGTTTCTGCAAGTTTGGTCAACCCCATGTAAGTTATGGGACAGTAACAGAACACTTTTCAAAACGTGTTTTTCAGCCCGAAATAAACGCGTTTTTTCAGACAACTGAATCCCCATGTAACAGCAAGGCTCAGAGGAGCCCACACACTCAGCTCTTAACCCCAGTGTGCAGAAAGGGTCAAAACGTGTTTTTCAGCAGAAATAAACATGTTTCTGCAAGTTTGGTCAACCCCATGTAAGTTATGGGGCAGTAACAGAACACTTTTCAAAACGTGTTTTTCAGCCCGAAATAAACGCGTTTTTTCAGACAACTGAATCCCCATGTAACAGCAAGGCTCAGAGGAGCCCACACACTCAGCTCTTAACCCCAGTGTGCAGAAAGGGTCAAAACGTGTTTTTCAGCAGAAATAAACATGTTTCTGCAAGTTTGGTCAACCCCATGTAAGTTATGGGGCAGTAACAGAACACTTTTCAAAACGTGTTTTTCAGCACGAAATAAACGCGTTTTTTCAAACAACTGAATCCCCATGTAACAGCAAGGCTCAGAGGAGCCCACACACTCAGCTCTTAACCCCAGTGTGCAGAAAGGGTCAAAACGTGTTTTTCAGCAGAAATAAACATGTTTCTGCAAGTTTGGTCAACCCCATGTAAGTTATGGGGCAGTAACAGAACACTTTTCAAAACGTGTTTTTCAGCCCGAAATAAACGCGTTTTTTCAGACAACTGAATCCCCATGTAACAGCAAGGCTCAGAGGAGCCCACACACTCAGATCTTAACCCCAGTGTGCAGAAAGGGTCAAAACGTGTTTTTCAGCAGAAATAAACATGTTTCTGCAAGTTTGGTCAACCCCATGTAAATTATGGGGCAGTAACAGAACACTTTTCAAAACGTGTTTTTCAGCCCGAAATAAACGCGTTTTTTCAGACAACTGAATCCCCATGTAACAGCAAGGCTCAGAGGAGCCCACACACTCAGCTCTTAACCCCAGTGTGCAGAAAGGGTCAAAACGTGTTTTTCAGCAGAAATAAACATGTTTCTGCAAGTTTGGTCAACCCCATGTAAGTTATGGGGCAGTAACAGAACACTTTTCAAAACGTGTTTTTCAGCCCGAAATAAACGCGTTTTTTCAGACAACTGAATCCCCATGCAGCAGCAAGGCTCAGAGGAGCCCACACACTCAGCTCTTAACCCCAGTGTGCAGAAAGAGTCAAAACGTGTTTTTCAGCAGAAATAAACATGTTTCTGCAAGTTTGGTCAACCCCATGTAAGTTATGGGGCAGTAACAGCACACTTTTCAAAACGTGTTTTTCAGCCCGAAATAAACGCGTTTTTTCAGACATCTGAATCCCCATGCAGCAGCAAGGCTCAGAGGAGCCCACACACTCAGCTCTTAACCCCAGTGTGCAGAAAGAGTCAAAACGTGTTTTTCAGCAGAAATAAACATGTTTCTGCAAGTTTGGTCAACCCCATGTAAGTTATGGGGCAGTAACAGCACACTTTTCAAAACGTGTTTTTCAGCCCGAAATAAACGCGTTTTTTCAGACAACTGAATCCCCATGTAACAGAAAGGCTCAGAGGAGCCCACACACTCAGCTCTTAACCCCAGTGTGCAGAAAGGGTCAAAACGTGTTTTTCAGCAGAAATAAACATGTTTCTGCAAGTTTGGTCAACCCCATGTAAGTTATGGGACAGTAACAGAACACTTTTCAAAACGTGTTTTTCAGCCCGAAATAAACGCGTTTTTTCAGACAACTGAATCCCCATGTAACAGCAAGGCTCAGAGGAGCCCACACACTCAGCTCTTAACCCCAGTGTGCAGAAAGGGTCAAAACGTGTTTTTCAGCAGAAATAAACATGTTTCTGCAAGTTTGGTCAACCCCATGTAAGTTATGGGGCAGTAACAGAACACTTTTCAAAACGTGTTTTTCAGCCCGAAATAAACGCGTTTTTTCAGACAACTGAATCCCCATGTAACAGCAAGGCTCAGAGGAGCCCACACACTCAGCTCTTAACCCCAGTGTGCAGAAAGGGTCACAACGTGTTTTTCAGCAGAAATAAACATGTTTCTGCAAGTTTGGTCAACCCCATGTAAGTTATGGGACAGTAACAGAACACTTTTCAAAACGTGTTTTTCAGCCCGAAATAAACGCGTTTTTTCAGACAACTGAATCCCCATGTAACAGCAAGGCTCAGAGGAGCCCACACACTCAGCTCTTAACCCCAGTGTGCAGAAAGGGTCACAACGTGTTTTTCAGCAGAAATAAACATGTTTCTGCAAGTTTGGTCAACCCCATGTAAGTTATGGGACAGTAACAGAACACTTTTCAAAACGTGTTTTTCAGCCCGAAATAAACGCGTTTTTTCAGACAACTGAATCCCCATGTAACAGCAAGGCTCAGAGGAGCCCACACACTCAGCTCTTAACCCCAGTGTGCAGAAAGGGTCAAAACGTGTTTTTCAGCAGAAATAAACATGTTTCTGCAAGTTTGGTCAACCCCATGTAAGTTATGGGGCAGTAACAGCACACTTTTCAAAACGTGTTTTTCAGCCCGAAATAAACGCGTTTTTTCAGACAACTGAATCCCCATGTAACAGCAAGGCTCAGAGGAGCCCACACACTCAGCTCTTAACCCCAGTGTGCAGAAAGGGTCACAACGTGTTTTTCAGCAGAAATAAACATGTTTCTGCAAGTTTGGTCAACCCCATGTAAGTTATGGGACAGTAACAGAACACTTTTCAAAACGTGTTTTTCAGCCCGAAATAAACGCGTTTTTTCAGACAACTGAATCCCCATGTAACAGCAAGGCTCAGAGGAGCCCACACACTCAGCTCTTAACCCCAGTGTGCAGAAAGGGTCAAAACGTGTTTTTCAGCAGAAATAAACATGTTTCTGCAAGTTTGGTCAACCCCATGTAAGTTATGGGGCAGTAACAGAACACTTTTCAAAACGTGTTTTTCAGCCCGAAATAAACGCGTTTTTTCAGACAACTGAATCCCCATGTAACAGCAAGGCTCAGAGGAGCCCACACACTCAGCTCTTAACCCCAGTGTGCAGAAAGGGTCAAAACGTGTTTTTCAGCAGAAATAAACATGTTTCTGCAAGTTTGGTCAACCCCATGTAAGTTATGGGACAGTAACAGAACACTTTTCAAAACGTGTTTTTCAGCCCGAAATAAACGCGTTTTTTCAGACAACTGAATCCCCATGTAACAGCAAGGCTCAGAGGAGCCCACACACTCAGCTCTTAACCCCAGTGTGCAGAAAGGGTCAAAACGTGTTTTTCAGCAGAAATAAACATGTTTCTGCAAGTTTGGTCAACCCCATGTAAGTTATGGGGCAGTAACAGAACACTTTTCAAAACGTGTTTTTCAGCCCGAAATAAACGCGTTTTTTCAGACAACTGAATCCCCATGTAACAGCAAGGCTCAGAGGAGCCCACACACTCAGCTCTTAACCCCAGTGTGCAGAAAGGGTCACAACGTGTTTTTCAGCAGAAATAAACATGTTTCTGCAAGTTTGGTCAACCCCATGTAAGTTATGGGACAGTAACAGAACACTTTTCAAAACGTGTTTTTCAGCCCGAAATAAACGCGTTTTTTCAGACAACTGAATCCCCATGTAACAGCAAGGCTCAGAGGAGCCCACACACTCAGCTCTTAACCCCAGTGTGCAGAAAGGGTCAAAACGTGTTTTTCAGCAGAAATAAACATGTTTCTGCAAGTTTGGTCAACCCCATGTAAGTTATGGGGCAGTAACAGAACACTTTTCAAAACGTGTTTTTCAGCACGAAATAAACGCGTTTTTTCAGACAACTGAATCCCCATGTAACAGCAAGGCTCAGAGGAGCCCACACACTCAGCTCTTAACCCCAGTGTGCAGAAAGGGTCAAAACGTGTTTTTCAGCAGAAATAAACATGTTTCTGCAAGTTTGGTCAACCCCATGTAAGTTATGGGGCAGTAACAGAACACTTTTCAAAACGTGTTTTTCAGCCCGAAATAAACGCGTTTTTTCAGACAACTGAATCCCCATGTAACAGCAAGGCTCAGAGGAGCCCACACACTCAGATCTTAACCCCAGTGTGCAGAAAGGGTCAAAACGTGTTTTTCAGCAGAAATAAACATGTTTCTGCAAGTTTGGTCAACCCCATGTAAATTATGGGGCAGTAACAGAACACTTTTCAAAACGTGTTTTTCAGCCCGAAATAAACGCGTTTTTTCAGACAACTGAATCCCCATGTAACAGCAAGGCTCAGAGGAGCCCACACACTCAGCTCTTAACCCCAGTGTGCAGAAAGGGTCAAAACGTGTTTTTCAGCAGAAATAAACATGTTTCTGCAAGTTTGGTCAACCCCATGTAAGTTATGGGGCAGTAACAGAACACTTTTCAAAACGTGTTTTTCAGCCCGAAATAAACGCGTTTTTTCAGACAACTGAATCCCCATGCAGCAGCAAGGCTCAGAGGAGCCCACACACTCAGCTCTTAACCCCAGTGTGCAGAAAGAGTCAAAACGTGTTTTTCAGCAGAAATAAACATGTTTCTGCAAGTTTGGTCAACCCCATGTAAGTTATGGGGCAGTAACAGCACACTTTTCAAAACGTGTTTTTCAGCCCGAAATAAACGCGTTTTTTCAGACATCTGAATCCCCATGCAGCAGCAAGGCTCAGAGGAGCCCACACACTCAGCTCTTAACCCCAGTGTGCAGAAAGAGTCAAAACGTGTTTTTCAGCAGAAATAAACATGTTTCTGCAAGTTTGGTCAACCCCATGTAAGTTATGGGGCAGTAACAGCACACTTTTCAAAACGTGTTTTTCAGCCCGAAATAAACGCGTTTTTTCAGACAACTGAATCCCCATGTAACAGCAAGGCTCAGAGGAGCCCACACACTCAGCTCTTAACCCCAGTGTGCAGAAAGGGTCAAAACGTGTTTTTCAGCAGAAATAAACATGTTTCTGCAAGTTTGGTCAACCCCATGTAAGTTATGGGGCAGTAACAGAACACTTTTCAAAACGTGTTTTTCAGCCCGAAATAAACGCGTTTTTTCAGACAACTGAATCCCCATGTAACAGCAAGGCTCAGAGGAGCCCACACACTCAGCTCTTAACCCCAGTGTGCAGAAAGGGTCACAACGTGTTTTTCAGCAGAAATAAACATGTTTCTGCAAGTTTGGTCAACCCCATGTAAGTTATGGGACAGTAACAGAACACTTTTCAAAACGTGTTTTTCAGCCCGAAATAAACGCGTTTGTTCAGACAACTGAATCCCCATGTAACAGCAAGGCTCAGAGGAGCCCACACACTCAGCTCTTAACCCCAGTGTGCAGAAAGGGTCAAAACGTGTTTTTCAGCAGAAATAAACATGTTTCTGCAAGTTTGGTCAACCCCATGTAAGTTATGGGGCAGTAACAGAACACTTTTCAAAACGTGTTTTTCAGCCCGAAATAAACGCGTTTTTTCAGACAACTGAATCCCCATGTAACAGCAAGGCTCAGAGGAGCCCACACACTCAGATCTTAACCCCAGTGTGCAGAAAGGGTCAAAACGTGTTTTTCAGCAGAAATAAACATGTTTCTGCAAGTTTGGTCAACCCCATGTAAATTATGGGGCAGTAACAGAACACTTTTCAAAACGTGTTTTTCAGCCCGAAATAAACGCGTTTTTTCAGACAACTGAATCCCCATGTAACAGCAAGGCTCAGAGGAGCCCACACACTCAGCTCTTAACCCCAGTGTGCAGAAAGGGTCAAAACGTGTTTTTCAGCAGAAATAAACATGTTTCTGCAAGTTTGGTCAACCCCATGTAAGTTATGGGGCAGTAACAGAACACTTTTCAAAACGTGTTTTTCAGCCCGAAATAAACGCGTTTTTTCAGACAACTGAATCCCCATGCAGCAGCAAGGCTCAGAGGAGCCCACACACTCAGCTCTTAACCCCAGTGTGCAGAAAGAGTCAAAACGTGTTTTTCAGCAGAAATAAACATGTTTCTGCAAGTTTGGTCAACCCCATGTAAGTTATGGGACAGTAACAGCACACTTTTCAAAACGTGTTTTTCAGCCCGAAATAAACGCGTTTTTTCAGACATCTGAATCCCCATGTAACAGCAAGGCTCAGAGGAGCCCACACACTCAGCTCTTAACCCCAGTGTGCAGAAAGGGTCAAAACGTGTTTTTCAGCAGAAATAAACATTTTTCTGCAAGTTTGGTCAACCCCATGTAAGTTATGGCGCAGTAACAGAACACTTTTCAAAACGTGTTTTTCAGCCCGAAATAAACGCGTTTTTTCAGACAACTGAATCCCCATGTAACAGAAAGGCTCAGAGGAGCCCACACACTCAGCTCTTAACCCCAGTGTGCAGAAAGGGTCAAAACGTGTTTTTCAGCAGAAATAAACATGTTTCTGCAAGTTTGGTCAAACCCATGTAAGTTATGGGACAGTAACAGAACACTTTTCAAAACGTGTTTTTCAGCCCGAAATAAACGCGTTTTTTCAGACAACTGAATCCCCATGTAACAGCAAGGCTCAGAGGAGCCCACACACTCAGCTCTTAACCCCAGTGTGCAGAAAGGGTCAAAACGTGTTTTTCAGCAGAAACAAACATGTTTCTGCAAGTTTGGTCAACCCCATGTAAGTTATGGGGCAGTAACAGAACACTTTTCAAAACGTGTTTTTCAGCCCGAAATAAACGCGTTTTTTCAGACATCTGAATCCCCATGTAACAGCAAGGCTCAGAGTAGCCCACACACTCAGCTCTTAACCCCAGTGTGCAGAAAGGGTCAAAACGTGTTTTTCAGCAGAAATAAACATTTTTCTGCAAGTTTGGTCAACCCCATGTAAGTTATGGGGCAGTAACAGAACACTTTTCAAAACGTGTTTTTCAGCCCGAAATAAACGCGTTTTTTCAGACAACTGAATCCCCATGTAACAGCAAGGCTCAGAGGAGCCCACACACTCAGCTCTTAACCCCAGTGTGCAGAAAGGGTCAAAACGTGTTTTTCAGCAGAAATAAACATGTTTCTGCAAGTTTGGTCAACCCCATGTAAGTTATGGGACAGTAACAGAACACTTTTCAAAACGTGTTTTTCAGCCCGAAATAAACGCGTTTTTTCAGACAACTGAATCCCCATGTAACAGCAAGGCTCAGAGGAGCCCACACACTCAGCTCTTAACCCCAGTGTGCAGAAAGGGTCAAAACGTGTTTTTCAGCAGAAATAAACATGTTTCTGCAAGTTTGGTCAACCCCATGTAAGTTATGGGACAGTAACAGAACACTTTTCAAAACGTGTTTTTCAGCCCGAAATAAACGCGTTTTTTCAGACAACTGAATCCCCATGTAACAGCAAGGCTCAGAGGAGCCCACACACTCAGCTCTTAACCCCAGTGTGCAGAAAGGGTCAAAACGTGTTTTTCAGCAGAAATAAACATGTTTCTGCAAGTTTGGTCAACCCCATGTAAGTTATGGGGCAGTAACAGAACACTTTTCAAAACGTGTTTTTCAGCCCGAAATAAACGCGTTTTTTCAGACAACTGAATCCCCATGTAACAGCAAGGCTCAGAGGAGCCCACACACTCAGCTCTTAACCCCAGTGTGCAGAAAGGGTCACAACGTGTTTTTCAGCAGAAATAAACATGTTTCTGCAAGTTTGGTCAACCCCATGTAAGTTATGGGACAGTAACAGAACACTTTTCAAAACGTGTTTTTCAGCCCGAAATAAACGCGTTTTTTCAGACAACTGAATCCCCATGTAACAGCAAGGCTCAGAGGAGCCCACACACTCAGCTCTTAACCCCAGTGTGCAGAAAGGGTCAAAACGTGTTTTTCAGCAGAAACAAACATGTTTCTGCAAGTTTGGTCAACCCCATGTAAGTTATGGGGCAGTAACAGAACACTTTTCAAAACGTGTTTTTCAGCCCGAAATAAACGCGTTTTTTCAGACAACTGAATCCCCATGTAACAGCAAGGCTCAGAGGAGCCCACACACTCAGATCTTAACCCCAGTGTGCAGAAAGGGTCAAAACGTGTTTTTCAGCAGAAATAAACATGTTTCTGCAAGTTTGGTCAACCCCATGTAAATTATGGGGCAGTAACAGAACACTTTTCAAAACGTGTTTTTCAGCCCGAAATAAACGCGTTTTTTCAGACAACTGAATCCCCATGTAACAGCAAGGCTCAGAGGAGCCCACACACTCAGCTCTTAACCCCAGTGTGCAGAAAGGGTCAAAACGTGTTTTTCAGCAGAAATAAACATGTTTCTGCAAGTTTGGTCAACCCCATGTAAGTTATGGGGCAGTAACAGAACACTTTTCAAAACGTGTTTTTCAGCCCGAAATAAACGCGTTTTTTCAGACAACTGAATCCCCATGCAGCAGCAAGGCTCAGAGGAGCCCACACACTCAGCTCTTAACCCCAGTGTGCAGAAAGAGTCAAAACGTGTTTTTCAGCAGAAATAAACATGTTTCTGCAAGTTTGGTCAACCCCATGTAAGTTATGGGGCAGTAACAGCACACTTTTCAAAACGTGTTTTTCAGCCCGAAATAAAAGCGTTTTTTCAGACATCTGAATCCCCATGTAACAGCAAGGCTCAGAGGAGCCCACACACTCAGCTCTTAACCCCAGTGTGCAGAAAGGGTCAAAACGTGTTTTTCAGCAGAAATAAACATTTTTCTGCAAGTTTGGTCAACCCCATGTAAGTTATGGGGCAGTAACAGAACACTTTTCAAAACGTGTTTTTCAGCCCGAAATAAACGCGTTTTTTCAGACAACTGAATCCCCATGTAACAGAAAGGCTCAGAGGAGCCCACACACTCAGCTCTTAACCCCAGTGTGCAGAAAGGGTCAAAACGTGTTTTTCAGCAGAAATAAACATGTTTCTGCAAGTTTGGTCAACCCCATGTAAGTTATGGGACAGTAACAGAACACTTTTCAAAACGTGTTTTTCAGCCCGAAATAAACGCGTTTTTTCAGACAACTGAATCCCCATGTAACAGCAAGGCTCAGAGGAGCCCACACACTCAGCTCTTAACCCCAGTGTGCAGAAAGGGTCAAAACGTGTTTTTCAGCAGAAATAAACATTTTTCTGCAAGTTTGGTCAACACCATGTAAGTTATGGGGCAGTAACAGAACACTTTTCAAAACGTGTTTTTCAGCCCGAAATAAACGCGTTTTTTCAGACAACTGAATCCCCATGTAACAGCAAGGCTCAGAGGAGCCCACACACTCAGATCTTAACCCCAGTGTGCAGAAAGGGTCAAAACGTGTTTTTCAGCAGAAATAAACATGTTTCTGCAAGTTTGGTCAACCCCATGTAAGTTATGGGACAGTAACAGAACACTTTTCAAAACGTGTTTTTCAGCCCGAAATAAACGCGTTTTTTCAGACAACTGAATCCCCATGTAACAGCAAGGCTCAGAGGAGCCCACACACTCAGATCTTAACCCCAGTGTGCAGAAAGGGTCAAAACGTGTTTTTCAGCAGAAATAAACATGTTTCTGCAAGTTTGGTCAACCCCATGTAAGTTATGGGGCAGTAACAGAACACTTTTCAAAACGTGTTTTTCAGCCCGAAATAAACGCGTTTTTTCAGACAACTGAATCCCCATGTAACAGCAAGGCTCAGAGGAGCCCACACACTCAGCTCTTAACCCCAGTGTGCAGAAAGGGTCAAAACGTGTTTTTCAGCAGAAATAAACATGTTTCTGCAAGTTTGGTCAACCCCATGTAAGTTATGGGGCAGTAACAGAACACTTTTCAAAACGTGTTTTTCAGCCCGAAATAAACGCGTTTTTTCAGACAACTGAATCCCCATGCAGCAGCAAGGCTCAGAGGAGCCCACACACTCAGCTCTTAACCCCAGTGTGCAGAAAGAGTCAAAACATGTTTTTCAGCAGAAATAAACATGTTTCTGCAAGATTGGTCAACCCCATGTAAGTTATGGGGCAGTAACAGCACACTTTTCAAAACGTGTTTTTCAGCCCGAAATAAACGCGTTTTTTCAGACATCTGAATCCCCATGTAACAGCAAGGCTCAGAGGAGCCCACACACTCAGCTCTTAACCCCAGTGTGCAGAAAGGGTCAAAACGTGTTTTTCAGCAGAAATAAACATTTTTCTGCAAGTTTGGTCAACCCCATGTAAGTTATGGGGCAGTAACAGAACACTTTTCAAAACGTGTTTTTCAGCCCGAAATAAACGCGTTTTTTCAGACAACTGAATCCCCATGTAACAGAAAGGCTCAGAGGAGCCCACACACTCAGCTCTTAACCCCAGTGTGCAGAAAGGGTCAAAACGTGTTTTTCAGCAGAAATAAACATGTTTCTGCAAGTTTGGTCAACCCCATGTAAGTTATGGGACAGTAACAGAACACTTTTCAAAACGTGTTTTTCAGCCCGAAATAAACGCGTTTTTTCAGACAACTGAATCCCCATGTAACAGCAAGGCTCAGAGGAGCCCACACACTCAGCTCTTAACCCCAGTGTGCAGAAAGGGTCAAAACGTGTTTTTCAGCAGAAATAAACATGTTTCTGCAAGTTTGGTCAACACCATGTAAGTTATGGGGCAGTAACAGAACACTTTTCAAAACGTGTTTTTCAGCCCGAAATAAACGCGTTTTTTCAGACAACTGAATCCCCATGTAACAGCAAGGCTCAGAGGAGCCCACACACTCAGCTCTTAACCCCAGTGTGCAGAAAGGGTCACAACGTGTTTTTCAGCAGAAATAAACATGTTTCTGCAAGTTTGGTCAACCCCATGTAAGTTATGGGACAGTAACAGAACACTTTTCAAAACGTGTTTTTCAGCCCGAAATAAACGCGTTTTTTCAGACAACTGAATCCCCATGTAACAGCAAGGCTCAGAGGAGCCCACACACTCAGCTCTTAACCCCAGTGTGCAGAAAGGGTCAAAACGTGTTTTTCAGCAGAAATAAACATGTTTCTGCAAGTTTGGTCAACCCCATGTAAGTTATGGGGCAGTAACAGAACACTTTTCAAAACGTGTTTTTCAGCCCGAAATAAACGCGTTTTTTCAGACAACTGAATCCCCATGTAACAGCAAGGCTCAGAGGAGCCCACACACTCAGCTCTTAACCCCAGTGTGCAGAAAGGGTCACAACGTGTTTTTCAGCAGAAATAAACATGTTTCTGCAAGTTTGGTCAACCCCATGTAAGTTATGGGACAGTAACAGAACACTTTTCAAAACGTGTTTTTCAGCCCGAAATAAACGCGTTTTTTCAGACAACTGAATCCCCATGTAACAGCAAGGCTCAGAGGAGCCCACACACTCAGCTCTTAACCCCAGTGTGCAGAAAGGGTCAAAACGTGTTTTTCAGCAGAAATAAACATGTTTCTGCAAGTTTGGTCAACCCCATGTAAGTTATGGGGCAGTAACAGAACACTTTTCAAAACGTGTTTTTCAGCCCGAAATAAACGCGTTTTTTCAGACAACTGAATCCCCATGTAACAGCAAGGCTCAGAGGAGCCCACACACTCAGATCTTAACCCCAGTGTGCAGAAAGGGTCAAAACGTGTTTTTCAGCAGAAATAAACATGTTTCTGCAAGTTTGGTCAACCCCATGTAAGTTATGGGACAGTAACAGAACACTTTTCAAAACGTGTTTTTAAGCCCGAAATAAACGCGTTTTTTCAGACAACTGAATCCCCATGCAACAGCAAGGCTCAGAAGAGCCCACACACTCAGCTCTTAACCCCAGTGTGCAGAGAGAGTCAAAACGTGTTTTTCAGCAGAAATAAACATGTTTCTGCAAGTTTGGTCAACCCCATGTAAGTTATGGGACAGTAACAGAACACTTTTCAAAACGTGTTTTTCAGCCCGAAATAAACGCGTTTTTTCAGACAACTGAATCCCCATGCAACAGCAAGGCTCAGAAGAGCCCACACACTCAGCTCTTAACCCCAGTGTGCAGAAAGAGTCAAAACGTGTTTTTCAGCAGAAATAAACATGTTTCTGCAAGTTTGGTCAACCCCATGTAAGTTATGGTGCAGTAACAGAACACTTTTCAAAACGTGTTTTTCAGCCCGAAATAAACGCGTTTTTTCAGACAACTGAATCCCCATGCAACAGCAAGGCTCAGAAGAGCCCCCACACTCAGCTCTTAACCCCAGTGTGCAGAAAGAGTCAAAACGTGTTTTTCAGCAGAAATAGACATGTTTCTGCAAGTTTGGTCAACCCCATGTAAGTTATGGGGCAGTAACAGAACACTTTTCAAAACGTGTTTTTCAGCCCGAAATAAACGCGTTTTTTCAGACAACTGAATCCCCATGTAACAGCAAGGCTCAGAGGAGCCCACACACTCAGCTCTTAACCCCAGTGTGCAGAAAGGGTCAAAACGTGTTTTTCAGCAGAAATAAACATGTTTCTGCAAGTTTGGTCAACCCCATGTAAGTTATGGGGCAGTAACAGAACACTTTTCAAAACGTGTTTTTCAGCCCGAAATAAACGCGTTTTTTCAGACAACTGAATCCCCATGTAACAGCAAGGCTCAGAGGAGCCCACACACTCAGCTCTTAACCCCAGTGTGCAGAAAGGGTCAAAACGTGTTTTTCAGCAGAAATAAACATGTTTCTGCAAGTTTGGTCAACCCCATGTAAGTTATGGGGCAGTAACAGAACACTTTTCAAAACGTGTTTTTCAGCCCGAAATAAACGCGTTTTTTCAGACAACTGAATCCCCATGTAACAGCAAGGCTCAGAGGAGCCCACACACTCAGCTCTTAACCCCAGTGTGCAGAAAGGGTCACAACGTGTTTTTCAGCAGAAATAAACATGTTTCTGCAAGTTTGGTCAACCCCATGTAAGTTATGGGACAGTAACAGAACACTTTTCAAAACGTGTTTTTCAGCCCGAAATAAACGCGTTTTTTCAGACAACTGAATCCCCATGTAACAGCAAGGCTCAGAGGAGCCCACACACTCAGCTCTTAACCCCAGTGTGCAGAAAGGGTCAAAACGTGTTTTTCAGCAGAAATAAACATGTTTCTGCAAGTTTGGTCAACCCCATGTAAGTTATGGGGCAGTAACAGAACACTTTTCAAAACGTGTTTTTCAGCCCGAAATAAACGCGTTTTTTCAGACAACTGAATCCCCATGTAACAGCAAGGCTCAGAGGAGCCCACACACTCAGATCTTAACCCCAGTGTGCAGAAAGGGTCAAAACGTGTTTTTCAGCAGAAATAAACATGTTTCTGCAAGTTTGGTCAACCCCATGTAAGTTATGGGACAGTAACAGAACACTTTTCAAAACGTGTTTTTAAGCCCGAAATAAACGCGTTTTTTCAGACAACTGAATCCCCATGCAACAGCAAGGCTCAGAAGAGCCCACACACTCAGCTCTTAACCCCAGTGTGCAGAGAGAGTCAAAACGTGTTTTTCAGCAGAAATAAACATGTTTCTGCAAGTTTGGTCAACCCCATGTAAGTTATGGGACAGTAACAGAACACTTTTCAAAACGTGTTTTTCAGCCCGAAATAAACGCGTTTTTTCAGACAACTGAATCCCCATGCAACAGCAAGGCTCAGAAGAGCCCACACACTCAGCTCTTAACCCCAGTGTGCAGAAAGAGTCAAAACGTGTTTTTCAGCAGAAATAAACATGTTTCTGCAAGTTTGGTCAACCCCATGTAAGTTATGGTGCAGTAACAGAACACTTTTCAAAACGTGTTTTTCAGCCCGAAATAAACGCGTTTTTTCAGACAACTGAATCCCCATGCAACAGCAAGGCTCAGAAGAGCCCCCACACTCAGCTCTTAACCCCAGTGTGCAGAAAGAGTCAAAACGTGTTTTTCAGCAGAAATAGACATGTTTCTGCAAGTTTGGTCAACCCCATGTAAGTTATGGGGCAGTAACAGAACACTTTTCAAAACGTGTTTTTCAGCCCGAAATAAACGCGTTTTTTCAGACAACTGAATCCCCATGTAACAGCAAGGCTCAGAGGAGCCCACACACTCAGCTCTTAACCCCAGTGTGCAGAAAGGGTCAAAACGTGTTTTTCAGCAGAAATAAACATGTTTCTGCAAGTTTGGTCAACCCCATGTAAGTTATGGGGCAGTAACAGAACACTTTTCAAAACGTGTTTTTCAGCCCGAAATAAACGCGTTTTTTCAGACAACTGAATCCCCATGTAACAGCAAGGCTCAGAGGAGCCCACACACTCAGCTCTTAACCCCAGTGTGCAGAAAGGGTCAAAACGTGTTTTTCAGCAGAAATAAACATGTTTCTGCAAGTTTGGTCAACCCCATGTAAGTTATGGGGCAGTAACAGAACACTTTTCAAAACGTGTTTTTCAGCCCGAAATAAACGCGTTTTTTCAGACAACTGAATCCCCATGTAACAGCAAGGCTCAGAGGAGCCCACACACTCAGCTCTTAACCCCAGTGTGCAGAAAGGGTCACAACGTGTTTTTCAGCAGAAATAAACATGTTTCTGCAAGTTTGGTCAACCCCATGTAAGTTATGGGACAGTAACAGAACACTTTTCAAAACGTGTTTTTCAGCCCGAAATAAACGCGTTTTTTCAGACAACTGAATCCCCATGTAACAGCAAGGCTCAGAGGAGCCCACACACTCAGCTCTTAACCCCAGTGTGCAGAAAGGGTCAAAACGTGTTTTTCAGCAGAAATAAACATGTTTCTGCAAGTTTGGTCAACCCCATGTAAGTTATGGGGCAGTAACAGAACACTTTTCAAAACGTGTTTTTCAGCCCGAAATAAACGCGTTTTTTCAGACAACTGAATCCCCATGTAACAGCAAGGCTCAGAGGAGCCCACACACTCAGCTCTTAACCCCAGTGTGCAGAAAGGGTCAAAACGAGTTTTTCAGCAGAAATAAACATTTTTCTGCAAGTTTGGTCAACACCATGTAAGTTATGGGGCAGTAACAGAACACTTTTCAAAACGTGTTTTTCAGCCCGAAATAAACGCGTTTTTTCAGACAACTGAATCCCCATGTAACAGCAAGGCTCAGAGGAGCCCACACACTCAGATCTTAACCCCAGTGTGCAGAAAGGGTCAAAACGTGTTTTTCAGCAGAAATAAACATGTTTCTGCAAGTTTGGTCAACCCCATGTAAGTTATGGGACAGTAACAGAACACTTTTCAAAACGTGTTTTTCAGCCCGAAATAAACGCGTTTTTTCAGACAACTGAATCCCCATGTAACAGCAAGGCTCAGAGGAGCCCACACACTCAGATCTTAACCCCAGTGTGCAGAAAGGGTCAAAACGTGTTTTTCAGCAGAAATAAACATGTTTCTGCAAGTTTGGTCAACCCCATGTAAGTTATGGGGCAGTAACAGAACACTTTTCAAAACGTGTTTTTCAGCCCGAAATAAACGCGTTTTTTCAGACAACTGAATCCCCATGTAACAGCAAGGCTCAGAGGAGCCCACACACTCAGCTCTTAACCCCAGTGTGCAGAGAGAGTCAAAACGTGTTTTTCAGCAGAAATAAACATGTTTCTGCAAGTTTGGTCAACCCCATGTAAGTTATGGGGCAGTAACAGAACACTTTTCAAAACGTGTTTTTCAGCCCGAAATAAACGCGTTTTTTCAGACAACTGAATCCCCATGCAGCAGCAAGGCTCAGAGGAGCCCACACACTCAGCTCTTAACCCCAGTGTGCAGAAAGAGTCAAAACATGTTTTTCAGCAGAAATAAACATGTTTCTGCAAGATTGGTCAACCCCATGTAAGTTATGGGGCAGTAACAGCACACTTTTCAAAACGTGTTTTTCAGCCCGAAATAAACGCGTTTTTTCAGACATCTGAATCCCCATGTAACAGCAAGGCTCAGAGGAGCCCACACACTCAGCTCTTAACCCCAGTGTGCAGAAAGGGTCAAAACGTGTTTTTCAGCAGAAATAAACATGTTTCTGCAAGTTTGGTCAACACCATGTAAGTTATGGGGCAGTAACAGAACACTTTTCAAAACGTGTTTTTCAGCCCGAAATAAACGCGTTTTTTCAGACAACTGAATCCCCATGTAACAGCAAGGCTCAGAGGAGCCCACACACTCAGATCTTAACCCCAGTGTGCAGAAAGGGTCAAAACGTGTTTTTCAGCAGAAATAAACATGTTTCTGCAAGTTTGGTCAACCCCATGTAAGTTATGGGACAGTAACAGAACACTTTTCAAAACGTGTTTTTCAGCCCGAAATAAACGCGTTTTTTCAGACAACTGAATCCCCATGTAACAGCAAGGCTCAGAGGAGCCCACACACTCAGATCTTAACCCCAGTGTGCAGAAAGGGTCAAAACGTGTTTTTCAGCAGAAATAAACATGTTTCTGCAAGTTTGGTCAACCCCATGTAAGTTATGGGGCAGTAACAGAACACTTTTCAAAACGTGTTTTTCAGCCCGAAATAAACGCGTTTTTTCAGACAACTGAATCCCCATGTAACAGCAAGGCTCAGAGGAGCCCACACACTCAGCTCTTAACCCCAGTGTGCAGAAAGGGTCAAAACGTGTTTTTCAGCAGAAATAAACATGTTTCTGCAAGTTTGGTCAACCCCATGTAAGTTATGGGGCAGTAACAGAACACTTTTCAAAACGTGTTTTTCAGCCCGAAATAAACGCGTTTTTTCAGACAACTGAATCCCCATGCAGCAGCAAGGCTCAGAGGAGCCCACACACTCAGCTCTTAACCCCAGTGTGCAGAAAGAGTCAAAACATGTTTTTCAGCAGAAATAAACATGTTTCTGCAAGATTGGTCAACCCCATGTAAGTTATGGGGCAGTAACAGCACACTTTTCAAAACGTGTTTTTCAGCCCGAAATAAACGCGTTTTTTCAGACATCTGAATCCCCATGTAACAGCAAGGCTCAGAGGAGCCCACACACTCAGCTCTTAACCCCAGTGTGCAGAAAGGGTCAAAACGTGTTTTTCAGCAGAAATAAACATTTTTCTGCAAGTTTGGTCAACCCCATGTAAGTTATGGGGCAGTAACAGAACACTTTTCAAAACGTGTTTTTCAGCCCGAAATAAACGCGTTTTTTCAGACAACTGAATCCCCATGTAACAGAAAGGCTCAGAGGAGCCCACACACTCAGCTCTTAACCCCAGTGTGCAGAAAGGGTCAAAACGTGTTTTTCAGCAGAAATAAACATGTTTCTGCAAGTTTGGTCAACCCCATGTAAGTTATGGGACAGTAACAGAACACTTTTCAAAACGTGTTTTTCAGCCCGAAATAAACGCGTTTTTTCAGACAACTGAATCCCCATGTAACAGCAAGGCTCAGAGGAGCCCACACACTCAGCTCTTAACCCCAGTGTGCAGAAAGGGTCACAACGTGTTTTTCAGCAGAAATAAACATGTTTCTGCAAGTTTGGTCAACCCCATGTAAGTTATGGGACAGTAACAGAACACTTTTCAAAACGTGTTTTTCAGCCCGAAATAAACGCGTTTTTTCAGACAACTGAATCCCCATGTAACAGCAAGGCTCAGAGGAGCCCACACACTCAGCTCTTAACCCCAGTGTGCAGAAAGGGTCACAACGTGTTTTTCAGCAGAAATAAACATGTTTCTGCAAGTTTGGTCAACCCCATGTAAGTTATGGGACAGTAACAGAACACTTTTCAAAACGTGTTTTTCAGCCCGAAATAAACGCGTTTTTTCAGACAACTGAATCCCCATGTAACAGCAAGGCTCAGAGGAGCCCACACACTCAGCTCTTAACCCCAGTGTGCAGAAAGGGTCACAACGTGTTTTTCAGCAGAAATAAACATGTTTCTGCAAGTTTGGTCAACCCCATGTAAGTTATGGGACAGTAACAGAACACTTTTCAAAACGTGTTTTTCAGCCCGAAATAAACGCGTTTTTTCAGACAACTGAATCCCCATGTAACAGCAAGGCTCAGAGGAGCCCACACACTCAGCTCTTAACCCCAGTGTGCAGAAAGGGTCAAAACGTGTTTTTCAGCAGAAATAAACATGTTTCTGCAAGTTTGGTCAACCCCATGTAAGTTATGGGGCAGTAACAGAACACTTTTCAAAACGTGTTTTTCAGCCCGAAATAAACGCGTTTTTTCAGACAACTGAATCCCCATGTAACAGCAAGGCTCAGAGGAGCCCACACACTCAGATCTTAACCCCAGTGTGCAGAAAGGGTCAAAACGTGTTTTTCAGCAGAAATAAACATGTTTCTGCAAGTTTGGTCAACCCCATGTAAGTTATGGGACAGTAACAGAACACTTTTCAAAACGTGTTTTTAAGCCCGAAATAAACGCGTTTTTTCAGACAACTGAATCCCCATGCAACAGCAAGGCTCAGAAGAGCCCACACACTCAGCTCTTAACCCCAGTGTGCAGAGAGAGTCAAAACGTGTTTTTCAGCAGAAATAAACATGTTTCTGCAAGTTTGGTCAACCCCATGTAAGTTATGGGACAGTAACAGAACACTTTTCAAAACGTGTTTTTCAGCCCGAAATAAACGCGTTTTTTCAGACAACTGAATCCCCATGCAACAGCAAGGCTCAGAAGAGCCCACACACTCAGCTCTTAACCCCAGTGTGCAGAAAGAGTCAAAACGTGTTTTTCAGCAGAAATAAACATGTTTCTGCAAGTTTGGTCAACCCCATGTAAGTTATGGTGCAGTAACAGAACACTTTTCAAAACGTGTTTTTCAGCCCGAAATAAACGCGTTTTTTCAGACAACTGAATCCCCATGCAACAGCAAGGCTCAGAAGAGCCCCCACACTCAGCTCTTAACCCCAGTGTGCAGAAAGAGTCAAAACGTGTTTTTCAGCAGAAATAGACATGTTTCTGCAAGTTTGGTCAACCCCATGTAAGTTATGGGGCAGTAACAGAACACTTTTCAAAACGTGTTTTTCAGCCCGAAATAAACGCGTTTTTTCAGACAACTGAATCCCCATGTAACAGCAAGGCTCAGAGGAGCCCACACACTCAGCTCTTAACCCCAGTGTGCAGAAAGGGTCAAAACGTGTTTTTCAGCAGAAATAAACATGTTTCTGCAAGTTTGGTCAACCCCATGTAAGTTATGGGGCAGTAACAGAACACTTTTCAAAACGTGTTTTTCAGCCCGAAATAAACGCGTTTTTTCAGACAACTGAATCCCCATGTAACAGCAAGGCTCAGAGGAGCCCACACACTCAGCTCTTAACCCCAGTGTGCAGAAAGGGTCAAAACGTGTTTTTCAGCAGAAATAAACATGTTTCTGCAAGTTTGGTCAACCCCATGTAAGTTATGGGGCAGTAACAGAACACTTTTCAAAACGTGTTTTTCAGCCCGAAATAAACGCGTTTTTTCAGACAACTGAATCCCCATGTAACAGCAAGGCTCAGAGGAGCCCACACACTCAGCTCTTAACCCCAGTGTGCAGAAAGGGTCACAACGTGTTTTTCAGCAGAAATAAACATGTTTCTGCAAGTTTGGTCAACCCCATGTAAGTTATGGGACAGTAACAGAACACTTTTCAAAACGTGTTTTTCAGCCCGAAATAAACGCGTTTTTTCAGACAACTGAATCCCCATGTAACAGCAAGGCTCAGAGGAGCCCACACACTCAGCTCTTAACCCCAGTGTGCAGAAAGGGTCAAAACGTGTTTTTCAGCAGAAATAAACATGTTTCTGCAAGTTTGGTCAACCCCATGTAAGTTATGGGGCAGTAACAGAACACTTTTCAAAACGTGTTTTTCAGCCCGAAATAAACGCGTTTTTTCAGACAACTGAATCCCCATGTAACAGCAAGGCTCAGAGGAGCCCACACACTCAGCTCTTAACCCCAGTGTGCAGAAAGGGTCAAAACGAGTTTTTCAGCAGAAATAAACATTTTTCTGCAAGTTTGGTCAACACCATGTAAGTTATGGGGCAGTAACAGAACACTTTTCAAAACGTGTTTTTCAGCCCGAAATAAACGCGTTTTTTCAGACAACTGAATCCCCATGTAACAGCAAGGCTCAGAGGAGCCCACACACTCAGATCTTAACCCCAGTGTGCAGAAAGGGTCAAAACGTGTTTTTCAGCAGAAATAAACATGTTTCTGCAAGTTTGGTCAACCCCATGTAAGTTATGGGACAGTAACAGAACACTTTTCAAAACGTGTTTTTCAGCCCGAAATAAACGCGTTTTTTCAGACAACTGAATCCCCATGTAACAGCAAGGCTCAGAGGAGCCCACACACTCAGATCTTAACCCCAGTGTGCAGAAAGGGTCAAAACGTGTTTTTCAGCAGAAATAAACATGTTTCTGCAAGTTTGGTCAACCCCATGTAAGTTATGGGGCAGTAACAGAACACTTTTCAAAACGTGTTTTTCAGCCCGAAATAAACGCGTTTTTTCAGACAACTGAATCCCCATGTAACAGCAAGGCTCAGAGGAGCCCACACACTCAGCTCTTAACCCCAGTGTGCAGAGAGAGTCAAAACGTGTTTTTCAGCAGAAATAAACATGTTTCTGCAAGTTTGGTCAACCCCATGTAAGTTATGGGGCAGTAACAGAACACTTTTCAAAACGTGTTTTTCAGCCCGAAATAAACGCGTTTTTTCAGACAACTGAATCCCCATGCAGCAGCAAGGCTCAGAGGAGCCCACACACTCAGCTCTTAACCCCAGTGTGCAGAAAGAGTCAAAACATGTTTTTCAGCAGAAATAAACATGTTTCTGCAAGATTGGTCAACCCCATGTAAGTTATGGGGCAGTAACAGCACACTTTTCAAAACGTGTTTTTCAGCCCGAAATAAACGCGTTTTTTCAGACATCTGAATCCCCATGTAACAGCAAGGCTCAGAGGAGCCCACACACTCAGCTCTTAACCCCAGTGTGCAGAAAGGGTCAAAACGTGTTTTTCAGCAGAAATAAACATGTTTCTGCAAGTTTGGTCAACACCATGTAAGTTATGGGGCAGTAACAGAACACTTTTCAAAACGTGTTTTTCAGCCCGAAATAAACGCGTTTTTTCAGACAACTGAATCCCCATGTAACAGCAAGGCTCAGAGGAGCCCACACACTCAGATCTTAACCCCAGTGTGCAGAAAGGGTCAAAACGTGTTTTTCAGCAGAAATAAACATGTTTCTGCAAGTTTGGTCAACCCCATGTAAGTTATGGGACAGTAACAGAACACTTTTCAAAACGTGTTTTTCAGCCCGAAATAAACGCGTTTTTTCAGACAACTGAATCCCCATGTAACAGCAAGGCTCAGAGGAGCCCACACACTCAGATCTTAACCCCAGTGTGCAGAAAGGGTCAAAACGTGTTTTTCAGCAGAAATAAACATGTTTCTGCAAGTTTGGTCAACCCCATGTAAGTTATGGGGCAGTAACAGAACACTTTTCAAAACGTGTTTTTCAGCCCGAAATAAACGCGTTTTTTCAGACAACTGAATCCCCATGTAACAGCAAGGCTCAGAGGAGCCCACACACTCAGCTCTTAACCCCAGTGTGCAGAAAGGGTCAAAACGTGTTTTTCAGCAGAAATAAACATGTTTCTGCAAGTTTGGTCAACCCCATGTAAGTTATGGGGCAGTAACAGAACACTTTTCAAAACGTGTTTTTCAGCCCGAAATAAACGCGTTTTTTCAGACAACTGAATCCCCATGCAGCAGCAAGGCTCAGAGGAGCCCACACACTCAGCTCTTAACCCCAGTGTGCAGAAAGAGTCAAAACATGTTTTTCAGCAGAAATAAACATGTTTCTGCAAGATTGGTCAACCCCATGTAAGTTATGGGGCAGTAACAGCACACTTTTCAAAACGTGTTTTTCAGCCCGAAATAAACGCGTTTTTTCAGACATCTGAATCCCCATGTAACAGCAAGGCTCAGAGGAGCCCACACACTCAGCTCTTAACCCCAGTGTGCAGAAAGGGTCAAAACGTGTTTTTCAGCAGAAATAAACATTTTTCTGCAAGTTTGGTCAACCCCATGTAAGTTATGGGGCAGTAACAGAACACTTTTCAAAACGTGTTTTTCAGCCCGAAATAAACGCGTTTTTTCAGACAACTGAATCCCCATGTAACAGAAAGGCTCAGAGGAGCCCACACACTCAGCTCTTAACCCCAGTGTGCAGAAAGGGTCAAAACGTGTTTTTCAGCAGAAATAAACATGTTTCTGCAAGTTTGGTCAACCCCATGTAAGTTATGGGACAGTAACAGAACACTTTTCAAAACGTGTTTTTCAGCCCGAAATAAACGCGTTTTTTCAGACAACTGAATCCCCATGTAACAGCAAGGCTCAGAGGAGCCCACACACTCAGCTCTTAACCCCAGTGTGCAGAAAGGGTCACAACGTGTTTTTCAGCAGAAATAAACATGTTTCTGCAAGTTTGGTCAACCCCATGTAAGTTATGGGACAGTAACAGAACACTTTTCAAAACGTGTTTTTCAGCCCGAAATAAACGCGTTTTTTCAGACAACTGAATCCCCATGTAACAGCAAGGCTCAGAGGAGCCCACACACTCAGCTCTTAACCCCAGTGTGCAGAAAGGGTCACAACGTGTTTTTCAGCAGAAATAAACATGTTTCTGCAAGTTTGGTCAACCCCATGTAAGTTATGGGACAGTAACAGAACACTTTTCAAAACGTGTTTTTCAGCCCGAAATAAACGCGTTTTTTCAGACAACTGAATCCCCATGTAACAGCAAGGCTCAGAGGAGCCCACACACTCAGCTCTTAACCCCAGTGTGCAGAAAGGGTCACAACGTGTTTTTCAGCAGAAATAAACATGTTTCTGCAAGTTTGGTCAACCCCATGTAAGTTATGGGACAGTAACAGAACACTTTTCAAAACGTGTTTTTCAGCCCGAAATAAACGCGTTTTTTCAGACAACTGAATCCCCATGTAACAGCAAGGCTCAGAGGAGCCCACACACTCAGCTCTTAACCCCAGTGTGCAGAAAGGGTCAAAACGTGTTTTTCAGCAGAAATAAACATGTTTCTGCAAGTTTGGTCAACCCCATGTAAGTTATGGGGCAGTAACAGAACACTTTTCAAAACGTGTTTTTCAGCCCGAAATAAACGCGTTTTTTCAGACAACTGAATCCCCATGTAACAGCAAGGCTCAGAGGAGCCCACACACTCAGATATTAACCCCAGTGTGCAGAAAGGGTCAAAACGTGTTTTTCAGCAGAAATAAACATGTTTCTGCAAGTTTGGTCAACCCCATGTAAGTTATGGGACAGTAACAGAACACTTTTCAAAACGTGTTTTTAAGCCCGAAATAAACGCGTTTTTTCAGACAACTGAATCCCCATGCAACAGCAAGGCTCAGAAGAGCCCACACACTCAGCTCTTAACCCCAGTGTGCAGAGAGAGTCAAAACGTGTTTTTCAGCAGAAATAAACATGTTTCTGCAAGTTTGGTCAACCCCATGTAAGTTATGGGACAGTAACAGAACACTTTTCAAAACGTGTTTTTCAGCCCGAAATAAACGCGTTTTTTCAGACAACTGAATCCCCATGCAACAGCAAGGCTCAGAAGAGCCCACACACTCAGCTCTTAACCCCAGTGTGCAGAAAGAGTCAAAACGTGTTTTTCAGCAGAAATAAACATGTTTCTGCAAGTTTGGTCAACCCCATGTAAGTTATGGTGCAGTAACAGAACACTTTTCAAAACGTGTTTTTCAGCCCGAAATAAACGCGTTTTTTCAGACAACTGAATCCCCATGCAACAGCAAGGCTCAGAAGAGCCCCCACACTCAGCTCTTAACCCCAGTGTGCAGAAAGAGTCAAAACGTGTTTTTCAGCAGAAATAGACATGTTTCTGCAAGTTTGGTCAACCCCATGTAAGTTATGGGGCAGTAACAGAACACTTTTCAAAACGTGTTTTTCAGCCCGAAATAAACGCGTTTTTTCAGACAACTGAATCCCCATGTAACAGCAAGGCTCAGAGGAGCCCACACACTCAGCTCTTAACCCCAGTGTGCAGAAAGGGTCAAAACGTGTTTTTCAGCAGAAATAAACATGTTTCTGCAAGTTTGGTCAACCCCATGTAAGTTATGGGGCAGTAACAGAACACTTTTCAAAACGTGTTTTTCAGCCCGAAATAAACGCGTTTTTTCAGACAACTGAATCCCCATGTAACAGCAAGGCTCAGAGGAGCCCACACACTCAGCTCTTAACCCCAGTGTGCAGAAAGGGTCAAAACGTGTTTTTCAGCAGAAATAAACATGTTTCTGCAAGTTTGGTCAACCCCATGTAAGTTATGGGGCAGTAACAGAACACTTTTCAAAACGTGTTTTTCAGCCCGAAATAAACGCGTTTTTTCAGACAACTGAATCCCCATGTAACAGCAAGGCTCAGAGGAGCCCACACACTCAGCTCTTAACCCCAGTGTGCAGAAAGGGTCACAACGTGTTTTTCAGCAGAAATAAACATGTTTCTGCAAGTTTGGTCAACCCCATGTAAGTTATGGGACAGTAACAGAACACTTTTCAAAACGTGTTTTTCAGCCCGAAATAAACGCGTTTTTTCAGACAACTGAATCCCCATGTAACAGCAAGGCTCAGAGGAGCCCACACACTCAGCTCTTAACCCCAGTGTGCAGAAAGGGTCAAAACGAGTTTTTCAGCAGAAATAAACATTTTTCTGCAAGTTTGGTCAACACCATGTAAGTTATGGGGCAGTAACAGAACACTTTTCAAAACGTGTTTTTCAGCCCGAAATAAACGCGTTTTTTCAGACAACTGAATCCCCATGTAACAGCAAGGCTCAGAGGAGCCCACACACTCAGATCTTAACCCCAGTGTGCAGAAAGGGTCAAAACGTGTTTTTCAGCAGAAATAAACATGTTTCTGCAAGTTTGGTCAACCCCATGTAAGTTATGGGACAGTAACAGAACACTTTTCAAAACGTGTTTTTCAGCCCGAAATAAACGCGTTTTTTCAGACAACTGAATCCCCATGTAACAGCAAGGCTCAGAGGAGCCCACACACTCAGATCTTAACCCCAGTGTGCAGAAAGGGTCAAAACGTGTTTTTCAGCAGAAATAAACATGTTTCTGCAAGTTTGGTCAACCCCATGTAAGTTATGGGGCAGTAACAGAACACTTTTCAAAACGTGTTTTTCAGCCCGAAATAAACGCGTTTTTTCAGACAACTGAATCCCCATGTAACAGCAAGGCTCAGAGGAGCCCACACACTCAGCTCTTAACCCCAGTGTGCAGAGAGAGTCAAAACGTGTTTTTCAGCAGAAATAAACATGTTTCTGCAAGTTTGGTCAACCCCATGTAAGTTATGGGGCAGTAACAGAACACTTTTCAAAACGTGTTTTTCAGCCCGAAATAAACGCGTTTTTTCAGACAACTGAATCCCCATGCAGCAGCAAGGCTCAGAGGAGCCCACACACTCAGCTCTTAACCCCAGTGTGCAGAAAGAGTCAAAACATGTTTTTCAGCAGAAATAAACATGTTTCTGCAAGATTGGTCAACCCCATGTAAGTTATGGGGCAGTAACAGCACACTTTTCAAAACGTGTTTTTCAGCCCGAAATAAACGCGTTTTTTCAGACAACTGAATCCCCATGTAACAGCAAGGCTCAGAGGAGCCCACACACTCAGCTCTTAACCCCAGTGTGCAGAAAGGGTCAAAACGTGTTTTTCAGCAGAAATAAACATGTTTCTGCAAGTTTGGTCAACCCCATGTAAGTTATGGGGCAGTAACAGAACACTTTTCAAAACGTGTTTTTCAGCCCGAAATAAACGCGTTTTTTCAGACAACTGAATCCCCATGTAACAGCAAGGCTCAGAGGAGCCCACACACTCAGCTCTTAACCCCAGTGTGCAGAAAGGGTCAAAACGTGTTTTTCAGCAGAAATAAACATGTTTCTGCAAGTTTGGTCAACCCCATGTAAGTTATGGGGCAGTAACAGAACACTTTTCAAAACGTGTTTTTCAGCCCGAAATAAACGCGTTTTTTCAGACAACTGAATCCCCATGTAACAGCAAGGCTCAGAGGAGCCCACACACTCAGCTCTTAACCCCAGTGTGCAGAAAGGGTCACAACGTGTTTTTCAGCAGAAATAAACATGTTTCTGCAAGTTTGGTCAACCCCATGTAAGTTATGGGACAGTAACAGAACACTTTTCAAAACGTGTTTTTCAGCCCGAAATAAACGCGTTTTTTCAGACAACTGAATCCCCATGTAACAGCAAGGCTCAGAGGAGCCCACACACTCAGCTCTTAACCCCAGTGTGCAGAAAGGGTCAAAACGTGTTTTTCAGCAGAAATAAACATGTTTCTGCAAGTTTGGTCAACCCCATGTAAGTTATGGGGCAGTAACAGAACACTTTTCAAAACGTGTTTTTCAGCCCGAAATAAACGCGTTTTTTCAGACAACTGAATCCCCATGTAACAGCAAGGCTCAGAGGAGCCCACACACTCAGCTCTTAACCCCAGTGTGCAGAAAGGGTCAAAACGAGTTTTTCAGCAGAAATAAACATTTTTCTGCAAGTTTGGTCAACACCATGTAAGTTATGGGGCAGTAACAGAACACTTTTCAAAACGTGTTTTTCAGCCCGAAATAAACGCGTTTTTTCAGACAACTGAATCCCCATGTAACAGCAAGGCTCAGAGGAGCCCACACACTCAGATCTTAACCCCAGTGTGCAGAAAGGGTCAAAACGTGTTTTTCAGCAGAAATAAACATGTTTCTGCAAGTTTGGTCAACCCCATGTAAGTTATGGGACAGTAACAGAACACTTTTCAAAACGTGTTTTTCAGCCCGAAATAAACGCGTTTTTTCAGACAACTGAATCCCCATGTAACAGCAAGGCTCAGAGGAGCCCACACACTCAGATCTTAACCCCAGTGTGCAGAAAGGGTCAAAACGTGTTTTTCAGCAGAAATAAACATGTTTCTGCAAGTTTGGTCAACCCCATGTAAGTTATGGGGCAGTAACAGAACACTTTTCAAAACGTGTTTTTCAGCCCGAAATAAACGCGTTTTTTCAGACAACTGAATCCCCATGTAACAGCAAGGCTCAGAGGAGCCCACACACTCAGCTCTTAACCCCAGTGTGCAGAGAGAGTCAAAACGTGTTTTTCAGCAGAAATAAACATGTTTCTGCAAGTTTGGTCAACCCCATGTAAGTTATGGGGCAGTAACAGAACACTTTTCAAAACGTGTTTTTCAGCCCGAAATAAACGCGTTTTTTCAGACAACTGAATCCCCATGCAGCAGCAAGGCTCAGAGGAGCCCACACACTCAGCTCTTAACCCCAGTGTGCAGAAAGAGTCAAAACATGTTTTTCAGCAGAAATAAACATGTTTCTGCAAGATTGGTCAACCCCATGTAAGTTATGGGGCAGTAACAGCACACTTTTCAAAACGTGTTTTTCAGCCCGAAATAAACGCGTTTTTTCAGACATCTGAATCCCCATGTAACAGCAAGGCTCAGAGGAGCCCACACACTCAGCTCTTAACCCCAGTGTGCAGAAAGGGTCAAAACGTGTTTTTCAGCAGAAATAAACATGTTTCTGCAAGTTTGGTCAACACCATGTAAGTTATGGGGCAGTAACAGAACACTTTTCAAAACGTGTTTTTCAGCCCGAAATAAACGCGTTTTTTCAGACAACTGAATCCCCATGTAACAGCAAGGCTCAGAGGAGCCCACACACTCAGATCTTAACCCCAGTGTGCAGAAAGGGTCAAAACGTGTTTTTCAGCAGAAATAAACATGTTTCTGCAAGTTTGGTCAACCCCATGTAAGTTATGGGACAGTAACAGAACACTTTTCAAAACGTGTTTTTCAGCCCGAAATAAACGCGTTTTTTCAGACAACTGAATCCCCATGTAACAGCAAGGCTCAGAGGAGCCCACACACTCAGATCTTAACCCCAGTGTGCAGAAAGGGTCAAAACGTGTTTTTCAGCAGAAATAAACATGTTTCTGCAAGTTTGGTCAACCCCATGTAAGTTATGGGGCAGTAACAGAACACTTTTCAAAACGTGTTTTTCAGCCCGAAATAAACGCGTTTTTTCAGACAACTGAATCCCCATGTAACAGCAAGGCTCAGAGGAGCCCACACACTCAGCTCTTAACCCCAGTGTGCAGAAAGGGTCAAAACGTGTTTTTCAGCAGAAATAAACATGTTTCTGCAAGTTTGGTCAACCCCATGTAAGTTATGGGGCAGTAACAGAACACTTTTCAAAACGTGTTTTTCAGCCCGAAATAAACGCGTTTTTTCAGACAACTGAATCCCCATGCAGCAGCAAGGCTCAGAGGAGCCCACACACTCAGCTCTTAACCCCAGTGTGCAGAAAGAGTCAAAACATGTTTTTCAGCAGAAATAAACATGTTTCTGCAAGATTGGTCAACCCCATGTAAGTTATGGGGCAGTAACAGCACACTTTTCAAAACGTGTTTTTCAGCCCGAAATAAACGCGTTTTTTCAGACATCTGAATCCCCATGTAACAGCAAGGCTCAGAGGAGCCCACACACTCAGCTCTTAACCCCAGTGTGCAGAAAGGGTCAAAACGTGTTTTTCAGCAGAAATAAACATTTTTCTGCAAGTTTGGTCAACCCCATGTAAGTTATGGGGCAGTAACAGAACACTTTTCAAAACGTGTTTTTCAGCCCGAAATAAACGCGTTTTTTCAGACAACTGAATCCCCATGTAACAGAAAGGCTCAGAGGAGCCCACACACTCAGCTCTTAACCCCAGTGTGCAGAAAGGGTCAAAACGTGTTTTTCAGCAGAAATAAACATGTTTCTGCAAGTTTGGTCAACCCCATGTAAGTTATGGGACAGTAACAGAACACTTTTCAAAACGTGTTTTTCAGCCCGAAATAAACGCGTTTTTTCAGACAACTGAATCCCCATGTAACAGCAAGGCTCAGAGGAGCCCACACACTCAGCTCTTAACCCCAGTGTGCAGAAAGGGTCACAACGTGTTTTTCAGCAGAAATAAACATGTTTCTGCAAGTTTGGTCAACCCCATGTAAGTTATGGGACAGTAACAGAACACTTTTCAAAACGTGTTTTTCAGCCCGAAATAAACGCGTTTTTTCAGACAACTGAATCCCCATGTAACAGCAAGGCTCAGAGGAGCCCACACACTCAGCTCTTAACCCCAGTGTGCAGAAAGGGTCACAACGTGTTTTTCAGCAGAAATAAACATGTTTCTGCAAGTTTGGTCAACCCCATGTAAGTTATGGGACAGTAACAGAACACTTTTCAAAACGTGTTTTTCAGCCCGAAATAAACGCGTTTTTTCAGACAACTGAATCCCCATGTAACAGCAAGGCTCAGAGGAGCCCACACACTCAGCTCTTAACCCCAGTGTGCAGAAAGGGTCACAACGTGTTTTTCAGCAGAAATAAACATGTTTCTGCAAGTTTGGTCAACCCCATGTAAGTTATGGGACAGTAACAGAACACTTTTCAAAACGTGTTTTTCAGCCCGAAATAAACGCGTTTTTTCAGACAACTGAATCCCCATGTAACAGCAAGGCTCAGAGGAGCCCACACACTCAGCTCTTAACCCCAGTGTGCAGAAAGGGTCAAAACGTGTTTTTCAGCAGAAATAAACATGTTTCTGCAAGTTTGGTCAACCCCATGTAAGTTATGGGGCAGTAACAGAACACTTTTCAAAACGTGTTTTTCAGCCCGAAATAAACGCGTTTTTTCAGACAACTGAATCCCCATGTAACAGCAAGGCTCAGAGGAGCCCACACACTCAGATCTTAACCCCAGTGTGCAGAAAGGGTCAAAACGTGTTTTTCAGCAGAAATAAACATGTTTCTGCAAGTTTGGTCAACCCCATGTAAGTTATGGGACAGTAACAGAACACTTTTCAAAACGTGTTTTTAAGCCCGAAATAAACGCGTTTTTTCAGACAACTGAATCCCCATGCAACAGCAAGGCTCAGAAGAGCCCACACACTCAGCTCTTAACCCCAGTGTGCAGAGAGAGTCAAAACGTGTTTTTCAGCAGAAATAAACATGTTTCTGCAAGTTTGGTCAACCCCATGTAAGTTATGGGACAGTAACAGAACACTTTTCAAAACGTGTTTTTCAGCCCGAAATAAACGCGTTTTTTCAGACAACTGAATCCCCATGCAACAGCAAGGCTCAGAAGAGCCCACACACTCAGCTCTTAACCCCAGTGTGCAGAAAGAGTCAAAACGTGTTTTTCAGCAGAAATAAACATGTTTCTGCAAGTTTGGTCAACCCCATGTAAGTTATGGTGCAGTAACAGAACACTTTTCAAAACGTGTTTTTCAGCCCGAAATAAACGCGTTTTTTCAGACAACTGAATCCCCATGCAACAGCAAGGCTCAGAAGAGCCCCCACACTCAGCTCTTAACCCCAGTGTGCAGAAAGAGTCAAAACGTGTTTTTCAGCAGAAATAGACATGTTTCTGCAAGTTTGGTCAACCCCATGTAAGTTATGGGGCAGTAACAGAACACTTTTCAAAACGTGTTTTTCAGCCCGAAATAAACGCGTTTTTTCAGACAACTGAATCCCCATGTAACAGCAAGGCTCAGAGGAGCCCACACACTCAGCTCTTAACCCCAGTGTGCAGAAAGGGTCAAAACGTGTTTTTCAGCAGAAATAAACATGTTTCTGCAAGTTTGGTCAACCCCATGTAAGTTATGGGGCAGTAACAGAACACTTTTCAAAACGTGTTTTTCAGCCCGAAATAAACGCGTTTTTTCAGACAACTGAATCCCCATGTAACAGCAAGGCTCAGAGGAGCCCACACACTCAGCTCTTAACCCCAGTGTGCAGAAAGGGTCAAAACGTGTTTTTCAGCAGAAATAAACATGTTTCTGCAAGTTTGGTCAACCCCATGTAAGTTATGGGGCAGTAACAGAACACTTTTCAAAACGTGTTTTTCAGCCCGAAATAAACGCGTTTTTTCAGACAACTGAATCCCCATGTAACAGCAAGGCTCAGAGGAGCCCACACACTCAGCTCTTAACCCCAGTGTGCAGAAAGGGTCACAACGTGTTTTTCAGCAGAAATAAACATGTTTCTGCAAGTTTGGTCAACCCCATGTAAGTTATGGGACAGTAACAGAACACTTTTCAAAACGTGTTTTTCAGCCCGAAATAAACGCGTTTTTTCAGACAACTGAATCCCCATGTAACAGCAAGGCTCAGAGGAGCCCACACACTCAGCTCTTAACCCCAGTGTGCAGAAAGGGTCAAAACGAGTTTTTCAGCAGAAATAAACATTTTTCTGCAAGTTTGGTCAACACCATGTAAGTTATGGGGCAGTAACAGAACACTTTTCAAAACGTGTTTTTCAGCCCGAAATAAACGCGTTTTTTCAGACAACTGAATCCCCATGTAACAGCAAGGCTCAGAGGAGCCCACACACTCAGATCTTAACCCCAGTGTGCAGAAAGGGTCAAAACGTGTTTTTCAGCAGAAATAAACATGTTTCTGCAAGTTTGGTCAACCCCATGTAAGTTATGGGACAGTAACAGAACACTTTTCAAAACGTGTTTTTCAGCCCGAAATAAACGCGTTTTTTCAGACAACTGAATCCCCATGTAACAGCAAGGCTCAGAGGAGCCCACACACTCAGATCTTAACCCCAGTGTGCAGAAAGGGTCAAAACGTGTTTTTCAGCAGAAATAAACATGTTTCTGCAAGTTTGGTCAACCCCATGTAAGTTATGGGGCAGTAACAGAACACTTTTCAAAACGTGTTTTTCAGCCCGAAATAAACGCGTTTTTTCAGACAACTGAATCCCCATGTAACAGCAAGGCTCAGAGGAGCCCACACACTCAGCTCTTAACCCCAGTGTGCAGAGAGAGTCAAAACGTGTTTTTCAGCAGAAATAAACATGTTTCTGCAAGTTTGGTCAACCCCATGTAAGTTATGGGGCAGTAACAGAACACTTTTCAAAACGTGTTTTTCAGCCCGAAATAAACGCGTTTTTTCAGACAACTGAATCCCCATGCAGCAGCAAGGCTCAGAGGAGCCCACACACTCAGCTCTTAACCCCAGTGTGCAGAAAGAGTCAAAACATGTTTTTCAGCAGAAATAAACATGTTTCTGCAAGATTGGTCAACCCCATGTAAGTTATGGGGCAGTAACAGCACACTTTTCAAAACGTGTTTTTCAGCCCGAAATAAACGCGTTTTTTCAGACATCTGAATCCCCATGTAACAGCAAGGCTCAGAGGAGCCCACACACTCAGCTCTTAACCCCAGTGTGCAGAAAGGGTCAAAACGTGTTTTTCAGCAGAAATAAACATTTTTCTGCAAGTTTGGTCAACCCCATGTAAGTTATGGGGCAGTAACAGAACACTTTTCAAAACGTGTTTTTCAGCCCGAAATAAACGCGTTTTTTCAGACAACTGAATCCCCATGTAACAGCAAGGCTCAGAGGAGCCCACACACTCAGCTCTTAACCCCAGTGTGCAGAAAGGGTCAAAACGTGTTTTTCAGCAGAAATAAACATGTTTCTGCAAGTTTGGTCAACCCCATGTAAGTTATGGGACAGTAACAGAACACTTTTCAAAACGTGTTTTTCAGCCCGAAATAAACGCGTTTTTTCAGACAACTGAATCCCCATGTAACAGCAAGGCTCAGAGGAGCCCACACACTCAGCTCTTAACCCCAGTGTGCAGAAAGGGTCAAAACGTGTTTTTCAGCAGAAATAAACATGTTTCTCCAAGTTTGGTCAACCCCATGTAAGTTATGGGGCAGTAACAGAACACTTTTCAAAACGTGTTTTTCAGCCCGAAATAAACGCGTTTTTTCAGACAACTGAATCCCCATGTAACAGCAAGGCTCAGAGGAGCCCACACACTCAGATCTTAACCCCAGTGTGCAGAAAGGGTCAAAACGTGTTTTTCAGCAGAAATAAACATGTTTCTGCAAGTTTGGTCAACCCCATGTAAGTTATGGGACAGTAACAGAACACTTTTCAAAACGTGTTTTTAAGCCCGAAATAAACGCGTTTTTTCAGACAACTGAATCCCCATGCAACAGCAAGGCTCAGAAGAGCCCACACACTCAGCTCTTAACCCCAGTGTGCAGAGAGAGTCAAAACGTGTTTTTCAGCAGAAATAAACATGTTTCTGCAAGTTTGGTCAACCCCATGTAAGTTATGGGACAGTAACAGAACACTTTTCAAAACGTGTTTTTCAGCCCGAAATAAACGCGTTTTTTCAGACAACTGAATCCCCATGCAACAGCAAGGCTCAGAAGAGCCCACACACTCAGCTCTTAACCCCAGTGTGCAGAAAGAGTCAAAACGTGTTTTTCAGCAGAAATAAACATGTTTCTGCAAGTTTGGTCAACCCCATGTAAGTTATGGTGCAGTAACAGAACACTTTTCAAAACGTGTTTTTCAGCCCGAAATAAACGCGTTTTTTCAGACAACTGAATCCCCATGCAACAGCAAGGCTCAGAAGAGCCCCCACACTCAGCTCTTAACCCCAGTGTGCAGAAAGAGTCAAAACGTGTTTTTCAGCAGAAATAGACATGTTTCTGCAAGTTTGGTCAACCCCATGTAAGTTATGGGGCAGTAACAGAACACTTTTCAAAACGTGTTTTTCAGCCCGAAATAAACGCGTTTTTTCAGACAACTGAATCCCCATGTAACAGCAAGGCTCAGAGGAGCCCACACACTCAGCTCTTAACCCCAGTGTGCAGAAAGGGTCAAAACGTGTTTTTCAGCAGAAATAAACATGTTTCTGCAAGTTTGGTCAACCCCATGTAAGTTATGGGGCAGTAACAGAACACTTTTCAAAACGTGTTTTTCAGCCCGAAATAAACGCGTTTTTTCAGACAACTGAATCCCCATGTAACAGCAAGGCTCAGAGGAGCCCACACACTCAGCTCTTAACCCCAGTGTGCAGAAAGGGTCAAAACGTGTTTTTCAGCAGAAATAAACATGTTTCTGCAAGTTTGGTCAACCCCATGTAAGTTATGGGGCAGTAACAGAACACTTTTCAAAACGTGTTTTTCAGCCCGAAATAAACGCGTTTTTTCAGACAACTGAATCCCCATGTAACAGCAAGGCTCAGAGGAGCCCACACACTCAGCTCTTAACCCCAGTGTGCAGAAAGGGTCACAACGTGTTTTTCAGCAGAAATAAACATGTTTCTGCAAGTTTGGTCAACCCCATGTAAGTTATGGGACAGTAACAGAACACTTTTCAAAACGTGTTTTTCAGCCCGAAATAAACGCGTTTTTTCAGACAACTGAATCCCCATGTAACAGCAAGGCTCAGAGGAGCCCACACACTCAGCTCTTAACCCCAGTGTGCAGAAAGGGTCAAAACGTGTTTTTCAGCAGAAATAAACATGTTTCTGCAAGTTTGGTCAACCCCATGTAAGTTATGGGGCAGTAACAGAACACTTTTCAAAACGTGTTTTTCAGCCCGAAATAAACGCGTTTTTTCAGACAACTGAATCCCCATGTAACAGCAAGGCTCAGAGGAGCCCACACACTCAGCTCTTAACCCCAGTGTGCAGAAAGGGTCAAAACGAGTTTTTCAGCAGAAATAAACATTTTTCTGCAAGTTTGGTCAACACCATGTAAGTTATGGGGCAGTAACAGAACACTTTTCAAAACGTGTTTTTCAGCCCGAAATAAACGCGTTTTTTCAGACAACTGAATCCCCATGTAACAGCAAGGCTCAGAGGAGCCCACACACTCAGATCTTAACCCCAGTGTGCAGAAAGGGTCAAAACGTGTTTTTCAGCAGAAATAAACATGTTTCTGCAAGTTTGGTCAACCCCATGTAAGTTATGGGACAGTAACAGAACACTTTTCAAAACGTGTTTTTCAGCCCGAAATAAACGCGTTTTTTCAGACAACTGAATCCCCATGTAACAGCAAGGCTCAGAGGAGCCCACACACTCAGATCTTAACCCCAGTGTGCAGAAAGGGTCAAAACGTGTTTTTCAGCAGAAATAAACATGTTTCTGCAAGTTTGGTCAACCCCATGTAAGTTATGGGGCAGTAACAGAACACTTTTCAAAACGTGTTTTTCAGCCCGAAATAAACGCGTTTTTTCAGACAACTGAATCCCCATGTAACAGCAAGGCTCAGAGGAGCCCACACACTCAGCTCTTAACCCCAGTGTGCAGAGAGAGTCAAAACGTGTTTTTCAGCAGAAATAAACATGTTTCTGCAAGTTTGGTCAACCGCATGTAAGTTATGGGGCAGTAACAGAACACTTTTCAAAACGTGTTTTTCAGCCCGAAATAAACGCGTTTTTTCAGACAACTGAATCCCCATGCAGCAGCAAGGCTCAGAGGAGCCCACACACTCAGCTCTTAACCCCAGTGTGCAGAAAGAGTCAAAACATGTTTTTCAGCAGAAATAAACATGTTTCTGCAAGATTGGTCAACCCCATGTAAGTTATGGGGCAGTAACAGCACACTTTTCAAAACGTGTTTTTCAGCCCGAAATAAACGCGTTTTTTCAGACATCTGAATCCCCATGTAACAGCAAGGCTCAGAGGAGCCCACACACTCAGCTCTTAACCCCAGTGTGCAGAAAGGGTCAAAACGTGTTTTTCAGCAGAAATAAACATGTTTCTGCAAGTTTGGTCAACCCCATGTAAGTTATGGGACAGTAACAGAACACTTTTCAAAACGTGTTTTTCAGCCCGAAATAAACGCGTTTTTTCAGACAACTGAATCCCCATGTAACAGCAAGGCTCAGAGGAGCCCACACACTCAGCTCTTAACCCCAGTGTGCAGAAAGGGTCAAAACGTGTTTTTCAGCAGAAATAAACATTTTTCTGCAAGTTTGGTCAACACCATGTAAGTTATGGGGCAGTAACAGAACACTTTTCAAAACGTGTTTTTCAGCCCGAAATAAACGCGTTTTTTCAGACAACTGAATCCCCATGCAGCAGCAAGGCTCAGAGGAGCCCACACACTCAGCTCTTAACCCCAGTGTGCAGAAAGAGTCAAAACATGTTTTTCAGCAGAAATAAACATGTTTCTGCAAGATTGGTCAACCCCATGTAAGTTATGGGGCAGTAACAGCACACTTTTCAAAACGTGTTTTTCAGCCCGAAATAAACGCGTTTTTTCAGACATCTGAATCCCCATGTAACAGCAAGGCTCAGAGGAGCCCACACACTCAGCTCTTAACCCCAGTGTGCAGAAAGGGTCAAAACGTGTTTTTCAGCAGAAATAAACATTTTTCTGCAAGTTTGGTCAACCCCATGTAAGTTATGGGGCAGTAACAGAACACTTTTCAAAACGTGTTTTTCAGCCCGAAATAAACGCGTTTTTTCAGACAACTGAATCCCCATGTAACAGAAAGGCTCAGAGGAGCCCACACACTCAGCTCTTAACCCCAGTGTGCAGAAAGGGTCAAAACGTGTTTTTCAGCAGAAATAAACATGTTTCTGCAAGTTTGGTCAACCCCATGTAAGTTATGGGACAGTAACAGAACACTTTTCAAAACGTGTTTTTCAGCCCGAAATAAACGCGTTTTTTCAGACAACTGAATCCCCATGTAACAGCAAGGCTCAGAGGAGCCCACACACTCAGCTCTTAACCCCAGTGTGCAGAAAGGGTCACAACGTGTTTTTCAGCAGAAATAAACATGTTTCTGCAAGTTTGGTCAACCCCATGTAAGTTATGGGACAGTAACAGAACACTTTTCAAAACGTGTTTTTCAGCCCGAAATAAACGCGTTTTTTCAGACAACTGAATCCCCATGTAACAGCAAGGCTCAGAGGAGCCCACACACTCAGCTCTTAACCCCAGTGTGCAGAAAGGGTCACAACGTGTTTTTCAGCAGAAATAAACATGTTTCTGCAAGTTTGGTCAACCCCATGTAAGTTATGGGACAGTAACAGAACACTTTTCAAAACGTGTTTTTCAGCCCGAAATAAACGCGTTTTTTCAGACAACTGAATCCCCATGTAACAGCAAGGCTCAGAGGAGCCCACACACTCAGCTCTTAACCCCAGTGTGCAGAAAGGGTCAAAACGTGTTTTTCAGCAGAAATAAACATGTTTCTGCAAGTTTGGTCAACCCCATGTAAGTTATGGGGCAGTAACAGAACACTTTTCAAAACGTGTTTTTCAGCCCGAAATAAACGCGTTTTTTCAGACAACTGAATCCCCATGTAACAGCAAGGCTCAGAGGAGCCCACACACTCAGCTCTTAACCCCAGTGTGCAGAAAGGGTCACAACGTGTTTTTCAGCAGAAATAAACATGTTTCTGCAAGTTTGGTCAACCCCATGTAAGTTATGGGACAGTAACAGAACACTTTTCAAAACGTGTTTTTCAGCCCGAAATAAACGCGTTTTTTCAGACAACTGAATCCCCATGTAACAGCAAGGCTCAGAGGAGCCCACACACTCAGCTCTTAACCCCAGTGTGCAGAAAGGGTCAAAACGTGTTTTTCAGCAGAAATAAACATGTTTCTGCAAGTTTGGTCAACCCCATGTAAGTTATGGGGCAGTAACAGAACACTTTTCAAAACGTGTTTTTCAGCCCGAAATAAACGCGTTTTTTCAGACAACTGAATCCCCATGTAACAGCAAGGCTCAGAGGAGCCCACACACTCAGATCTTAACCCCAGTGTGCAGAAAGGGTCAAAACGTGTTTTTCAGCAGAAATAAACATGTTTCTGCAAGTTTGGTCAACCCCATGTAAGTTATGGGACAGTAACAGAACACTTTTCAAAACGTGTTTTTAAGCCCGAAATAAACGCGTTTTTTCAGACAACTGAATCCCCATGCAACAGCAAGGCTCAGAAGAGCCCACACACTCAGCTCTTAACCCCAGTGTGCAGAGAGAGTCAAAACGTGTTTTTCAGCAGAAATAAACATGTTTCTGCAAGTTTGGTCAACCCCATGTAAGTTATGGGACAGTAACAGAACACTTTTCAAAACGTGTTTTTCAGCCCGAAATAAACGCGTTTTTTCAGACAACTGAATCCCCATGCAACAGCAAGGCTCAGAAGAGCCCACACACTCAGCTCTTAACCCCAGTGTGCAGAAAGAGTCAAAACGTGTTTTTCAGCAGAAATAAACATGTTTCTGCAAGTTTGGTCAACCCCATGTAAGTTATGGTGCAGTAACAGAACACTTTTCAAAACGTGTTTTTCAGCCCGAAATAAACGCGTTTTTTCAGACAACTGAATCCCCATGCAACAGCAAGGCTCAGAAGAGCCCCCACACTCAGCTCTTAACCCCAGTGTGCAGAAAGAGTCAAAACGTGTTTTTCAGCAGAAATAGACATGTTTCTGCAAGTTTGGTCAACCCCATGTAAGTTATGGGGCAGTAACAGAACACTTTTCAAAACGTGTTTTTCAGCCCGAAATAAACGCGTTTTTTCAGACAACTGAATCCCCATGTAACAGCAAGGCTCAGAGGAGCCCACACACTCAGCTCTTAACCCCAGTGTGCAGAAAGGGTCAAAACGTGTTTTTCAGCAGAAATAAACATGTTTCTGCAAGTTTGGTCAACCCCATGTAAGTTATGGGGCAGTAACAGAACACTTTTCAAAACGTGTTTTTCAGCCCGAAATAAACGCGTTTTTTCAGACAACTGAATCCCCATGTAACAGCAAGGCTCAGAGGAGCCCACACACTCAGCTCTTAACCCCAGTGTGCAGAAAGGGTCAAAACGTGTTTTTCAGCAGAAATAAACATGTTTCTGCAAGTTTGGTCAACCCCATGTAAGTTATGGGGCAGTAACAGAACACTTTTCAAAACGTGTTTTTCAGCCCGAAATAAACGCGTTTTTTCAGACAACTGAATCCCCATGTAACAGCAAGGCTCAGAGGAGCCCACACACTCAGCTCTTAACCCCAGTGTGCAGAAAGGGTCACAACGTGTTTTTCAGCAGAAATAAACATGTTTCTGCAAGTTTGGTCAACCCCATGTAAGTTATGGGACAGTAACAGAACACTTTTCAAAACGTGTTTTTCAGCCCGAAATAAACGCGTTTTTTCAGACAACTGAATCCCCATGTAACAGCAAGGCTCAGAGGAGCCCACACACTCAGCTCTTAACCCCAGTGTGCAGAAAGGGTCAAAATGTGTTTTTCAGCAGAAATAAACATGTTTCTGCAAGTTTGGTCAACCCCATGTAAGTTATGGGGCAGTAACAGAACACTTTTCAAAACGTGTTTTTCAGCCCGAAATAAACGCGTTTTTTCAGACAACTGAATCCCCATGTAACAGCAAGGCTCAGAGGAGCCCACACACTCAGCTCTTAACCCCAGTGTGCAGAAAGGGTCAAAACGAGTTTTTCAGCAGAAATAAACATTTTTCTGCAAGTTTGGTCAACACCATGTAAGTTATGGGGCAGTAACAGAACACTTTTCAAAACGTGTTTTTCAGCCCGAAATAAACGCGTTTTTTCAGACAACTGAATCCCCATGTAACAGCAAGGCTCAGAGGAGCCCACACACTCAGATCTTAACCCCAGTGTGCAGAAAGGGTCAAAACGTGTTTTTCAGCAGAAATAAACATGTTTCTGCAAGTTTGGTCAACCCCATGTAAGTTATGGGACAGTAACAGAACACTTTTCAAAACGTGTTTTTCAGCCCGAAATAAACGCGTTTTTTCAGACAACTGAATCCCCATGTAACAGCAAGGCTCAGAGGAGCCCACACACTCAGATCTTAACCCCAGTGTGCAGAAAGGGTCAAAACGTGTTTTTCAGCAGAAATAAACATGTTTCTGCAAGTTTGGTCAACCCCATGTAAGTTATGGGGCAGTAACAGAACACTTTTCAAAACGTGTTTTTCAGCCCGAAATAAACGCGTTTTTTCAGACAACTGAATCCCCATGTAACAGCAAGGCTCAGAGGAGCCCACACACTCAGCTCTTAACCCCAGTGTGCAGAGAGAGTCAAAACGTGTTTTTCAGCAGAAATAAACATGTTTCTGCAAGTTTGGTCAACCCCATGTAAGTTATGGGGCAGTAACAGAACACTTTTCAAAACGTGTTTTTCAGCCCGAAATAAACGCGTTTTTTCAGACAACTGAATCCCCATGCAGCAGCAAGGCTCAGAGGAGCCCACACACTCAGCTCTTAACCCCAGTGTGCAGAAAGAGTCAAAACATGTTTTTCAGCAGAAATAAACATGTTTCTGCAAGATTGGTCAACCCCATGTAAGTTATGGGGCAGTAACAGCACACTTTTCAAAACGTGTTTTTCAGCCCGAAATAAACGCGTTTTTTCAGACATCTGAATCCCCATGTAACAGCAAGGCTCAGAGGAGCCCACACACTCAGCTCTTAACCCCAGTGTGCAGAAAAGGTCAAAACGTGTTTTTCAGCAGAAATAAACATTTTTCTGCAAGTTTGGTCAACCCCATGTAAGTTATGGGGCAGTAACAGAACACTTTTCAAAACGTGTTTTTCAGCCCGAAATAAACGCGTTTTTTCAGACAACTGAATCCCCATGTAACAGCAAGGCTCAGAGGAGCCCACACACTCAGCTCTTAACCCCAGTGTGCAGAAAGGGTCAAAACGTGTTTTTCAGCAGAAATAAACATGTTTCTGCAAGTTTGGTCAACCCCATGTAAGTTATGGGACAGTAACAGAACACTTTTCAAAACGTGTTTTTCAGCCCGAAATAAACGCGTTTTTTCAGACAACTGAATCCCCATGTAACAGCAAGGCTCAGAGGAGCCCACACACTCAGCTCTTAACCCCAGTGTGCAGAAAGGGTCAAAACGTGTTTTTCAGCAGAAATAAACATGTTTCTCCAAGTTTGGTCAACCCCATGTAAGTTATGGGGCAGTAACAGAACACTTTTCAAAACGTGTTTTTCAGCCCGAAATAAACGCGTTTTTTCAGACAACTGAATCCCCATGTAACAGCAAGGCTCAGAGGAGCCCACACACTCAGCTCTTAACCCCAGTGTGCAGAAAGGGTCAAAACGTGTTTTTCAGCAGAAATAAACATTTTTCTGCAAGTTTGGTCAACCCCATGTAAGTTATGGGGCAGTAACAGAACACTTTTCAAAACGTGTTTTTCAGCCCGAAATAAACGCGTTTTTTCAGACAACTGAATCCCCATGTAACAGCAAGGCTCAGAGGAGCCCACACACTCAGCTCTTAACCCCAGTGTGCAGAAAGGGTCAAAACGTGTTTTTCAGCAGAAATAAACATGTTTCTGCAAGTTTGGTCAACCCCATGTAAGTTATGGGACAGTAACAGAACACTTTTCAAAACGTGTTTTTCAGCCCGAAATAAACGCGTTTTTTCAGACAACTGAATCCCCATGTAACAGCAAGGCTCAGAGGAGCCCACACACTCAGCTCTTAACCCCAGTGTGCAGAAAGGGTCAAAACGTGTTTTTCAGCAGAAATAAACATGTTTCTGCAAGTTTGGTCAACCCCATGTAAGTTATGGGGCAGTAACAGAACACTTTTCAAAACGTGTTTTTCAGCCCGAAATAAACGCGTTTTTTCAGACAACTGAATCCCCATGTAACAGCAAGGCTCAGAGGAGCCCACACACTCAGCTCTTAACCCCAGTGTGCAGAAAGGGTCAAAACGTGTTTTTCAGCAGAAATAAACATGTTTCTGCAAGTTTGGTCAACCCCATGTAAGTTATGGGGCAGTAACAGAACACTTTTCAAAACGTGTTTTTCAGCACGAAATAAACGCGTTTTTTCAAACAACTGAATCCCCATGTAACAGCAAGGCTCAGAGGAGCCCACACACTCAGCTCTTAACCCCAGTGTGCAGAAAGGGTCAAAACGTGTTTTTCAGCAGAAATAAACATGTTTCTGCAAGTTTGGTCAACCCCATGTAAGTTATGGGGCAGTAACAGAACACTTTTCAAAACGTGTTTTTCAGCCCGAAATAAACGCGTTTTTTCAGACAACTGAATCCCCATGTAACAGCAAGGCTCAGAGGAGCCCACACACTCAGATCTTAACCCCAGTGTGCAGAAAGGGTCAAAACGTGTTTTTCAGCAGAAATAAACATGTTTCTGCAAGTTTGGTCAACCCCATGTAAATTATGGGGCAGTAACAGAACACTTTTCAAAACGTGTTTTTCAGCCCGAAATAAACGCGTTTTTTCAGACAACTGAATCCCCATGTAACAGCAAGGCTCAGAGGAGCCCACACACTCAGCTCTTAACCCCAGTGTGCAGAAAGGGTCAAAACGAGTTTTTCAGCAGAAATAAACATTTTTCTGCAAGTTTGGTCAACACCATGTAAGTTATGGGGCAGTAACAGAACACTTTTCAAAACGTGTTTTTCAGCCCGAAATAAACGCGTTTTTTCAGACAACTGAATCCCCATGTAACAGCAAGGCTCAGAGGAGCCCACACACTCAGATCTTAACCCCAGTGTGCAGAAAGGGTCAAAACGTGTTTTTCAGCAGAAATAAACATGTTTCTGCAAGTTTGGTCAACCCCATGTAAGTTATGGGGCAGTAACAGAACACTTTTCAAAACGTGTTTTTCAGCCCGAAATAAACGCGTTTTTTCAGACAACTGAATCCCCATGTAACAGCAAGGCTCAGAGGAGCCCACACACTCAGCTCTTAACCCCAGTGTGCAGAGAGAGTCAAAACGTGTTTTTCAGCAGAAATAAACATGTTTCTGCAAGTTTGGTCAACCCCATGTAAGTTATGGGGCAGTAACAGAACACTTTTCAAAACGTGTTTTTCAGCCCGAAATAAACGCGTTTTTTCAGACAACTGAATCCCCATGCAGCAGCAAGGCTCAGAGGAGCCCACACACTCAGCTCTTAACCCCAGTGTGCAGAGAGAGTCAAAACATGTTTTTCAGCAGAAATAAACATGTTTCTGCAAGTTTGGTCAACCCCATGTAAGTTATGGGGCAGTAACAGAACACTTTTCAAAACGTGTTTTTCAGCCCGAAATAAACGCGTTTTTTCAGACAACTGAATCCCCATGCAGCAGCAAGGCTCAGAGGAGCCCACACACTCAGCTCTTAACCCCAGTGTGCAGAAAGAGTCAAAACATGTTTTTCAGCAGAAATAAACATGTTTCTGCAAGATTGGTCAACCCCATGTAAGTTATGGGGCAGTAACAGCACACTTTTCAAAACGTGTTTTTCAGCCCGAAATAAACGCGTTTTTTCAGACATCTGAATCCCCATGTAACAGCAAGGCTCAGAGGAGCCCACACACTCAGCTCTTAACCCCAGTGTGCAGAAAGGGTCAAAACGTGTTTTTCAGCAGAAATAAACATTTTTCTGCAAGTTTGGTCAACCCCATGTAAGTTATGGGGCAGTAACAGAACACTTTTCAAAACGTGTTTTTCAGCCCGAAATAAACGCGTTTTTTCAGACAACTGAATCCCCATGTAACAGCAAGGCTCAGAGGAGCCCACACACTCAGCTCTTAACCCCAGTGTGCAGAAAGGGTCAAAACGTGTTTTTCAGCAGAAATAAACATGTTTCTGCAAGTTTGGTCAACCCCATGTAAGTTATGGGACAGTAACAGAACACTTTTCAAAACGTGTTTTTCAGCCCGAAATAAACGCGTTTTTTCAGACAACTGAATCCCCATGTAACAGCAAGGCTCAGAGGAGCCCACACACTCAGCTCTTAACCCCAGTGTGCAGAAAGGGTCAAAACGTGTTTTTCAGCAGAAATAAACATGTTTCTCCAAGTTTGGTCAACCCCATGTAAGTTATGGGGCAGTAACAGAACACTTTTCAAAACGTGTTTTTCAGCCCGAAATAAACGCGTTTTTTCAGACAACTGAATCCCCATGTAACAGCAAGGCTCAGAGGAGCCCACACACTCAGCTCTTAACCCCAGTGTGCAGAAAGGGTCAAAACGTGTTTTTCAGCAGAAATAAACATTTTTCTGCAAGTTTGGTCAACCCCATGTAAGTTATGGGGCAGTAACAGAACACTTTTCAAAACGTGTTTTTCAGCCCGAAATAAACGCGTTTTTTCAGACAACTGAATCCCCATGTAACAGCAAGGCTCAGAGGAGCCCACACACTCAGCTCTTAACCCCAGTGTGCAGAAAGGGTCAAAACGTGTTTTTCAGCAGAAATAAACATGTTTCTGCAAGTTTGGTCAACCCCATGTAAGTTATGGGACAGTAACAGAACACTTTTCAAAACGTGTTTTTCAGCCCGAAATAAACGCGTTTTTTCAGACAACTGAATCCCCATGTAACAGCAAGGCTCAGAGGAGCCCACACACTCAGCTCTTAACCCCAGTGTGCAGAAAGGGTCAAAACGTGTTTTTCAGCAGAAATAAACATGTTTCTGCAAGTTTGGTCAACCCCATGTAAGTTATGGGACAGTAACAGAACACTTTTCAAAACGTGTTTTTCAGCCCGAAATAAACGCGTTTTTTCAGACAACTGAATCCCCATGTAACAGCAAGGCTCAGAGGAGCCCACACACTCAGCTCTTAACCCCAGTGTGCAGAAAGGGTCAAAACGTGTTTTTCAGCAGAAATAAACATGTTTCTCCAAGTTTGGTCAACCCCATGTAAGTTATGGGGCAGTAACAGAACACTTTTCAAAACGTGTTTTTCAGCCCGAAATAAACGCGTTTTTTCAGACAACTGAATCCCCATGTAACAGCAAGGCTCAGAGGAGCCCACACACTCAGCTCTTAACCCCAGTGTGCAGAAAGGGTCAAAACGTGTTTTTCAGCAGAAATAAACATTTTTCTGCAAGTTTGGTCAACCCCATGTAAGTTATGGGGCAGTAACAGAACACTTTTCAAAACGTGTTTTTCAGCCCGAAATAAACGCGTTTTTTCAGACAACTGAATCCCCATGTAACAGCAAGGCTCAGAGGAGCCCACACACTCAGCTCTTAACCCCAGTGTGCAGAAAGGGTCAAAACGTGTTTTTCAGCAGAAATAAACATGTTTCTGCAAGTTTGGTCAACCCCATGTAAGTTATGGGACAGTAACAGAACACTTTTCAAAACGTGTTTTTCAGCCCGAAATAAACGCGTTTTTTCAGACAACTGAATCCCCATGTAACAGCAAGGCTCAGAGGAGCCCACACACTCAGCTCTTAACCCCAGTGTGCAGAAAGGGTCAAAACGTGTTTTTCAGCAGAAATAAACATGTTTCTGCAAGTTTGGTCAACCCCATGTAAGTTATGGGGCAGTAACAGAACACTTTTCAAAACGTGTTTTTCAGCCCGAAATAAACGCGTTTTTTCAGACAACTGAATCCCCATGTAACAGCAAGGCTCAGAGGAGCCCACACACTCAGCTCTTAACCCCAGTGTGCAGAAAGGGTCAAAACGTGTTTTTCAGCAGAAATAAACATGTTTCTGCAAGTTTGGTCAACCCCATGTAAGTTATGGGGCAGTAACAGAACACTTTTCAAAACGTGTTTTTCAGCACGAAATAAACGCGTTTTTTCAAACAACTGAATCCCCATGTAACAGCAAGGCTCAGAGGAGCCCACACACTCAGCTCTTAACCCCAGTGTGCAGAAAGGGTCAAAACGTGTTTTACAGCAGAAATAAACATGTTTCTGCAAGTTTGGTCAACCCCATGTAAGTTATGGGGCAGTAACAGAACACTTTTCAAAACGTGTTTTTCAGCCCGAAATAAACGCGTTTTTTCAGACAACTGAATCCCCATGTAACAGCAAGGCTCAGAGGAGCCCACACACTCAGATCTTAACCCCAGTGTGCAGAAAGGGTCAAAACGTGTTTTTCAGCAGAAATAAACATGTTTCTGCAAGTTTGGTCAACCCCATGTAAGTTATGGGGCAGTAACAGAACACTTTTCAAAACGTGTTTTTCAGCCCGAAATAAACGCGTTTTTTCAGACAACTGAATCCCCATGTAACAGCAAGGCTCAGAGGAGCCCACACACTCAGCTCTTAACCCCAGTGTGCAGAAAGGGTCAAAACGTGTTTTTCAGCAGAAATAAACATGTTTCTGCAAGTTTGGTCAACCCCATGTAAGTTATGGGGCAGTAACAGAACACTTTTCAAAACGTGTTTTTCAGCACGAAATAAACGCGTTTTTTCAAACAACTGAATCCCCATGTAACAGCAAGGCTCAGAGGAGCCCACACACTCAGCTCTTAACCCCAGTGTGCAGAAAGGGTCAAAACGTGTTTTTCAGCAGAAATAAACATGTTTCTGCAAGTTTGGTCAACCCCATGTAAGTTATGGGGCAGTAACAGAACACTTTTCAAAACGTGTTTTTCAGCCCGAAATAAACGCGTTTTTTCAGACAACTGAATCCCCATGTAACAGCAAGGCTCAGAGGAGCCCACACACTCAGATCTTAACCCCAGTGTGCAGAAAGGGTCAAAACGTGTTTTTCAGCAGAAATAAACATGTTTCTGCAAGTTTGGTCAACCCCATGTAAATTATGGGGCAGTAACAGAACACTTTTCAAAACGTGTTTTTCAGCCCGAAATAAACGCGTTTTTTCAGACAACTGAATCCCCATGTAACAGCAAGGCTCAGAGGAGCCCACACACTCAGCTCTTAACCCCAGTGTGCAGAAAGGGTCAAAACGAGTTTTTCAGCAGAAATAAACATTTTTCTGCAAGTTTGGTCAACACCATGTAAGTTATGGGGCAGTAACAGAACACTTTTCAAAACGTGTTTTTCAGCCCGAAATAAACGCGTTTTTTCAGACAACTGAATCCCCATGTAACAGCAAGGCTCAGAGGAGCCCACACACTCAGATCTTAACCCCAGTGTGCAGAAAGGGTCAAAACGTGTTTTTCAGCAGAAATAAACATGTTTCTGCAAGTTTGGTCAACCCCATGTAAGTTATGGGACAGTAACAGAACACTTTTCAAAACGTGTTTTTCAGCCCGAAATAAACGCGTTTTTTCAGACAACTGAATCCCCATGTAACAGCAAGGCTCAGAGGAGCCCACACACTCAGATCTTAACCCCAGTGTGCAGAAAGGGTCAAAACGTGTTTTTCAGCAGAAATAAACATGTTTCTGCAAGTTTGGTCAACCCCATGTAAGTTATGGGGCAGTAACAGAACACTTTTCAAAACGTGTTTTTCAGCCCGAAATAAACGCGTTTTTTCAGACAACTGAATCCCCATGTAACAGCAAGGCTCAGAGGAGCCCACACACTCAGCTCTTAACCCCAGTGTGCAGAGAGAGTCAAAACGTGTTTTTCAGCAGAAATAAACATGTTTCTGCAAGTTTGGTCAACCCCATGTAAGTTATGGGGCAGTAACAGAACACTTTTCAAAACGTGTTTTTCAGCCCGAAATAAACGCGTTTTTTCAGACAACTGAATCCCCATGCAGCAGCAAGGCTCAGAGGAGCCCACACACTCAGCTCTTAACCCCAGTGTGCAGAGAGAGTCAAAACATGTTTTTCAGCAGAAATAAACATGTTTCTGCAAGTTTGGTCAACCCCATGTAAGTTATGGGGCAGTAACAGAACACTTTTCAAAACGTGTTTTTCAGCCCGAAATAAACGCGTTTTTTCAGACAACTGAATCCCCATGCAGCAGCAAGGCTCAGAGGAGCCCACACACTCAGCTCTTAACCCCAGTGTGCAGAAAGAGTCAAAACATGTTTTTCAGCAGAAATAAACATGTTTCTGCAAGATTGGTCAACCCCATGTAAGTTATGGGGCAGTAACAGCACACTTTTCAAAACGTGTTTTTCAGCCCGAAATAAACGCGTTTTTTCAGACATCTGAATCCCCATGTAACAGCAAGGCTCAGAGGAGCCCACACACTCAGCTCTTAACCCCAGTGTGCAGAAAGGGTCAAAACGTGTTTTTCAGCAGAAATAAACATTTTTCTGCAAGTTTGGTCAACCCCATGTAAGTTATGGGGCAGTAACAGAACACTTTTCAAAACGTGTTTTTCAGCCCGAAATAAACGCGTTTTTTCAGACAACTGAATCCCCATGTAACAGCAAGGCTCAGAGGAGCCCACACACTCAGCTCTTAACCCCAGTGTGCAGAAAGGGTCAAAACGTGTTTTTCAGCAGAAATAAACATGTTTCTGCAAGTTTGGTCAACCCCATGTAAGTTATGGGGCAGTAACAGAACACTTTTCAAAACGTGTTTTTCAGCCCGAAATAAACGCGTTTTTTCAGACAACTGAATCCCCATGCAACAGCAAGGCTCAGAAGAGCCCACACACTCAGCTCTTAACCCCAGTGTGCAGAAAGAGTCAAAACGTGTTTTTCAGCAGAAATAAACATGTTTCTGCAAGTTTGGTCAACCCCATGTAAGTTATGGTGCAGTAACAGAACACTTTTCAAAACGTGTTTTTCAGCCCGAAATAAACGCGTTTTTTCAGACAACTGAATCCCCATGCAACAGCAAGGCTCAGAAGAGCCCCCACACTCAGCTCTTAACCCCAGTGTGCAGAAAGAGTCAAAACGTGTTTTTCAGCAGAAATAGACATGTTTCTGCAAGTTTGGTCAACCCCATGTAAGTTATGGGGCAGTAACAGAACACTTTTCAAAACGTGTTTTTCAGCCCGAAATAAACGCGTTTTTTCAGACAACTGAATCCCCATGTAACAGCAAGGCTCAGAGGAGCCCACACACTCAGCTCTTAACCCCAGTGTGCAGAAAGGGTCAAAACGTGTTTTTCAGCAGAAATAAACATGTTTCTGCAAGTTTGGTCAACCCCATGTAAGTTATGGGGCAGTAACAGAACACTTTTCAAAACGTGTTTTTCAGCCCGAAATAAACGCGTTTTTTCAGACAACTGAATCCCCATGTAACAGCAAGGCTCAGAGGAGCCCACACACTCAGCTCTTAACCCCAGTGTGCAGAAAGGGTCAAAACGTGTTTTTCAGCAGAAATAAACATGTTTCTGCAAGTTTGGTCAACCCCATGTAAGTTATGGGGCAGTAACAGAACACTTTTCAAAACGTGTTTTTCAGCCCGAAATAAACGCGTTTTTTCAGACAACTGAATCCCCATGTAACAGCAAGGCTCAGAGGAGCCCACACACTCAGCTCTTAACCCCAGTGTGCAGAAAGGGTCACAACGTGTTTTTCAGCAGAAATAAACATGTTTCTGCAAGTTTGGTCAACCCCATGTAAGTTATGGGACAGTAACAGAACACTTTTCAAAACGTGTTTTTCAGCCCGAAATAAACGCGTTTTTTCAGACAACTGAATCCCCATGTAACAGCAAGGCTCAGAGGAGCCCACACACTCAGCTCTTAACCCCAGTGTGCAGAAAGGGTCAAAACGTGTTTTTCAGCAGAAATAAACATGTTTCTGCAAGTTTGGTCAACCCCATGTAAGTTATGGGGCAGTAACAGAACACTTTTCAAAACGTGTTTTTCAGCCCGAAATAAACGCGTTTTTTCAGACAACTGAATCCCCATGTAACAGCAAGGCTCAGAGGAGCCCACACACTCAGCTCTTAACCCCAGTGTGCAGAAAGGGTCAAAACGAGTTTTTCAGCAGAAATAAACATTTTTCTGCAAGTTTGGTCAACACCATGTAAGTTATGGGGCAGTAACAGAACACTTTTCAAAACGTGTTTTTCAGCCCGAAATAAACGCGTTTTTTCAGACAACTGAATCCCCATGTAACAGCAAGGCTCAGAGGAGCCCACACACTCAGATCTTAACCCCAGTGTGCAGAAAGGGTCAAAACGTGTTTTTCAGCAGAAATAAACATGTTTCTGCAAGTTTGGTCAACCCCATGTAAGTTATGGGACAGTAACAGAACACTTTTCAAAACGTGTTTTTCAGCCCGAAATAAACGCGTTTTTTCAGACAACTGAATCCCCATGTAACAGCAAGGCTCAGAGGAGCCCACACACTCAGATCTTAACCCCAGTGTGCAGAAAGGGTCAAAACGTGTTTTTCAGCAGAAATAAACATGTTTCTGCAAGTTTGGTCAACCCCATGTAAGTTATGGGGCAGTAACAGAACACTTTTCAAAACGTGTTTTTCAGCCCGAAATAAACGCGTTTTTTCAGACAACTGAATCCCCATGCAGCAGCAAGGCTCAGAGGAGCCCACACACTCAGCTCTTAACCCCAGTGTGCAGAAAGAGTCAAAACATGTTTTTCAGCAGAAATAAACATGTTTCTGCAAGATTGGTCAACCCCATGTAAGTTATGGGGCAGTAACAGCACACTTTTCAAAACGTGTTTTTCAGCCCGAAATAAACGCGTTTTTTCAGACATCTGAATCCCCATGTAACAGCAAGGCTCAGAGGAGCCCACACACTCAGCTCTTAACCCCAGTGTGCAGAAAGGGTCAAAACGTGTTTTTCAGCAGAAATAAACATGTTTCTGCAAGTTTGGTCAACACCATGTAAGTTATGGGGCAGTAACAGAACACTTTTCAAAACGTGTTTTTCAGCCCGAAATAAACGCGTTTTTTCAGACAACTGAATCCCCATGTAACAGCAAGGCTCAGAGGAGCCCACACACTCAGATCTTAACCCCAGTGTGCAGAAAGGGTCAAAACGTGTTTTTCAGCAGAAATAAACATGTTTCTGCAAGTTTGGTCAACCCCATGTAAGTTATGGGACAGTAACAGAACACTTTTCAAAACGTGTTTTTCAGCCCGAAATAAACGCGTTTTTTCAGACAACTGAATCCCCATGTAACAGCAAGGCTCAGAGGAGCCCACACACTCAGATCTTAACCCCAGTGTGCAGAAAGGGTCAAAACGTGTTTTTCAGCAGAAATAAACATGTTTCTGCAAGTTTGGTCAACCCCATGTAAGTTATGGGGCAGTAACAGAACACTTTTCAAAACGTGTTTTTCAGCCCGAAATAAACGCGTTTTTTCAGACAACTGAATCCCCATGTAACAGCAAGGCTCAGAGGAGCCCACACACTCAGCTCTTAACCCCAGTGTGCAGAAAGGGTCAAAACGTGTTTTTCAGCAGAAATAAACATGTTTCTGCAAGTTTGGTCAACCCCATGTAAGTTATGGGGCAGTAACAGAACACTTTTCAAAACGTGTTTTTCAGCCCGAAATAAACGCGTTTTTTCAGACAACTGAATCCCCATGCAGCAGCAAGGCTCAGAGGAGCCCACACACTCAGCTCTTAACCCCAGTGTGCAGAAAGAGTCAAAACATGTTTTTCAGCAGAAATAAACATGTTTCTGCAAGATTGGTCAACCCCATGTAAGTTATGGGGCAGTAACAGCACACTTTTCAAAACGTGTTTTTCAGCCCGAAATAAACGCGTTTTTTCAGACATCTGAATCCCCATGTAACAGCAAGGCTCAGAGGAGCCCACACACTCAGCTCTTAACCCCAGTGTGCAGAAAGGGTCAAAACGTGTTTTTCAGCAGAAATAAACATTTTTCTGCAAGTTTGGTCAACCCCATGTAAGTTATGGGGCAGTAACAGAACACTTTTCAAAACGTGTTTTTCAGCCCGAAATAAACGCGTTTTTTCAGACAACTGAATCCCCATGTAACAGAAAGGCTCAGAGGAGCCCACACACTCAGCTCTTAACCCCAGTGTGCAGAAAGGGTCAAAACGTGTTTTTCAGCAGAAATAAACATGTTTCTGCAAGTTTGGTCAACCCCATGTAAGTTATGGGACAGTAACAGAACACTTTTCAAAACGTGTTTTTCAGCCCGAAATAAACGCGTTTTTTCAGACAACTGAATCCCCATGTAACAGCAAGGCTCAGAGGAGCCCACACACTCAGCTCTTAACCCCAGTGTGCAGAAAGGGTCACAACGTGTTTTTCAGCAGAAATAAACATGTTTCTGCAAGTTTGGTCAACCCCATGTAAGTTATGGGACAGTAACAGAACACTTTTCAAAACGTGTTTTTCAGCCCGAAATAAACGCGTTTTTTCAGACAACTGAATCCCCATGTAACAGCAAGGCTCAGAGGAGCCCACACACTCAGCTCTTAACCCCAGTGTGCAGAAAGGGTCACAACGTGTTTTTCAGCAGAAATAAACATGTTTCTGCAAGTTTGGTCAACCCCATGTAAGTTATGGGACAGTAACAGAACACTTTTCAAAACGTGTTTTTCAGCCCGAAATAAACGCGTTTTTTCAGACAACTGAATCCCCATGTAACAGCAAGGCTCAGAGGAGCCCACACACTCAGCTCTTAACCCCAGTGTGCAGAAAGGGTCACAACGTGTTTTTCAGCAGAAATAAACATGTTTCTGCAAGTTTGGTCAACCCCATGTAAGTTATGGGACAGTAACAGAACACTTTTCAAAACGTGTTTTTCAGCCCGAAATAAACGCGTTTTTTCAGACAACTGAATCCCCATGTAACAGCAAGGCTCAGAGGAGCCCACACACTCAGCTCTTAACCCCAGTGTGCAGAAAGGGTCAAAACGTGTTTTTCAGCAGAAATAAACATGTTTCTGCAAGTTTGGTCAACCCCATGTAAGTTATGGGGCAGTAACAGAACACTTTTCAAAACGTGTTTTTCAGCCCGAAATAAACGCGTTTTTTCAGACAACTGAATCCCCATGTAACAGCAAGGCTCAGAGGAGCCCACACACTCAGATATTAACCCCAGTGTGCAGAAAGGGTCAAAACGTGTTTTTCAGCAGAAATAAACATGTTTCTGCAAGTTTGGTCAACCCCATGTAAGTTATGGGACAGTAACAGAACACTTTTCAAAACGTGTTTTTAAGCCCGAAATAAACGCGTTTTTTCAGACAACTGAATCCCCATGCAACAGCAAGGCTCAGAAGAGCCCACACACTCAGCTCTTAACCCCAGTGTGCAGAGAGAGTCAAAACGTGTTTTTCAGCAGAAATAAACATGTTTCTGCAAGTTTGGTCAACCCCATGTAAGTTATGGGACAGTAACAGAACACTTTTCAAAACGTGTTTTTCAGCCCGAAATAAACGCGTTTTTTCAGACAACTGAATCCCCATGCAACAGCAAGGCTCAGAAGAGCCCACACACTCAGCTCTTAACCCCAGTGTGCAGAAAGAGTCAAAACGTGTTTTTCAGCAGAAATAAACATGTTTCTGCAAGTTTGGTCAACCCCATGTAAGTTATGGTGCAGTAACAGAACACTTTTCAAAACGTGTTTTTCAGCCCGAAATAAACGCGTTTTTTCAGACAACTGAATCCCCATGCAACAGCAAGGCTCAGAAGAGCCCCCACACTCAGCTCTTAACCCCAGTGTGCAGAAAGAGTCAAAACGTGTTTTTCAGCAGAAATAGACATGTTTCTGCAAGTTTGGTCAACCCCATGTAAGTTATGGGGCAGTAACAGAACACTTTTCAAAACGTGTTTTTCAGCCCGAAATAAACGCGTTTTTTCAGACAACTGAATCCCCATGTAACAGCAAGGCTCAGAGGAGCCCACACACTCAGCTCTTAACCCCAGTGTGCAGAAAGGGTCAAAACGTGTTTTTCAGCAGAAATAAACATGTTTCTGCAAGTTTGGTCAACCCCATGTAAGTTATGGGGCAGTAACAGAACACTTTTCAAAACGTGTTTTTCAGCCCGAAATAAACGCGTTTTTTCAGACAACTGAATCCCCATGTAACAGCAAGGCTCAGAGGAGCCCACACACTCAGCTCTTAACCCCAGTGTGCAGAAAGGGTCAAAACGTGTTTTTCAGCAGAAATAAACATGTTTCTGCAAGTTTGGTCAACCCCATGTAAGTTATGGGGCAGTAACAGAACACTTTTCAAAACGTGTTTTTCAGCCCGAAATAAACGCGTTTTTTCAGACAACTGAATCCCCATGTAACAGCAAGGCTCAGAGGAGCCCACACACTCAGCTCTTAACCCCAGTGTGCAGAAAGGGTCACAACGTGTTTTTCAGCAGAAATAAACATGTTTCTGCAAGTTTGGTCAACCCCATGTAAGTTATGGGACAGTAACAGAACACTTTTCAAAACGTGTTTTTCAGCCCGAAATAAACGCGTTTTTTCAGACAACTGAATCCCCATGTAACAGCAAGGCTCAGAGGAGCCCACACACTCAGCTCTTAACCCCAGTGTGCAGAAAGGGTCAAAACGAGTTTTTCAGCAGAAATAAACATTTTTCTGCAAGTTTGGTCAACACCATGTAAGTTATGGGGCAGTAACAGAACACTTTTCAAAACGTGTTTTTCAGCCCGAAATAAACGCGTTTTTTCAGACAACTGAATCCCCATGTAACAGCAAGGCTCAGAGGAGCCCACACACTCAGATCTTAACCCCAGTGTGCAGAAAGGGTCAAAACGTGTTTTTCAGCAGAAATAAACATGTTTCTGCAAGTTTGGTCAACCCCATGTAAGTTATGGGACAGTAACAGAACACTTTTCAAAACGTGTTTTTCAGCCCGAAATAAACGCGTTTTTTCAGACAACTGAATCCCCATGTAACAGCAAGGCTCAGAGGAGCCCACACACTCAGATCTTAACCCCAGTGTGCAGAAAGGGTCAAAACGTGTTTTTCAGCAGAAATAAACATGTTTCTGCAAGTTTGGTCAACCCCATGTAAGTTATGGGGCAGTAACAGAACACTTTTCAAAACGTGTTTTTCAGCCCGAAATAAACGCGTTTTTTCAGACAACTGAATCCCCATGTAACAGCAAGGCTCAGAGGAGCCCACACACTCAGCTCTTAACCCCAGTGTGCAGAGAGAGTCAAAACGTGTTTTTCAGCAGAAATAAACATGTTTCTGCAAGTTTGGTCAACCCCATGTAAGTTATGGGGCAGTAACAGAACACTTTTCAAAACGTGTTTTTCAGCCCGAAATAAACGCGTTTTTTCAGACAACTGAATCCCCATGCAGCAGCAAGGCTCAGAGGAGCCCACACACTCAGCTCTTAACCCCAGTGTGCAGAAAGAGTCAAAACATGTTTTTCAGCAGAAATAAACATGTTTCTGCAAGATTGGTCAACCCCATGTAAGTTATGGGGCAGTAACAGCACACTTTTCAAAACGTGTTTTTCAGCCCGAAATAAACGCGTTTTTTCAGACAACTGAATCCCCATGTAACAGCAAGGCTCAGAGGAGCCCACACACTCAGCTCTTAACCCCAGTGTGCAGAAAGGGTCAAAACGTGTTTTTCAGCAGAAATAAACATGTTTCTGCAAGTTTGGTCAACCCCATGTAAGTTATGGGGCAGTAACAGAACACTTTTCAAAACGTGTTTTTCAGCCCGAAATAAACGCGTTTTTTCAGACAACTGAATCCCCATGTAACAGCAAGGCTCAGAGGAGCCCACACACTCAGCTCTTAACCCCAGTGTGCAGAAAGGGTCAAAACGTGTTTTTCAGCAGAAATAAACATGTTTCTGCAAGTTTGGTCAACCCCATGTAAGTTATGGGGCAGTAACAGAACACTTTTCAAAACGTGTTTTTCAGCCCGAAATAAACGCGTTTTTTCAGACAACTGAATCCCCATGTAACAGCAAGGCTCAGAGGAGCCCACACACTCAGCTCTTAACCCCAGTGTGCAGAAAGGGTCACAACGTGTTTTTCAGCAGAAATAAACATGTTTCTGCAAGTTTGGTCAACCCCATGTAAGTTATGGGACAGTAACAGAACACTTTTCAAAACGTGTTTTTCAGCCCGAAATAAACGCGTTTTTTCAGACAACTGAATCCCCATGTAACAGCAAGGCTCAGAGGAGCCCACACACTCAGCTCTTAACCCCAGTGTGCAGAAAGGGTCAAAACGTGTTTTTCAGCAGAAATAAACATGTTTCTGCAAGTTTGGTCAACCCCATGTAAGTTATGGGGCAGTAACAGAACACTTTTCAAAACGTGTTTTTCAGCCCGAAATAAACGCGTTTTTTCAGACAACTGAATCCCCATGTAACAGCAAGGCTCAGAGGAGCCCACACACTCAGCTCTTAACCCCAGTGTGCAGAAAGGGTCAAAACGAGTTTTTCAGCAGAAATAAACATTTTTCTGCAAGTTTGGTCAACACCATGTAAGTTATGGGGCAGTAACAGAACACTTTTCAAAACGTGTTTTTCAGCCCGAAATAAACGCGTTTTTTCAGACAACTGAATCCCCATGTAACAGCAAGGCTCAGAGGAGCCCACACACTCAGATCTTAACCCCAGTGTGCAGAAAGGGTCAAAACGTGTTTTTCAGCAGAAATAAACATGTTTCTGCAAGTTTGGTCAACCCCATGTAAGTTATGGGACAGTAACAGAACACTTTTCAAAACGTGTTTTTCAGCCCGAAATAAACGCGTTTTTTCAGACAACTGAATCCCCATGTAACAGCAAGGCTCAGAGGAGCCCACACACTCAGATCTTAACCCCAGTGTGCAGAAAGGGTCAAAACGTGTTTTTCAGCAGAAATAAACATGTTTCTGCAAGTTTGGTCAACCCCATGTAAGTTATGGGGCAGTAACAGAACACTTTTCAAAACGTGTTTTTCAGCCCGAAATAAACGCGTTTTTTCAGACAACTGAATCCCCATGTAACAGCAAGGCTCAGAGGAGCCCACACACTCAGCTCTTAACCCCAGTGTGCAGAGAGAGTCAAAACGTGTTTTTCAGCAGAAATAAACATGTTTCTGCAAGTTTGGTCAACCCCATGTAAGTTATGGGGCAGTAACAGAACACTTTTCAAAACGTGTTTTTCAGCCCGAAATAAACGCGTTTTTTCAGACAACTGAATCCCCATGCAGCAGCAAGGCTCAGAGGAGCCCACACACTCAGCTCTTAACCCCAGTGTGCAGAAAGAGTCAAAACATGTTTTTCAGCAGAAATAAACATGTTTCTGCAAGATTGGTCAACCCCATGTAAGTTATGGGGCAGTAACAGCACACTTTTCAAAACGTGTTTTTCAGCCCGAAATAAACGCGTTTTTTCAGACATCTGAATCCCCATGTAACAGCAAGGCTCAGAGGAGCCCACACACTCAGATCTTAACCCCAGTGTGCAGAAAGGGTCAAAACGTGTTTTTCAGCAGAAATAAACATGTTTCTGCAAGTTTGGTCAACCCCATGTAAGTTATGGGACAGTAACAGAACACTTTTCAAAACGTGTTTTTCAGCCCGAAATAAACGCGTTTTTTCAGACAACTGAATCCCCATGTAACAGCAAGGCTCAGAGGAGCCCACACACTCAGCTCTTAACCCCAGTGTGCAGAAAGGGTCAAAACGTGTTTTTCAGCAGAAATAAACATGTTTCTGCAAGTTTGGTCAACCCCATGTAAGTTATGGGGCAGTAACAGAACACTTTTCAAAACGTGTTTTTCAGCCCGAAATAAACGCGTTTTTTCAGACAACTGAATCCCCATGCAGCAGCAAGGCTCAGAGGAGCCCACACACTCAGCTCTTAACCCCAGTGTGCAGAAAGAGTCAAAACATGTTTTTCAGCAGAAATAAACATGTTTCTGCAAGATTGGTCAACCCCATGTAAGTTATGGGGCAGTAACAGCACACTTTTCAAAACGTGTTTTTCAGCCCGAAATAAACGCGTTTTTTCAGACATCTGAATCCCCATGTAACAGCAAGGCTCAGAGGAGCCCACACACTCAGCTCTTAACCCCAGTGTGCAGAAAGGGTCAAAACGTGTTTTTCAGCAGAAATAAACATTTTTCTGCAAGTTTGGTCAACCCCATGTAAGTTATGGGGCAGTAACAGAACACTTTTCAAAACGTGTTTTTCAGCCCGAAATAAACGCGTTTTTTCAGACAACTGAATCCCCATGTAACAGAAAGGCTCAGAGGAGCCCACACACTCAGCTCTTAACCCCAGTGTGCAGAAAGGGTCAAAACGTGTTTTTCAGCAGAAATAAACATGTTTCTGCAAGTTTGGTCAACCCCATGTAAGTTATGGGACAGTAACAGAACACTTTTCAAAACGTGTTTTTCAGCCCGAAATAAACGCGTTTTTTCAGACAACTGAATCCCCATGTAACAGCAAGGCTCAGAGGAGCCCACACACTCAGCTCTTAACCCCAGTGTGCAGAAAGGGTCACAACGTGTTTTTCAGCAGAAATAAACATGTTTCTGCAAGTTTGGTCAACCCCATGTAAGTTATGGGACAGTAACAGAACACTTTTCAAAACGTGTTTTTCAGCCCGAAATAAACGCGTTTTTTCAGACAACTGAATCCCCATGTAACAGCAAGGCTCAGAGGAGCCCACACACTCAGCTCTTAACCCCAGTGTGCAGAAAGGGTCACAACGTGTTTTTCAGCAGAAATAAACATGTTTCTGCAAGTTTGGTCAACCCCATGTAAGTTATGGGACAGTAACAGAACACTTTTCAAAACGTGTTTTTCAGCCCGAAATAAACGCGTTTTTTCAGACAACTGAATCCCCATGTAACAGCAAGGCTCAGAGGAGCCCACACACTCAGCTCTTAACCCCAGTGTGCAGAAAGGGTCACAACGTGTTTTTCAGCAGAAATAAACATGTTTCTGCAAGTTTGGTCAACCCCATGTAAGTTATGGGACAGTAACAGAACACTTTTCAAAACGTGTTTTTCAGCCCGAAATAAACGCGTTTTTTCAGACAACTGAATCCCCATGTAACAGCAAGGCTCAGAGGAGCCCACACACTCAGCTCTTAACCCCAGTGTGCAGAAAGGGTCAAAACGTGTTTTTCAGCAGAAATAAACATGTTTCTGCAAGTTTGGTCAACCCCATGTAAGTTATGGGGCAGTAACAGAACACTTTTCAAAACGTGTTTTTCAGCCCGAAATAAACGCGTTTTTTCAGACAACTGAATCCCCATGTAACAGCAAGGCTCAGAGGAGCCCACACACTCAGATATTAACCCCAGTGTGCAGAAAGGGTCAAAACGTGTTTTTCAGCAGAAATAAACATGTTTCTGCAAGTTTGGTCAACCCCATGTAAGTTATGGGACAGTAACAGAACACTTTTCAAAACGTGTTTTTAAGCCCGAAATAAACGCGTTTTTTCAGACAACTGAATCCCCATGCAACAGCAAGGCTCAGAAGAGCCCACACACTCAGCTCTTAACCCCAGTGTGCAGAGAGAGTCAAAACGTGTTTTTCAGCAGAAATAAACATGTTTCTGCAAGTTTGGTCAACCCCATGTAAGTTATGGGACAGTAACAGAACACTTTTCAAAACGTGTTTTTCAGCCCGAAATAAACGCGTTTTTTCAGACAACTGAATCCCCATGCAACAGCAAGGCTCAGAAGAGCCCACACACTCAGCTCTTAACCCCAGTGTGCAGAAAGAGTCAAAACGTGTTTTTCAGCAGAAATAAACATGTTTCTGCAAGTTTGGTCAACCCCATGTAAGTTATGGTGCAGTAACAGAACACTTTTCAAAACGTGTTTTTCAGCCCGAAATAAACGCGTTTTTTCAGACAACTGAATCCCCATGCAACAGCAAGGCTCAGAAGAGCCCCCACACTCAGCTCTTAACCCCAGTGTGCAGAAAGAGTCAAAACGTGTTTTTCAGCAGAAATAGACATGTTTCTGCAAGTTTGGTCAACCCCATGTAAGTTATGGGGCAGTAACAGAACACTTTTCAAAACGTGTTTTTCAGCCCGAAATAAACGCGTTTTTTCAGACAACTGAATCCCCATGTAACAGCAAGGCTCAGAGGAGCCCACACACTCAGCTCTTAACCCCAGTGTGCAGAAAGGGTCAAAACGTGTTTTTCAGCAGAAATAAACATGTTTCTGCAAGTTTGGTCAACCCCATGTAAGTTATGGGGCAGTAACAGAACACTTTTCAAAACGTGTTTTTCAGCCCGAAATAAACGCGTTTTTTCAGACAACTGAATCCCCATGTAACAGCAAGGCTCAGAGGAGCCCACACACTCAGCTCTTAACCCCAGTGTGCAGAAAGGGTCAAAACGTGTTTTTCAGCAGAAATAAACATGTTTCTGCAAGTTTGGTCAACCCCATGTAAGTTATGGGGCAGTAACAGAACACTTTTCAAAACGTGTTTTTCAGCCCGAAATAAACGCGTTTTTTCAGACAACTGAATCCCCATGTAACAGCAAGGCTCAGAGGAGCCCACACACTCAGCTCTTAACCCCAGTGTGCAGAAAGGGTCACAACGTGTTTTTCAGCAGAAATAAACATGTTTCTGCAAGTTTGGTCAACCCCATGTAAGTTATGGGACAGTAACAGAACACTTTTCAAAACGTGTTTTTCAGCCCGAAATAAACGCGTTTTTTCAGACAACTGAATCCCCATGTAACAGCAAGGCTCAGAGGAGCCCACACACTCAGCTCTTAACCCCAGTGTGCAGAAAGGGTCAAAACGAGTTTTTCAGCAGAAATAAACATTTTTCTGCAAGTTTGGTCAACACCATGTAAGTTATGGGGCAGTAACAGAACACTTTTCAAAACGTGTTTTTCAGCCCGAAATAAACGCGTTTTTTCAGACAACTGAATCCCCATGTAACAGCAAGGCTCAGAGGAGCCCACACACTCAGATCTTAACCCCAGTGTGCAGAAAGGGTCAAAACGTGTTTTTCAGCAGAAATAAACATGTTTCTGCAAGTTTGGTCAACCCCATGTAAGTTATGGGACAGTAACAGAACACTTTTCAAAACGTGTTTTTCAGCCCGAAATAAACGCGTTTTTTCAGACAACTGAATCCCCATGTAACAGCAAGGCTCAGAGGAGCCCACACACTCAGATCTTAACCCCAGTGTGCAGAAAGGGTCAAAACGTGTTTTTCAGCAGAAATAAACATGTTTCTGCAAGTTTGGTCAACCCCATGTAAGTTATGGGGCAGTAACAGAACACTTTTCAAAACGTGTTTTTCAGCCCGAAATAAACGCGTTTTTTCAGACAACTGAATCCCCATGTAACAGCAAGGCTCAGAGGAGCCCACACACTCAGCTCTTAACCCCAGTGTGCAGAGAGAGTCAAAACGTGTTTTTCAGCAGAAATAAACATGTTTCTGCAAGTTTGGTCAACCCCATGTAAGTTATGGGGCAGTAACAGAACACTTTTCAAAACGTGTTTTTCAGCCCGAAATAAACGCGTTTTTTCAGACAACTGAATCCCCATGCAGCAGCAAGGCTCAGAGGAGCCCACACACTCAGCTCTTAACCCCAGTGTGCAGAAAGAGTCAAAACATGTTTTTCAGCAGAAATAAACATGTTTCTGCAAGATTGGTCAACCCCATGTAAGTTATGGGGCAGTAACAGCACACTTTTCAAAACGTGTTTTTCAGCCCGAAATAAACGCGTTTTTTCAGACATCTGAATCCCCATGTAACAGCAAGGCTCAGAGGAGCCCACACACTCAGCTCTTAACCCCAGTGTGCAGAAAGGGTCAAAACGTGTTTTTCAGCAGAAATAAACATTTTTCTGCAAGTTTGGTCAACCCCATGTAAGTTATGGGGCAGTAACAGAACACTTTTCAAAACGTGTTTTTCAGCCCGAAATAAACGCGTTTTTTCAGACAACTGAATCCCCATGTAACAGCAAGGCTCAGAGGAGCCCACACACTCAGCTCTTAACCCCAGTGTGCAGAAAGGGTCAAAACGTGTTTTTCAGCAGAAATAAACATGTTTCTGCAAGTTTGGTCAACCCCATGTAAGTTATGGGACAGTAACAGAACACTTTTCAAAACGTGTTTTTCAGCCCGAAATAAACGCGTTTTTTCAGACAACTGAATCCCCATGTAACAGCAAGGCTCAGAGGAGCCCACACACTCAGCTCTTAACCCCAGTGTGCAGAAAGGGTCAAAACGTGTTTTTCAGCAGAAATAAACATGTTTCTCCAAGTTTGGTCAACCCCATGTAAGTTATGGGGCAGTAACAGAACACTTTTCAAAACGTGTTTTTCAGCCCGAAATAAACGCGTTTTTTCAGACAACTGAATCCCCATGTAACAGCAAGGCTCAGAGGAGCCCACACACTCAGATCTTAACCCCAGTGTGCAGAAAGGGTCAAAACGTGTTTTTCAGCAGAAATAAACATGTTTCTGCAAGTTTGGTCAACCCCATGTAAGTTATGGGACAGTAACAGAACACTTTTCAAAACGTGTTTTTAAGCCCGAAATAAACGCGTTTTTTCAGACAACTGAATCCCCATGCAACAGCAAGGCTCAGAAGAGCCCACACACTCAGCTCTTAACCCCAGTGTGCAGAGAGAGTCAAAACGTGTTTTTCAGCAGAAATAAACATGTTTCTGCAAGTTTGGTCAACCCCATGTAAGTTATGGGACAGTAACAGAACACTTTTCAAAACGTGTTTTTCAGCCCGAAATAAACGCGTTTTTTCAGACAACTGAATCCCCATGCAACAGCAAGGCTCAGAAGAGCCCACACACTCAGCTCTTAACCCCAGTGTGCAGAAAGAGTCAAAACGTGTTTTTCAGCAGAAATAAACATGTTTCTGCAAGTTTGGTCAACCCCATGTAAGTTATGGTGCAGTAACAGAACACTTTTCAAAACGTGTTTTTCAGCCCGAAATAAACGCGTTTTTTCAGACAACTGAATCCCCATGCAACAGCAAGGCTCAGAAGAGCCCCCACACTCAGCTCTTAACCCCAGTGTGCAGAAAGAGTCAAAACGTGTTTTTCAGCAGAAATAGACATGTTTCTGCAAGTTTGGTCAACCCCATGTAAGTTATGGGGCAGTAACAGAACACTTTTCAAAACGTGTTTTTCAGCCCGAAATAAACGCGTTTTTTCAGACAACTGAATCCCCATGTAACAGCAAGGCTCAGAGGAGCCCACACACTCAGCTCTTAACCCCAGTGTGCAGAAAGGGTCAAAACGTGTTTTTCAGCAGAAATAAACATGTTTCTGCAAGTTTGGTCAACCCCATGTAAGTTATGGGGCAGTAACAGAACACTTTTCAAAACGTGTTTTTCAGCCCGAAATAAACGCGTTTTTTCAGACAACTGAATCCCCATGTAACAGCAAGGCTCAGAGGAGCCCACACACTCAGCTCTTAACCCCAGTGTGCAGAAAGGGTCAAAACGTGTTTTTCAGCAGAAATAAACATGTTTCTGCAAGTTTGGTCAACCCCATGTAAGTTATGGGGCAGTAACAGAACACTTTTCAAAACGTGTTTTTCAGCCCGAAATAAACGCGTTTTTTCAGACAACTGAATCCCCATGTAACAGCAAGGCTCAGAGGAGCCCACACACTCAGCTCTTAACCCCAGTGTGCAGAAAGGGTCACAACGTGTTTTTCAGCAGAAATAAACATGTTTCTGCAAGTTTGGTCAACCCCATGTAAGTTATGGGACAGTAACAGAACACTTTTCAAAACGTGTTTTTCAGCCCGAAATAAACGCGTTTTTTCAGACAACTGAATCCCCATGTAACAGCAAGGCTCAGAGGAGCCCACACACTCAGCTCTTAACCCCAGTGTGCAGAAAGGGTCAAAACGTGTTTTTCAGCAGAAATAAACATGTTTCTGCAAGTTTGGTCAACCCCATGTAAGTTATGGGGCAGTAACAGAACACTTTTCAAAACGTGTTTTTCAGCCCGAAATAAACGCGTTTTTTCAGACAACTGAATCCCCATGTAACAGCAAGGCTCAGAGGAGCCCACACACTCAGCTCTTAACCCCAGTGTGCAGAAAGGGTCAAAACGAGTTTTTCAGCAGAAATAAACATTTTTCTGCAAGTTTGGTCAACACCATGTAAGTTATGGGGCAGTAACAGAACACTTTTCAAAACGTGTTTTTCAGCCCGAAATAAACGCGTTTTTTCAGACAACTGAATCCCCATGTAACAGCAAGGCTCAGAGGAGCCCACACACTCAGATCTTAACCCCAGTGTGCAGAAAGGGTCAAAACGTGTTTTTCAGCAGAAATAAACATGTTTCTGCAAGTTTGGTCAACCCCATGTAAGTTATGGGACAGTAACAGAACACTTTTCAAAACGTGTTTTTCAGCCCGAAATAAACGCGTTTTTTCAGACAACTGAATCCCCATGTAACAGCAAGGCTCAGAGGAGCCCACACACTCAGATCTTAACCCCAGTGTGCAGAAAGGGTCAAAACGTGTTTTTCAGCAGAAATAAACATGTTTCTGCAAGTTTGGTCAACCCCATGTAAGTTATGGGGCAGTAACAGAACACTTTTCAAAACGTGTTTTTCAGCCCGAAATAAACGCGTTTTTTCAGACAACTGAATCCCCATGTAACAGCAAGGCTCAGAGGAGCCCACACACTCAGCTCTTAACCCCAGTGTGCAGAGAGAGTCAAAACGTGTTTTTCAGCAGAAATAAACATGTTTCTGCAAGTTTGGTCAACCGCATGTAAGTTATGGGGCAGTAACAGAACACTTTTCAAAACGTGTTTTTCAGCCCGAAATAAACGCGTTTTTTCAGACAACTGAATCCCCATGCAGCAGCAAGGCTCAGAGGAGCCCACACACTCAGCTCTTAACCCCAGTGTGCAGAAAGAGTCAAAACATGTTTTTCAGCAGAAATAAACATGTTTCTGCAAGATTGGTCAACCCCATGTAAGTTATGGGGCAGTAACAGCACACTTTTCAAAACGTGTTTTTCAGCCCGAAATAAACGCGTTTTTTCAGACATCTGAATCCCCATGTAACAGCAAGGCTCAGAGGAGCCCACACACTCAGCTCTTAACCCCAGTGTGCAGAAAGGGTCAAAACGTGTTTTTCAGCAGAAATAAACATGTTTCTGCAAGTTTGGTCAACCCCATGTAAGTTATGGGACAGTAACAGAACACTTTTCAAAACGTGTTTTTCAGCCCGAAATAAACGCGTTTTTTCAGACAACTGAATCCCCATGTAACAGCAAGGCTCAGAGGAGCCCACACACTCAGCTCTTAACCCCAGTGTGCAGAAAGGGTCAAAACGTGTTTTTCAGCAGAAATAAACATTTTTCTGCAAGTTTGGTCAACACCATGTAAGTTATGGGGCAGTAACAGAACACTTTTCAAAACGTGTTTTTCAGCCCGAAATAAACGCGTTTTTTCAGACAACTGAATCCCCATGCAGCAGCAAGGCTCAGAGGAGCCCACACACTCAGCTCTTAACCCCAGTGTGCAGAAAGAGTCAAAACATGTTTTTCAGCAGAAATAAACATGTTTCTGCAAGATTGGTCAACCCCATGTAAGTTATGGGGCAGTAACAGCACACTTTTCAAAACGTGTTTTTCAGCCCGAAATAAACGCGTTTTTTCAGACATCTGAATCCCCATGTAACAGCAAGGCTCAGAGGAGCCCACACACTCAGCTCTTAACCCCAGTGTGCAGAAAGGGTCAAAACGTGTTTTTCAGCAGAAATAAACATTTTTCTGCAAGTTTGGTCAACCCCATGTAAGTTATGGGGCAGTAACAGAACACTTTTCAAAACGTGTTTTTCAGCCCGAAATAAACGCGTTTTTTCAGACAACTGAATCCCCATGTAACAGAAAGGCTCAGAGGAGCCCACACACTCAGCTCTTAACCCCAGTGTGCAGAAAGGGTCAAAACGTGTTTTTCAGCAGAAATAAACATGTTTCTGCAAGTTTGGTCAACCCCATGTAAGTTATGGGACAGTAACAGAACACTTTTCAAAACGTGTTTTTCAGCCCGAAATAAACGCGTTTTTTCAGACAACTGAATCCCCATGTAACAGCAAGGCTCAGAGGAGCCCACACACTCAGCTCTTAACCCCAGTGTGCAGAAAGGGTCACAACGTGTTTTTCAGCAGAAATAAACATGTTTCTGCAAGTTTGGTCAACCCCATGTAAGTTATGGGACAGTAACAGAACACTTTTCAAAACGTGTTTTTCAGCCCGAAATAAACGCGTTTTTTCAGACAACTGAATCCCCATGTAACAGCAAGGCTCAGAGGAGCCCACACACTCAGCTCTTAACCCCAGTGTGCAGAAAGGGTCACAACGTGTTTTTCAGCAGAAATAAACATGTTTCTGCAAGTTTGGTCAACCCCATGTAAGTTATGGGACAGTAACAGAACACTTTTCAAAACGTGTTTTTCAGCCCGAAATAAACGCGTTTTTTCAGACAACTGAATCCCCATGTAACAGCAAGGCTCAGAGGAGCCCACACACTCAGCTCTTAACCCCAGTGTGCAGAAAGGGTCAAAACGTGTTTTTCAGCAGAAATAAACATGTTTCTGCAAGTTTGGTCAACCCCATGTAAGTTATGGGGCAGTAACAGAACACTTTTCAAAACGTGTTTTTCAGCCCGAAATAAACGCGTTTTTTCAGACAACTGAATCCCCATGTAACAGCAAGGCTCAGAGGAGCCCACACACTCAGCTCTTAACCCCAGTGTGCAGAAAGGGTCACAACGTGTTTTTCAGCAGAAATAAACATGTTTCTGCAAGTTTGGTCAACCCCATGTAAGTTATGGGACAGTAACAGAACACTTTTCAAAACGTGTTTTTCAGCCCGAAATAAACGCGTTTTTTCAGACAACTGAATCCCCATGTAACAGCAAGGCTCAGAGGAGCCCACACACTCAGCTCTTAACCCCAGTGTGCAGAAAGGGTCAAAACGTGTTTTTCAGCAGAAATAAACATGTTTCTGCAAGTTTGGTCAACCCCATGTAAGTTATGGGGCAGTAACAGAACACTTTTCAAAACGTGTTTTTCAGCCCGAAATAAACGCGTTTTTTCAGACAACTGAATCCCCATGTAACAGCAAGGCTCAGAGGAGCCCACACACTCAGATCTTAACCCCAGTGTGCAGAAAGGGTCAAAACGTGTTTTTCAGCAGAAATAAACATGTTTCTGCAAGTTTGGTCAACCCCATGTAAGTTATGGGACAGTAACAGAACACTTTTCAAAACGTGTTTTTAAGCCCGAAATAAACGCGTTTTTTCAGACAACTGAATCCCCATGCAACAGCAAGGCTCAGAAGAGCCCACACACTCAGCTCTTAACCCCAGTGTGCAGAAAGAGTCAAAACGTGTTTTTCAGCAGAAATAAACATGTTTCTGCAAGTTTGGTCAACCCCATGTAAGTTATGGTGCAGTAACAGAACACTTTTCAAAACGTGTTTTTCAGCCCGAAATAAACGCGTTTTTTCAGACAACTGAATCCCCATGCAACAGCAAGGCTCAGAAGAGCCCCCACACTCAGCTCTTAACCCCAGTGTGCAGAAAGAGTCAAAACGTGTTTTTCAGCAGAAATAGACATGTTTCTGCAAGTTTGGTCAACCCCATGTAAGTTATGGGGCAGTAACAGAACACTTTTCAAAACGTGTTTTTCAGCCCGAAATAAACGCGTTTTTTCAGACAACTGAATCCCCATGTAACAGCAAGGCTCAGAGGAGCCCACACACTCAGCTCTTAACCCCAGTGTGCAGAAAGGGTCAAAACGTGTTTTTCAGCAGAAATAAACATGTTTCTGCAAGTTTGGTCAACCCCATGTAAGTTATGGGGCAGTAACAGAACACTTTTCAAAACGTGTTTTTCAGCCCGAAATAAACGCGTTTTTTCAGACAACTGAATCCCCATGTAACAGCAAGGCTCAGAGGAGCCCACACACTCAGCTCTTAACCCCAGTGTGCAGAAAGGGTCAAAACGTGTTTTTCAGCAGAAATAAACATGTTTCTGCAAGTTTGGTCAACCCCATGTAAGTTATGGGGCAGTAACAGAACACTTTTCAAAACGTGTTTTTCAGCCCGAAATAAACGCGTTTTTTCAGACAACTGAATCCCCATGTAACAGCAAGGCTCAGAGGAGCCCACACACTCAGCTCTTAACCCCAGTGTGCAGAAAGGGTCACAACGTGTTTTTCAGCAGAAATAAACATGTTTCTGCAAGTTTGGTCAACCCCATGTAAGTTATGGGACAGTAACAGAACACTTTTCAAAACGTGTTTTTCAGCCCGAAATAAACGCGTTTTTTCAGACAACTGAATCCCCATGTAACAGCAAGGCTCAGAGGAGCCCACACACTCAGCTCTTAACCCCAGTGTGCAGAAAGGGTCAAAATGTGTTTTTCAGCAGAAATAAACATGTTTCTGCAAGTTTGGTCAACCCCATGTAAGTTATGGGGCAGTAACAGAACACTTTTCAAAACGTGTTTTTCAGCCCGAAATAAACGCGTTTTTTCAGACAACTGAATCCCCATGTAACAGCAAGGCTCAGAGGAGCCCACACACTCAGCTCTTAACCCCAGTGTGCAGAAAGGGTCAAAACGAGTTTTTCAGCAGAAATAAACATTTTTCTGCAAGTTTGGTCAACACCATGTAAGTTATGGGGCAGTAACAGAACACTTTTCAAAACGTGTTTTTCAGCCCGAAATAAACGCGTTTTTTCAGACAACTGAATCCCCATGTAACAGCAAGGCTCAGAGGAGCCCACACACTCAGATCTTAACCCCAGTGTGCAGAAAGGGTCAAAACGTGTTTTTCAGCAGAAATAAACATGTTTCTGCAAGTTTGGTCAACCCCATGTAAGTTATGGGACAGTAACAGAACACTTTTCAAAACGTGTTTTTCAGCCCGAAATAAACGCGTTTTTTCAGACAACTGAATCCCCATGTAACAGCAAGGCTCAGAGGAGCCCACACACTCAGATCTTAACCCCAGTGTGCAGAAAGGGTCAAAACGTGTTTTTCAGCAGAAATAAACATGTTTCTGCAAGTTTGGTCAACCCCATGTAAGTTATGGGGCAGTAACAGAACACTTTTCAAAACGTGTTTTTCAGCCCGAAATAAACGCGTTTTTTCAGACAACTGAATCCCCATGTAACAGCAAGGCTCAGAGGAGCCCACACACTCAGCTCTTAACCCCAGTGTGCAGAGAGAGTCAAAACGTGTTTTTCAGCAGAAATAAACATGTTTCTGCAAGTTTGGTCAACCCCATGTAAGTTATGGGGCAGTAACAGAACACTTTTCAAAACGTGTTTTTCAGCCCGAAATAAACGCGTTTTTTCAGACAACTGAATCCCCATGCAGCAGCAAGGCTCAGAGGAGCCCACACACTCAGCTCTTAACCCCAGTGTGCAGAAAGAGTCAAAACATGTTTTTCAGCAGAAATAAACATGTTTCTGCAAGATTGGTCAACCCCATGTAAGTTATGGGGCAGTAACAGCACACTTTTCAAAACGTGTTTTTCAGCCCGAAATAAACGCGTTTTTTCAGACATCTGAATCCCCATGTAACAGCAAGGCTCAGAGGAGCCCACACACTCAGCTCTTAACCCCAGTGTGCAGAAAAGGTCAAAACGTGTTTTTCAGCAGAAATAAACATTTTTCTGCAAGTTTGGTCAACCCCATGTAAGTTATGGGGCAGTAACAGAACACTTTTCAAAACGTGTTTTTCAGCCCGAAATAAACGCGTTTTTTCAGACAACTGAATCCCCATGTAACAGCAAGGCTCAGAGGAGCCCACACACTCAGCTCTTAACCCCAGTGTGCAGAAAGGGTCAAAACGTGTTTTTCAGCAGAAATAAACATGTTTCTGCAAGTTTGGTCAACCCCATGTAAGTTATGGGACAGTAACAGAACACTTTTCAAAACGTGTTTTTCAGCCCGAAATAAACGCGTTTTTTCAGACAACTGAATCCCCATGTAACAGCAAGGCTCAGAGGAGCCCACACACTCAGCTCTTAACCCCAGTGTGCAGAAAGGGTCAAAACGTGTTTTTCAGCAGAAATAAACATGTTTCTCCAAGTTTGGTCAACCCCATGTAAGTTATGGGGCAGTAACAGAACACTTTTCAAAACGTGTTTTTCAGCCCGAAATAAACGCGTTTTTTCAGACAACTGAATCCCCATGTAACAGCAAGGCTCAGAGGAGCCCACACACTCAGCTCTTAACCCCAGTGTGCAGAAAGGGTCAAAACGTGTTTTTCAGCAGAAATAAACATTTTTCTGCAAGTTTGGTCAACCCCATGTAAGTTATGGGGCAGTAACAGAACACTTTTCAAAACGTGTTTTTCAGCCCGAAATAAACGCGTTTTTTCAGACAACTGAATCCCCATGTAACAGCAAGGCTCAGAGGAGCCCACACACTCAGCTCTTAACCCCAGTGTGCAGAAAGGGTCAAAACGTGTTTTTCAGCAGAAATAAACATGTTTCTGCAAGTTTGGTCAACCCCATGTAAGTTATGGGACAGTAACAGAACACTTTTCAAAACGTGTTTTTCAGCCCGAAATAAACGCGTTTTTTCAGACAACTGAATCCCCATGTAACAGCAAGGCTCAGAGGAGCCCACACACTCAGCTCTTAACCCCAGTGTGCAGAAAGGGTCAAAACGTGTTTTTCAGCAGAAATAAACATGTTTCTGCAAGTTTGGTCAACCCCATGTAAGTTATGGGGCAGTAACAGAACACTTTTCAAAACGTGTTTTTCAGCCCGAAATAAACGCGTTTTTTCAGACAACTGAATCCCCATGTAACAGCAAGGCTCAGAGGAGCCCACACACTCAGCTCTTAACCCCAGTGTGCAGAAAGGGTCAAAACGTGTTTTTCAGCAGAAATAAACATGTTTCTGCAAGTTTGGTCAACCCCATGTAAGTTATGGGGCAGTAACAGAACACTTTTCAAAACGTGTTTTTCAGCACGAAATAAACGCGTTTTTTCAAACAACTGAATCCCCATGTAACAGCAAGGCTCAGAGGAGCCCACACACTCAGCTCTTAACCCCAGTGTGCAGAAAGGGTCAAAACGTGTTTTTCAGCAGAAATAAACATGTTTCTGCAAGTTTGGTCAACCCCATGTAAGTTATGGGGCAGTAACAGAACACTTTTCAAAACGTGTTTTTCAGCCCGAAATAAACGCGTTTTTTCAGACAACTGAATCCCCATGTAACAGCAAGGCTCAGAGGAGCCCACACACTCAGATCTTAACCCCAGTGTGCAGAAAGGGTCAAAACGTGTTTTTCAGCAGAAATAAACATGTTTCTGCAAGTTTGGTCAACCCCATGTAAATTATGGGGCAGTAACAGAACACTTTTCAAAACGTGTTTTTCAGCCCGAAATAAACGCGTTTTTTCAGACAACTGAATCCCCATGTAACAGCAAGGCTCAGAGGAGCCCACACACTCAGCTCTTAACCCCAGTGTGCAGAAAGGGTCAAAACGAGTTTTTCAGCAGAAATAAACATTTTTCTGCAAGTTTGGTCAACACCATGTAAGTTATGGGGCAGTAACAGAACACTTTTCAAAACGTGTTTTTCAGCCCGAAATAAACGCGTTTTTTCAGACAACTGAATCCCCATGTAACAGCAAGGCTCAGAGGAGCCCACACACTCAGATCTTAACCCCAGTGTGCAGAAAGGGTCAAAACGTGTTTTTCAGCAGAAATAAACATGTTTCTGCAAGTTTGGTCAACCCCATGTAAGTTATGGGGCAGTAACAGAACACTTTTCAAAACGTGTTTTTCAGCCCGAAATAAACGCGTTTTTTCAGACAACTGAATCCCCATGTAACAGCAAGGCTCAGAGGAGCCCACACACTCAGCTCTTAACCCCAGTGTGCAGAGAGAGTCAAAACGTGTTTTTCAGCAGAAATAAACATGTTTCTGCAAGTTTGGTCAACCCCATGTAAGTTATGGGGCAGTAACAGAACACTTTTCAAAACGTGTTTTTCAGCCCGAAATAAACGCGTTTTTTCAGACAACTGAATCCCCATGCAGCAGCAAGGCTCAGAGGAGCCCACACACTCAGCTCTTAACCCCAGTGTGCAGAAAGAGTCAAAACATGTTTTTCAGCAGAAATAAACATGTTTCTGCAAGATTGGTCAACCCCATGTAAGTTATGGGGCAGTAACAGCACACTTTTCAAAACGTGTTTTTCAGCCCGAAATAAACGCGTTTTTTCAGACATCTGAATCCCCATGTAACAGCAAGGCTCAGAGGAGCCCACACACTCAGCTCTTAACCCCAGTGTGCAGAAAGGGTCAAAACGTGTTTTTCAGCAGAAATAAACATTTTTCTGCAAGTTTGGTCAACCCCATGTAAGTTATGGGGCAGTAACAGAACACTTTTCAAAACGTGTTTTTCAGCCCGAAATAAACGCGTTTTTTCAGACAACTGAATCCCCATGTAACAGCAAGGCTCAGAGGAGCCCACACACTCAGCTCTTAACCCCAGTGTGCAGAAAGGGTCAAAACGTGTTTTTCAGCAGAAATAAACATGTTTCTGCAAGTTTGGTCAACCCCATGTAAGTTATGGGACAGTAACAGAACACTTTTCAAAACGTGTTTTTCAGCCCGAAATAAACGCGTTTTTTCAGACAACTGAATCCCCATGTAACAGCAAGGCTCAGAGGAGCCCACACACTCAGCTCTTAACCCCAGTGTGCAGAAAGGGTCAAAACGTGTTTTTCAGCAGAAATAAACATGTTTCTCCAAGTTTGGTCAACCCCATGTAAGTTATGGGGCAGTAACAGAACACTTTTCAAAACGTGTTTTTCAGCCCGAAATAAACGCGTTTTTTCAGACAACTGAATCCCCATGTAACAGCAAGGCTCAGAGGAGCCCACACACTCAGCTCTTAACCCCAGTGTGCAGAAAGGGTCAAAACGTGTTTTTCAGCAGAAATAAACATTTTTCTGCAAGTTTGGTCAACCCCATGTAAGTTATGGGGCAGTAACAGAACACTTTTCAAAACGTGTTTTTCAGCCCGAAATAAACGCGTTTTTTCAGACAACTGAATCCCCATGTAACAGCAAGGCTCAGAGGAGCCCACACACTCAGCTCTTAACCCCAGTGTGCAGAAAGGGTCAAAACGTGTTTTTCAGCAGAAATAAACATGTTTCTGCAAGTTTGGTCAACCCCATGTAAGTTATGGGACAGTAACAGAACACTTTTCAAAACGTGTTTTTCAGCCCGAAATAAACGCGTTTTTTCAGACAACTGAATCCCCATGTAACAGCAAGGCTCAGAGGAGCCCACACACTCAGCTCTTAACCCCAGTGTGCAGAAAGGGTCAAAACGTGTTTTTCAGCAGAAATAAACATGTTTCTGCAAGTTTGGTCAACCCCATGTAAGTTATGGGACAGTAACAGAACACTTTTCAAAACGTGTTTTTCAGCCCGAAATAAACGCGTTTTTTCAGACAACTGAATCCCCATGTAACAGCAAGGCTCAGAGGAGCCCACACACTCAGCTCTTAACCCCAGTGTGCAGAAAGGGTCAAAACGTGTTTTTCAGCAGAAATAAACATGTTTCTCCAAGTTTGGTCAACCCCATGTAAGTTATGGGGCAGTAACAGAACACTTTTCAAAACGTGTTTTTCAGCCCGAAATAAACGCGTTTTTTCAGACAACTGAATCCCCATGTAACAGCAAGGCTCAGAGGAGCCCACACACTCAGCTCTTAACCCCAGTGTGCAGAAAGGGTCAAAACGTGTTTTTCAGCAGAAATAAACATTTTTCTGCAAGTTTGGTCAACCCCATGTAAGTTATGGGGCAGTAACAGAACACTTTTCAAAACGTGTTTTTCAGCCCGAAATAAACGCGTTTTTTCAGACAACTGAATCCCCATGTAACAGCAAGGCTCAGAGGAGCCCACACACTCAGCTCTTAACCCCAGTGTGCAGAAAGGGTCAAAACGTGTTTTTCAGCAGAAATAAACATGTTTCTGCAAGTTTGGTCAACCCCATGTAAGTTATGGGACAGTAACAGAACACTTTTCAAAACGTGTTTTTCAGCCCGAAATAAACGCGTTTTTTCAGACAACTGAATCCCCATGTAACAGCAAGGCTCAGAGGAGCCCACACACTCAGCTCTTAACCCCAGTGTGCAGAAAGGGTCAAAACGTGTTTTTCAGCAGAAATAAACATGTTTCTGCAAGTTTGGTCAACCCCATGTAAGTTATGGGGCAGTAACAGAACACTTTTCAAAACGTGTTTTTCAGCCCGAAATAAACGCGTTTTTTCAGACAACTGAATCCCCATGTAACAGCAAGGCTCAGAGGAGCCCACACACTCAGCTCTTAACCCCAGTGTGCAGAAAGGGTCAAAACGTGTTTTTCAGCAGAAATAAACATGTTTCTGCAAGTTTGGTCAACCCCATGTAAGTTATGGGGCAGTAACAGAACACTTTTCAAAACGTGTTTTTCAGCACGAAATAAACGCGTTTTTTCAAACAACTGAATCCCCATGTAACAGCAAGGCTCAGAGGAGCCCACACACTCAGCTCTTAACCCCAGTGTGCAGAAAGGGTCAAAACGTGTTTTACAGCAGAAATAAACATGTTTCTGCAAGTTTGGTCAACCCCATGTAAGTTATGGGGCAGTAACAGAACACTTTTCAAAACGTGTTTTTCAGCCCGAAATAAACGCGTTTTTTCAGACAACTGAATCCCCATGTAACAGCAAGGCTCAGAGGAGCCCACACACTCAGATCTTAACCCCAGTGTGCAGAAAGGGTCAAAACGTGTTTTTCAGCAGAAATAAACATGTTTCTGCAAGTTTGGTCAACCCCATGTAAGTTATGGGGCAGTAACAGAACACTTTTCAAAACGTGTTTTTCAGCCCGAAATAAACGCGTTTTTTCAGACAACTGAATCCCCATGTAACAGCAAGGCTCAGAGGAGCCCACACACTCAGCTCTTAACCCCAGTGTGCAGAAAGGGTCAAAACGTGTTTTTCAGCAGAAATAAACATGTTTCTGCAAGTTTGGTCAACCCCATGTAAGTTATGGGGCAGTAACAGAACACTTTTCAAAACGTGTTTTTCAGCACGAAATAAACGCGTTTTTTCAAACAACTGAATCCCCATGTAACAGCAAGGCTCAGAGGAGCCCACACACTCAGCTCTTAACCCCAGTGTGCAGAAAGGGTCAAAACGTGTTTTTCAGCAGAAATAAACATGTTTCTGCAAGTTTGGTCAACCCCATGTAAGTTATGGGGCAGTAACAGAACACTTTTCAAAACGTGTTTTTCAGCCCGAAATAAACGCGTTTTTTCAGACAACTGAATCCCCATGTAACAGCAAGGCTCAGAGGAGCCCACACACTCAGATCTTAACCCCAGTGTGCAGAAAGGGTCAAAACGTGTTTTTCAGCAGAAATAAACATGTTTCTGCAAGTTTGGTCAACCCCATGTAAATTATGGGGCAGTAACAGAACACTTTTCAAAACGTGTTTTTCAGCCCGAAATAAACGCGTTTTTTCAGACAACTGAATCCCCATGTAACAGCAAGGCTCAGAGGAGCCCACACACTCAGCTCTTAACCCCAGTGTGCAGAAAGGGTCAAAACGAGTTTTTCAGCAGAAATAAACATTTTTCTGCAAGTTTGGTCAACACCATGTAAGTTATGGGGCAGTAACAGAACACTTTTCAAAACGTGTTTTTCAGCCCGAAATAAACGCGTTTTTTCAGACAACTGAATCCCCATGTAACAGCAAGGCTCAGAGGAGCCCACACACTCAGATCTTAACCCCAGTGTGCAGAAAGGGTCAAAACGTGTTTTTCAGCAGAAATAAACATGTTTCTGCAAGTTTGGTCAACCCCATGTAAGTTATGGGACAGTAACAGAACACTTTTCAAAACGTGTTTTTCAGCCCGAAATAAACGCGTTTTTTCAGACAACTGAATCCCCATGTAACAGCAAGGCTCAGAGGAGCCCACACACTCAGATCTTAACCCCAGTGTGCAGAAAGGGTCAAAACGTGTTTTTCAGCAGAAATAAACATGTTTCTGCAAGTTTGGTCAACCCCATGTAAGTTATGGGGCAGTAACAGAACACTTTTCAAAACGTGTTTTTCAGCCCGAAATAAACGCGTTTTTTCAGACAACTGAATCCCCATGTAACAGCAAGGCTCAGAGGAGCCCACACACTCAGCTCTTAACCCCAGTGTGCAGAGAGAGTCAAAACGTGTTTTTCAGCAGAAATAAACATGTTTCTGCAAGTTTGGTCAACCCCATGTAAGTTATGGGGCAGTAACAGAACACTTTTCAAAACGTGTTTTTCAGCCCGAAATAAACGCGTTTTTTCAGACAACTGAATCCCCATGCAGCAGCAAGGCTCAGAGGAGCCCACACACTCAGCTCTTAACCCCAGTGTGCAGAGAGAGTCAAAACATGTTTTTCAGCAGAAATAAACATGTTTCTGCAAGTTTGGTCAACCCCATGTAAGTTATGGGGCAGTAACAGAACACTTTTCAAAACGTGTTTTTCAGCCCGAAATAAACGCGTTTTTTCAGACAACTGAATCCCCATGCAGCAGCAAGGCTCAGAGGAGCCCACACACTCAGCTCTTAACCCCAGTGTGCAGAAAGAGTCAAAACATGTTTTTCAGCAGAAATAAACATGTTTCTGCAAGATTGGTCAACCCCATGTAAGTTATGGGGCAGTAACAGCACACTTTTCAAAACGTGTTTTTCAGCCCGAAATAAACGCGTTTTTTCAGACATCTGAATCCCCATGTAACAGCAAGGCTCAGAGGAGCCCACACACTCAGCTCTTAACCCCAGTGTGCAGAAAGGGTCAAAACGTGTTTTTCAGCAGAAATAAACATTTTTCTGCAAGTTTGGTCAACCCCATGTAAGTTATGGGGCAGTAACAGAACACTTTTCAAAACGTGTTTTTCAGCCCGAAATAAACGCGTTTTTTCAGACAACTGAATCCCCATGTAACAGCAAGGCTCAGAGGAGCCCACACACTCAGCTCTTAACCCCAGTGTGCAGAAAGGGTCAAAACGTGTTTTTCAGCAGAAATAAACATGTTTCTGCAAGTTTGGTCAACCCCATGTAAGTTATGGGACAGTAACAGAACACTTTTCAAAACGTGTTTTTCAGCCCGAAATAAACGCGTTTTTTCAGACAACTGAATCCCCATGTAACAGCAAGGCTCAGAGGAGCCCACACACTCAGCTCTTAACCCCAGTGTGCAGAAAGGGTCAAAACGTGTTTTTCAGCAGAAATAAACATGTTTCTCCAAGTTTGGTCAACCCCATGTAAGTTATGGGGCAGTAACAGAACACTTTTCAAAACGTGTTTTTCAGCCCGAAATAAACGCGTTTTTTCAGACAACTGAATCCCCATGTAACAGCAAGGCTCAGAGGAGCCCACACACTCAGCTCTTAACCCCAGTGTGCAGAAAGGGTCAAAACGTGTTTTTCAGCAGAAATAAACATTTTTCTGCAAGTTTGGTCAACCCCATGTAAGTTATGGGGCAGTAACAGAACACTTTTCAAAACGTGTTTTTCAGCCCGAAATAAACGCGTTTTTTCAGACAACTGAATCCCCATGTAACAGCAAGGCTCAGAGGAGCCCACACACTCAGCTCTTAACCCCAGTGTGCAGAAAGGGTCAAAACGTGTTTTTCAGCAGAAATAAACATGTTTCTGCAAGTTTGGTCAACCCCATGTAAGTTATGGGACAGTAACAGAACACTTTTCAAAACGTGTTTTTCAGCCCGAAATAAACGCGTTTTTTCAGACAACTGAATCCCCATGTAACAGCAAGGCTCAGAGGAGCCCACACACTCAGCTCTTAACCCCAGTGTGCAGAAAGGGTCAAAACGTGTTTTTCAGCAGAAATAAACATGTTTCTGCAAGTTTGGTCAACCCCATGTAAGTTATGGGGCAGTAACAGAACACTTTTCAAAACGTGTTTTTCAGCCCGAAATAAACGCGTTTTTTCAGACAACTGAATCCCCATGTAACAGCAAGGCTCAGAGGAGCCCACACACTCAGCTCTTAACCCCAGTGTGCAGAAAGGGTCAAAACGTGTTTTTCAGCAGAAATAAACATGTTTCTGCAAGTTTGGTCAACCCCATGTAAGTTATGGGGCAGTAACAGAACACTTTTCAAAACGTGTTTTTCAGCACGAAATAAACGCGTTTTTTCAAACAACTGAATCCCCATGTAACAGCAAGGCTCAGAGGAGCCCACACACTCAGCTCTTAACCCCAGTGTGCAGAAAGGGTCAAAACGTGTTTTACAGCAGAAATAAACATGTTTCTGCAAGTTTGGTCAACCCCATGTAAGTTATGGGGCAGTAACAGAACACTTTTCAAAACGTGTTTTTCAGCCCGAAATAAACGCGTTTTTTCAGACAACTGAATCCCCATGTAACAGCAAGGCTCAGAGGAGCCCACACACTCAGATCTTAACCCCAGTGTGCAGAAAGGGTCAAAACGTGTTTTTCAGCAGAAATAAACATGTTTCTGCAAGTTTGGTCAACCCCATGTAAATTATGGGGCAGTAACAGAACACTTTTCAAAACGTGTTTTTCAGCCCGAAATAAACGCGTTTTTTCAGACAACTGAATCCCCATGTAACAGCAAGGCTCAGAGGAGCCCACACACTCAGCTCTTAACCCCAGTGTGCAGAAAGGGTCAAAACGTGTTTTTCAGCAGAAATAAACATGTTTCTGCAAGTTTGGTCAACCCCATGTAAGTTATGGGGCAGTAACAGAACACTTTTCAAAACGTGTTTTTCAGCCCGAAATAAACGCGTTTTTTCAGACATCTGAATCCCCATGCAGCAGCAAGGCTCAGAGGAGCCCACACACTCAGCTCTTAACCCCAGTGTGCAGAAAGAGTCAAAACGTGTTTTTCAGCAGAAATAAACATGTTTCTGCAAGTTTGGTCAACCCCATGTAAGTTATGGGGCAGTAACAGCACACTTTTCAAAACGTGTTTTTCAGCCCGAAATAAACGCGTTTTTTCAGACAACTGAATCCCCATGTAACAGAAAGGCTCAGAGGAGCCCACACACTCAGCTCTTAACCCCAGTGTGCAGAAAGGGTCAAAACGTGTTTTTCAGCAGAAATAAACATGTTTCTGCAAGTTTGGTCAACCCCATGTAAGTTATGGGACAGTAACAGAACACTTTTCAAAACGTGTTTTTCAGCCCGAAATAAACGCGTTTTTTCAGACAACTGAATCCCCATGTAACAGCAAGGCTCAGAGGAGCCCACACACTCAGCTCTTAACCCCAGTGTGCAGAAAGGGTCAAAACGTGTTTTTCAGCAGAAATAAACATGTTTCTGCAAGTTTGGTCAACCCCATGTAAGTTATGGGGCAGTAACAGAACACTTTTCAAAACGTGTTTTTCAGCCCGAAATAAACGCGTTTTTTCAGACAACTGAATCCCCATGTAACAGCAAGGCTCAGAGGAGCCCACACACTCAGCTCTTAACCCCAGTGTGCAGAAAGGGTCACAACGTGTTTTTCAGCAGAAATAAACATGTTTCTGCAAGTTTGGTCAACCCCATGTAAGTTATGGGACAGTAACAGAACACTTTTCAAAACGTGTTTTTCAGCCCGAAATAAACGCGTTTTTTCAGACAACTGAATCCCCATGTAACAGCAAGGCTCAGAGGAGCCCACACACTCAGCTCTTAACCCCAGTGTGCAGAAAGGGTCACAACGTGTTTTTCAGCAGAAATAAACATGTTTCTGCAAGTTTGGTCAACCCCATGTAAGTTATGGGACAGTAACAGAACACTTTTCAAAACGTGTTTTTCAGCCCGAAATAAACGCGTTTTTTCAGACAACTGAATCCCCATGTAACAGCAAGGCTCAGAGGAGCCCACACACTCAGCTCTTAACCCCAGTGTGCAGAAAGGGTCAAAACGTGTTTTTCAGCAGAAATAAACATGTTTCTGCAAGTTTGGTCAACCCCATGTAAGTTATGGGGCAGTAACAGCACACTTTTCAAAACGTGTTTTTCAGCCCGAAATAAACGCGTTTTTTCAGACAACTGAATCCCCATGTAACAGCAAGGCTCAGAGGAGCCCACACACTCAGCTCTTAACCCCAGTGTGCAGAAAGGGTCACAACGTGTTTTTCAGCAGAAATAAACATGTTTCTGCAAGTTTGGTCAACCCCATGTAAGTTATGGGACAGTAACAGAACACTTTTCAAAACGTGTTTTTCAGCCCGAAATAAACGCGTTTTTTCAGACAACTGAATCCCCATGTAACAGCAAGGCTCAGAGGAGCCCACACACTCAGCTCTTAACCCCAGTGTGCAGAAAGGGTCAAAACGTGTTTTTCAGCAGAAATAAACATGTTTCTGCAAGTTTGGTCAACCCCATGTAAGTTATGGGGCAGTAACAGAACACTTTTCAAAACGTGTTTTTCAGCCCGAAATAAACGCGTTTTTTCAGACAACTGAATCCCCATGTAACAGCAAGGCTCAGAGGAGCCCACACACTCAGCTCTTAACCCCAGTGTGCAGAAAGGGTCAAAACGTGTTTTTCAGCAGAAATAAACATGTTTCTGCAAGTTTGGTCAACCCCATGTAAGTTATGGGACAGTAACAGAACACTTTTCAAAACGTGTTTTTCAGCCCGAAATAAACGCGTTTTTTCAGACAACTGAATCCCCATGTAACAGCAAGGCTCAGAGGAGCCCACACACTCAGCTCTTAACCCCAGTGTGCAGAAAGGGTCAAAACGTGTTTTTCAGCAGAAATAAACATGTTTCTGCAAGTTTGGTCAACCCCATGTAAGTTATGGGGCAGTAACAGAACACTTTTCAAAACGTGTTTTTCAGCCCGAAATAAACGCGTTTTTTCAGACAACTGAATCCCCATGTAACAGCAAGGCTCAGAGGAGCCCACACACTCAGATCTTAACCCCAGTGTGCAGAAAGGGTCAAAACGTGTTTTTCAGCAGAAATAAACATGTTTCTGCAAGTTTGGTCAACCCCATGTAAATTATGGGGCAGTAACAGAACACTTTTCAAAACGTGTTTTTCAGCCCGAAATAAACGCGTTTTTTCAGACAACTGAATCCCCATGTAACAGCAAGGCTCAGAGGAGCCCACACACTCAGCTCTTAACCCCAGTGTGCAGAAAGGGTCAAAACGTGTTTTTCAGCAGAAATAAACATGTTTCTGCAAGTTTGGTCAACCCCATGTAAGTTATGGGGCAGTAACAGAACACTTTTCAAAACGTGTTTTTCAGCCCGAAATAAACGCGTTTTTTCAGACAACTGAATCCCCATGCAGCAGCAAGGCTCAGAGGAGCCCACACACTCAGCTCTTAACCCCAGTGTGCAGAAAGAGTCAAAACGTGTTTTTCAGCAGAAATAAACATGTTTCTGCAAGTTTGGTCAACCCCATGTAAGTTATGGGGCAGTAACAGCACACTTTTCAAAACGTGTTTTTCAGCCCGAAATAAACGCGTTTTTTCAGACATCTGAATCCCCATGCAGCAGCAAGGCTCAGAGGAGCCCACACACTCAGCTCTTAACCCCAGTGTGCAGAAAGAGTCAAAACGTGTTTTTCAGCAGAAATAAACATGTTTCTGCAAGTTTGGTCAACCCCATGTAAGTTATGGGGCAGTAACAGCACACTTTTCAAAACGTGTTTTTCAGCCCGAAATAAACGCGTTTTTTCAGACAACTGAATCCCCATGTAACAGCAAGGCTCAGAGGAGCCCACACACTCAGCTCTTAACCCCAGTGTGCAGAAAGGGTCAAAACGTGTTTTTCAGCAGAAATAAACATGTTTCTGCAAGTTTGGTCAACCCCATGTAAGTTATGGGGCAGTAACAGAACACTTTTCAAAACGTGTTTTTCAGCCCGAAATAAACGCGTTTTTTCAGACAACTGAATCCCCATGTAACAGCAAGGCTCAGAGGAGCCCACACACTCAGCTCTTAACCCCAGTGTGCAGAAAGGGTCACAACGTGTTTTTCAGCAGAAATAAACATGTTTCTGCAAGTTTGGTCAACCCCATGTAAGTTATGGGACAGTAACAGAACACTTTTCAAAACGTGTTTTTCAGCCCGAAATAAACGCGTTTTTTCAGACAACTGAATCCCCATGTAACAGCAAGGCTCAGAGGAGCCCACACACTCAGCTCTTAACCCCAGTGTGCAGAAAGGGTCAAAACGTGTTTTTCAGCAGAAATAAACATGTTTCTGCAAGTTTGGTCAACCCCATGTAAGTTATGGGGCAGTAACAGAACACTTTTCAAAACGTGTTTTTCAGCCCGAAATAAACGCGTTTTTTCAGACAACTGAATCCCCATGTAACAGCAAGGCTCAGAGGAGCCCACACACTCAGATCTTAACCCCAGTGTGCAGAAAGGGTCAAAACGTGTTTTTCAGCAGAAATAAACATGTTTCTGCAAGTTTGGTCAACCCCATGTAAATTATGGGGCAGTAACAGAACACTTTTCAAAACGTGTTTTTCAGCCCGAAATAAACGCGTTTTTTCAGACAACTGAATCCCCATGTAACAGCAAGGCTCAGAGGAGCCCACACACTCAGCTCTTAACCCCAGTGTGCAGAAAGGGTCAAAACGTGTTTTTCAGCAGAAATAAACATGTTTCTGCAAGTTTGGTCAACCCCATGTAAGTTATGGGGCAGTAACAGAACACTTTTCAAAACGTGTTTTTCAGCCCGAAATAAACGCGTTTTTTCAGACAACTGAATCCCCATGCAGCAGCAAGGCTCAGAGGAGCCCACACACTCAGCTCTTAACCCCAGTGTGCAGAAAGAGTCAAAACGTGTTTTTCAGCAGAAATAAACATGTTTCTGCAAGTTTGGTCAACCCCATGTAAGTTATGGGACAGTAACAGCACACTTTTCAAAACGTGTTTTTCAGCCCGAAATAAACGCGTTTTTTCAGACATCTGAATCCCCATGTAACAGCAAGGCTCAGAGGAGCCCACACACTCAGCTCTTAACCCCAGTGTGCAGAAAGGGTCAAAACGTGTTTTTCAGCAGAAATAAACATGTTTCTGCAAGTTTGGTCAACCCCATGTAAGTTATGGGACAGTAACAGAACACTTTTCAAAACGTGTTTTTCAGCCCGAAATAAACGCGTTTTTTCAGACAACTGAATCCCCATGTAACAGCAAGGCTCAGAGGAGCCCACACACTCAGCTCTTAACCCCAGTGTGCAGAAAGGGTCAAAACGTGTTTTTCAGCAGAAATAAACATGTTTCTGCAAGTTTGGTCAACCCCATGTAAGTTATGGGGCAGTAACAGAACACTTTTCAAAACGTGTTTTTCAGCCCGAAATAAACGCGTTTTTTCAGACAACTGAATCCCCATGTAACAGCAAGGCTCAGAGGAGCCCACACACTCAGCTCTTAACCCCAGTGTGCAGAAAGGGTCAAAACGTGTTTTTCAGCAGAAATAAACATGTTTCTGCAAGTTTGGTCAACCCCATGTAAGTTATGGGGCAGTAACAGAACACTTTTCAAAACGTGTTTTTCAGCACGAAATAAACGCGTTTTTTCAAACAACTGAATCCCCATGTAACAGCAAGGCTCAGAGGAGCCCACACACTCAGCTCTTAACCCCAGTGTGCAGAAAGGGTCAAAACGTGTTTTACAGCAGAAATAAACATGTTTCTGCAAGTTTGGTCAACCCCATGTAAGTTATGGGGCAGTAACAGAACACTTTTCAAAACGTGTTTTTCAGCCCGAAATAAACGCGTTTTTTCAGACAACTGAATCCCCATGTAACAGCAAGGCTCAGAGGAGCCCACACACTCAGATCTTAACCCCAGTGTGCAGAAAGGGTCAAAACGTGTTTTTCAGCAGAAATAAACATGTTTCTGCAAGTTTGGTCAACCCCATGTAAATTATGGGGCAGTAACAGAACACTTTTCAAAACGTGTTTTTCAGCCCGAAATAAACGCGTTTTTTCAGACAACTGAATCCCCATGTAACAGCAAGGCTCAGAGGAGCCCACACACTCAGCTCTTAACCCCAGTGTGCAGAAAGGGTCAAAACGTGTTTTTCAGCAGAAATAAACATGTTTCTGCAAGTTTGGTCAACCCCATGTAAGTTATGGGGCAGTAACAGAACACTTTTCAAAACGTGTTTTTCAGCCCGAAATAAACGCGTTTTTTCAGACAACTGAATCCCCATGCAGCAGCAAGGCTCAGAGGAGCCCACACACTCAGCTCTTAACCCCAGTGTGCAGAAAGAGTCAAAACGTGTTTTTCAGCAGAAATAAACATGTTTCTGCAAGTTTGGTCAACCCCATGTAAGTTATGGGGCAGTAACAGCACACTTTTCAAAACGTGTTTTTCAGCCCGAAATAAACGCGTTTTTTCAGACATCTGAATCCCCATGCAGCAGCAAGGCTCAGAGGAGCCCACACACTCAGCTCTTAACCCCAGTGTGCAGAAAGAGTCAAAACGTGTTTTTCAGCAGAAATAAACATGTTTCTGCAAGTTTGGTCAACCCCATGTAAGTTATGGGGCAGTAACAGCACACTTTTCAAAACGTGTTTTTCAGCCCGAAATAAACGCGTTTTTTCAGACAACTGAATCCCCATGTAACAGAAAGGCTCAGAGGAGCCCACACACTCAGCTCTTAACCCCAGTGTGCAGAAAGGGTCAAAACGTGTTTTTCAGCAGAAATAAACATGTTTCTGCAAGTTTGGTCAACCCCATGTAAGTTATGGGACAGTAACAGAACACTTTTCAAAACGTGTTTTTCAGCCCGAAATAAACGCGTTTTTTCAGACAACTGAATCCCCATGTAACAGCAAGGCTCAGAGGAGCCCACACACTCAGCTCTTAACCCCAGTGTGCAGAAAGGGTCAAAACGTGTTTTTCAGCAGAAATAAACATGTTTCTGCAAGTTTGGTCAACCCCATGTAAGTTATGGGGCAGTAACAGAACACTTTTCAAAACGTGTTTTTCAGCCCGAAATAAACGCGTTTTTTCAGACAACTGAATCCCCATGTAACAGCAAGGCTCAGAGGAGCCCACACACTCAGCTCTTAACCCCAGTGTGCAGAAAGGGTCACAACGTGTTTTTCAGCAGAAATAAACATGTTTCTGCAAGTTTGGTCAACCCCATGTAAGTTATGGGACAGTAACAGAACACTTTTCAAAACGTGTTTTTCAGCCCGAAATAAACGCGTTTTTTCAGACAACTGAATCCCCATGTAACAGCAAGGCTCAGAGGAGCCCACACACTCAGCTCTTAACCCCAGTGTGCAGAAAGGGTCACAACGTGTTTTTCAGCAGAAATAAACATGTTTCTGCAAGTTTGGTCAACCCCATGTAAGTTATGGGACAGTAACAGAACACTTTTCAAAACGTGTTTTTCAGCCCGAAATAAACGCGTTTTTTCAGACAACTGAATCCCCATGTAACAGCAAGGCTCAGAGGAGCCCACACACTCAGCTCTTAACCCCAGTGTGCAGAAAGGGTCAAAACGTGTTTTTCAGCAGAAATAAACATGTTTCTGCAAGTTTGGTCAACCCCATGTAAGTTATGGGGCAGTAACAGCACACTTTTCAAAACGTGTTTTTCAGCCCGAAATAAACGCGTTTTTTCAGACAACTGAATCCCCATGTAACAGCAAGGCTCAGAGGAGCCCACACACTCAGCTCTTAACCCCAGTGTGCAGAAAGGGTCAAAACGTGTTTTTCAGCAGAAATAAACATGTTTCTGCAAGTTTGGTCAACCCCATGTAAGTTATGGGGCAGTAACAGAACACTTTTCAAAACGTGTTTTTCAGCCCGAAATAAACGCGTTTTTTCAGACAACTGAATCCCCATGTAACAGCAAGGCTCAGAGGAGCCCACACACTCAGCTCTTAACCCCAGTGTGCAGAAAGGGTCAAAACGTGTTTTTCAGCAGAAATAAACATGTTTCTGCAAGTTTGGTCAACCCCATGTAAGTTATGGGACAGTAACAGAACACTTTTCAAAACGTGTTTTTCAGCCCGAAATAAACGCGTTTTTTCAGACAACTGAATCCCCATGTAACAGCAAGGCTCAGAGGAGCCCACACACTCAGCTCTTAACCCCAGTGTGCAGAAAGGGTCAAAACGTGTTTTTCAGCAGAAATAAACATGTTTCTGCAAGTTTGGTCAACCCCATGTAAGTTATGGGGCAGTAACAGAACACTTTTCAAAACGTGTTTTTCAGCCCGAAATAAACGCGTTTTTTCAGACAACTGAATCCCCATGTAACAGCAAGGCTCAGAGGAGCCCACACACTCAGATCTTAACCCCAGTGTGCAGAAAGGGTCAAAACGTGTTTTTCAGCAGAAATAAACATGTTTCTGCAAGTTTGGTCAACCCCATGTAAATTATGGGGCAGTAACAGAACACTTTTCAAAACGTGTTTTTCAGCCCGAAATAAACGCGTTTTTTCAGACAACTGAATCCCCATGTAACAGCAAGGCTCAGAGGAGCCCACACACTCAGCTCTTAACCCCAGTGTGCAGAAAGGGTCAAAACGTGTTTTTCAGCAGAAATAAACATGTTTCTGCAAGTTTGGTCAACCCCATGTAAGTTATGGGGCAGTAACAGAACACTTTTCAAAACGTGTTTTTCAGCCCGAAATAAACGCGTTTTTTCAGACAACTGAATCCCCATGCAGCAGCAAGGCTCAGAGGAGCCCACACACTCAGCTCTTAACCCCAGTGTGCAGAAAGAGTCAAAACGTGTTTTTCAGCAGAAATAAACATGTTTCTGCAAGTTTGGTCAACCCCATGTAAGTTATGGGGCAGTAACAGCACACTTTTCAAAACGTGTTTTTCAGCCCGAAATAAACGCGTTTTTTCAGACATCTGAATCCCCATGCAGCAGCAAGGCTCAGAGGAGCCCACACACTCAGCTCTTAACCCCAGTGTGCAGAAAGAGTCAAAACGTGTTTTTCAGCAGAAATAAACATGTTTCTGCAAGTTTGGTCAACCCCATGTAAGTTATGGGGCAGTAACAGCACACTTTTCAAAACGTGTTTTTCAGCCCGAAATAAACGCGTTTTTTCAGACAACTGAATCCCCATGTAACAGCAAGGCTCAGAGGAGCCCACACACTCAGCTCTTAACCCCAGTGTGCAGAAAGGGTCAAAACGTGTTTTTCAGCAGAAATAAACATGTTTCTGCAAGTTTGGTCAACCCCATGTAAGTTATGGGGCAGTAACAGAACACTTTTCAAAACGTGTTTTTCAGCCCGAAATAAACGCGTTTTTTCAGACAACTGAATCCCCATGTAACAGCAAGGCTCAGAGGAGCCCACACACTCAGCTCTTAACCCCAGTGTGCAGAAAGGGTCACAACGTGTTTTTCAGCAGAAATAAACATGTTTCTGCAAGTTTGGTCAACCCCATGTAAGTTATGGGACAGTAACAGAACACTTTTCAAAACGTGTTTTTCAGCCCGAAATAAACGCGTTTTTTCAGACAACTGAATCCCCATGTAACAGCAAGGCTCAGAGGAGCCCACACACTCAGCTCTTAACCCCAGTGTGCAGAAAGGGTCAAAACGTGTTTTTCAGCAGAAATAAACATGTTTCTGCAAGTTTGGTCAACCCCATGTAAGTTATGGGGCAGTAACAGAACACTTTTCAAAACGTGTTTTTCAGCCCGAAATAAACGCGTTTTTTCAGACAACTGAATCCCCATGTAACAGCAAGGCTCAGAGGAGCCCACACACTCAGATCTTAACCCCAGTGTGCAGAAAGGGTCAAAACGTGTTTTTCAGCAGAAATAAACATGTTTCTGCAAGTTTGGTCAACCCCATGTAAATTATGGGGCAGTAACAGAACACTTTTCAAAACGTGTTTTTCAGCCCGAAATAAACGCGTTTTTTCAGACAACTGAATCCCCATGTAACAGCAAGGCTCAGAGGAGCCCACACACTCAGCTCTTAACCCCAGTGTGCAGAAAGGGTCAAAACGTGTTTTTCAGCAGAAATAAACATGTTTCTGCAAGTTTGGTCAACCCCATGTAAGTTATGGGGCAGTAACAGAACACTTTTCAAAACGTGTTTTTCAGCCCGAAATAAACGCGTTTTTTCAGACAACTGAATCCCCATGCAGCAGCAAGGCTCAGAGGAGCCCACACACTCAGCTCTTAACCCCAGTGTGCAGAAAGAGTCAAAACGTGTTTTTCAGCAGAAATAAACATGTTTCTGCAAGTTTGGTCAACCCCATGTAAGTTATGGGACAGTAACAGCACACTTTTCAAAACGTGTTTTTCAGCCCGAAATAAACGCGTTTTTTCAGACATCTGAATCCCCATGTAACAGCAAGGCTCAGAGGAGCCCACACACTCAGCTCTTAACCCCAGTGTGCAGAAAGGGTCAAAACGTGTTTTTCAGCAGAAATAAACATTTTTCTGCAAGTTTGGTCAACCCCATGTAAGTTATGGCGCAGTAACAGAACACTTTTCAAAACGTGTTTTTCAGCCCGAAATAAACGCGTTTTTTCAGACAACTGAATCCCCATGTAACAGAAAGGCTCAGAGGAGCCCACACACTCAGCTCTTAACCCCAGTGTGCAGAAAGGGTCAAAACGTGTTTTTCAGCAGAAATAAACATGTTTCTGCAAGTTTGGTCAAACCCATGTAAGTTATGGGACAGTAACAGAACACTTTTCAAAACGTGTTTTTCAGCCCGAAATAAACGCGTTTTTTCAGACAACTGAATCCCCATGTAACAGCAAGGCTCAGAGGAGCCCACACACTCAGCTTTTAACCCCAGTGTGCAGAAAGGGTCAAAACGTGTTTTTCAGCAGAAACAAACATGTTTCTGCAAGTTTGGTCAACCCCATGTAAGTTATGGGGCAGTAACAGAACACTTTTCAAAACGTGTTTTTCAGCCCGAAATAAACGCGTTTTTTCAGACAACTGAATCCCCATGTAACAGCAAGGCTCAGAGGAGCCCACACACTCAGATCTTAACCCCAGTGTGCAGAAAGGGTCAAAACGTGTTTTTCAGCAGAAATAAACATGTTTCTGCAAGTTTGGTCAACCCCATGTAAATTATGGGGCAGTAACAGAACACTTTTCAAAACGTGTTTTTCAGCCCGAAATAAACGCGTTTTTTCAGACATCTGAATCCCCATGTAACAGCAAGGCTCAGAGGAGCCCACACACTCAGCTCTTAACCCCAGTGTGCAGAAAGGGTCAAAACGTGTTTTTCAGCAGAAATAAACATTTTTCTGCAAGTTTGGTCAACCCCATGTAAGTTATGGGGCAGTAACAGAACACTTTTCAAAACGTGTTTTTCAGCCCGAAATAAACGCGTTTTTTCAGACAACTGAATCCCCATGTAACAGCAAGGCTCAGAGGAGCCCACACACTCAGCTCTTAACCCCAGTGTGCAGAAAGGGTCAAAACGTGTTTTTCAGCAGAAATAAACATGTTTCTGCAAGTTTGGTCAACCCCATGTAAGTTATGGGACAGTAACAGAACACTTTTCAAAACGTGTTTTTCAGCCCGAAATAAACGCGTTTTTTCAGACAACTGAATCCCCATGTAACAGCAAGGCTCAGAGGAGCCCACACACTCAGCTCTTAACCCCAGTGTGCAGAAAGGGTCAAAACGTGTTTTTCAGCAGAAATAAACATGTTTCTGCAAGTTTGGTCAACCCCATGTAAGTTATGGGACAGTAACAGAACACTTTTCAAAACGTGTTTTTCAGCCCGAAATAAACGCGTTTTTTCAGACAACTGAATCCCCATGTAACAGCAAGGCTCAGAGGAGCCCACACACTCAGCTCTTAACCCCAGTGTGCAGAAAGGGTCAAAACGTGTTTTTCAGCAGAAATAAACATGTTTCTGCAAGTTTGGTCAACCCCATGTAAGTTATGGGGCAGTAACAGAACACTTTTCAAAACGTGTTTTTCAGCCCGAAATAAACGCGTTTTTTCAGACAACTGAATCCCCATGTAACAGCAAGGCTCAGAGGAGCCCACACACTCAGCTCTTAACCCCAGTGTGCAGAAAGGGTCACAACGTGTTTTTCAGCAGAAATAAACATGTTTCTGCAAGTTTGGTCAACCCCATGTAAGTTATGGGACAGTAACAGAACACTTTTCAAAACGTGTTTTTCAGCCCGAAATAAACGCGTTTTTTCAGACAACTGAATCCCCATGTAACAGCAAGGCTCAGAGGAGCCCACACACTCAGCTCTTAACCCCAGTGTGCAGAAAGGGTCAAAACGTGTTTTTCAGCAGAAACAAACATGTTTCTGCAAGTTTGGTCAACCCCATGTAAGTTATGGGGCAGTAACAGAACACTTTTCAAAACGTGTTTTTCAGCCCGAAATAAACGCGTTTTTTCAGACAACTGAATCCCCATGTAACAGCAAGGCTCAGAGGAGCCCACACACTCAGATCTTAACCCCAGTGTGCAGAAAGGGTCAAAACGTGTTTTTCAGCAGAAATAAACATGTTTCTGCAAGTTTGGTCAACCCCATGTAAATTATGGGGCAGTAACAGAACACTTTTCAAAACGTGTTTTTCAGCCCGAAATAAACGCGTTTTTTCAGACAACTGAATCCCCATGTAACAGCAAGGCTCAGAGGAGCCCACACACTCAGCTCTTAACCCCAGTGTGCAGAAAGGGTCAAAACGTGTTTTTCAGCAGAAATAAACATGTTTCTGCAAGTTTGGTCAACCCCATGTAAGTTATGGGGCAGTAACAGAACACTTTTCAAAACGTGTTTTTCAGCCCGAAATAAACGCGTTTTTTCAGACAACTGAATCCCCATGCAGCAGCAAGGCTCAGAGGAGCCCACACACTCAGCTCTTAACCCCAGTGTGCAGAAAGAGTCAAAACGTGTTTTTCAGCAGAAATAAACATGTTTCTGCAAGTTTGGTCAACCCCATGTAAGTTATGGGGCAGTAACAGCACACTTTTCAAAACGTGTTTTTCAGCCCGAAATAAAAGCGTTTTTTCAGACATCTGAATCCCCATGTAACAGCAAGGCTCAGAGGAGCCCACACACTCAGCTCTTAACCCCAGTGTGCAGAAAGGGTCAAAACGTGTTTTTCAGCAGAAATAAACATTTTTCTGCAAGTTTGGTCAACCCCATGTAAGTTATGGGACAGTAACAGAACACTTTTCAAAACGTGTTTTTCAGCCCGAAATAAACGCGTTTTTTCAGACAACTGAATCCCCATGTAACAGCAAGGCTCAGAGGAGCCCACACACTCAGATCTTAACCCCAGTGTGCAGAAAGGGTCAAAACGTGTTTTTCAGCAGAAATAAACATGTTTCTGCAAGTTTGGTCAACCCCATGTAAGTTATGGGACAGTAACAGAACACTTTTCAAAACGTGTTTTTCAGCCCGAAATAAACGCGTTTTTTCAGACAACTGAATCCCCATGTAACAGCAAGGCTCAGAGGAGCCCACACACTCAGATCTTAACCCCAGTGTGCAGAAAGGGTCAAAACGTGTTTTTCAGCAGAAATAAACATGTTTCTGCAAGTTTGGTCAACCCCATGTAAGTTATGGGGCAGTAACAGAACACTTTTCAAAACGTGTTTTTCAGCCCGAAATAAACGCGTTTTTTCAGACAACTGAATCCCCATGTAACAGCAAGGCTCAGAGGAGCCCACACACTCAGCTCTTAACCCCAGTGTGCAGAAAGGGTCAAAACGTGTTTTTCAGCAGAAATAAACATGTTTCTGCAAGTTTGGTCAACCCCATGTAAGTTATGGGGCAGTAACAGAACACTTTTCAAAACGTGTTTTTCAGCCCGAAATAAACGCGTTTTTTCAGACAACTGAATCCCCATGCAGCAGCAAGGCTCAGAGGAGCCCACACACTCAGCTCTTAACCCCAGTGTGCAGAAAGAGTCAAAACATGTTTTTCAGCAGAAATAAACATGTTTCTGCAAGATTGGTCAACCCCATGTAAGTTATGGGGCAGTAACAGCACACTTTTCAAAACGTGTTTTTCAGCCCGAAATAAACGCGTTTTTTCAGACATCTGAATCCCCATGTAACAGCAAGGCTCAGAGGAGCCCACACACTCAGCTCTTAACCCCAGTGTGCAGAAAGGGTCAAAACGTGTTTTTCAGCAGAAATAAACATTTTTCTGCAAGTTTGGTCAACCCCATGTAAGTTATGGGGCAGTAACAGAACACTTTTCAAAACGTGTTTTTCAGCCCGAAATAAACGCGTTTTTTCAGACAACTGAATCCCCATGTAACAGAAAGGCTCAGAGGAGCCCACACACTCAGCTCTTAACCCCAGTGTGCAGAAAGGGTCAAAACGTGTTTTTCAGCAGAAATAAACATGTTTCTGCAAGTTTGGTCAACCCCATGTAAGTTATGGGACAGTAACAGAACACTTTTCAAAACGTGTTTTTCAGCCCGAAATAAACGCGTTTTTTCAGACAACTGAATCCCCATGTAACAGCAAGGCTCAGAGGAGCCCACACACTCAGCTCTTAACCCCAGTGTGCAGAAAGGGTCAAAACGTGTTTTTCAGCAGAAATAAACATGTTTCTGCAAGTTTGGTCAACACCATGTAAGTTATGGGGCAGTAACAGAACACTTTTCAAAACGTGTTTTTCAGCCCGAAATAAACGCGTTTTTTCAGACAACTGAATCCCCATGTAACAGCAAGGCTCAGAGGAGCCCACACACTCAGCTCTTAACCCCAGTGTGCAGAAAGGGTCACAACGTGTTTTTCAGCAGAAATAAACATGTTTCTGCAAGTTTGGTCAACCCCATGTAAGTTATGGGACAGTAACAGAACACTTTTCAAAACGTGTTTTTCAGCCCGAAATAAACGCGTTTTTTCAGACAACTGAATCCCCATGTAACAGCAAGGCTCAGAGGAGCCCACACACTCAGCTCTTAACCCCAGTGTGCAGAAAGGGTCAAAACGTGTTTTTCAGCAGAAATAAACATGTTTCTGCAAGTTTGGTCAACCCCATGTAAGTTATGGGGCAGTAACAGAACACTTTTCAAAACGTGTTTTTCAGCCCGAAATAAACGCGTTTTTTCAGACAACTGAATCCCCATGTAACAGCAAGGCTCAGAGGAGCCCACACACTCAGCTCTTAACCCCAGTGTGCAGAAAGGGTCACAACGTGTTTTTCAGCAGAAATAAACATGTTTCTGCAAGTTTGGTCAACCCCATGTAAGTTATGGGACAGTAACAGAACACTTTTCAAAACGTGTTTTTCAGCCCGAAATAAACGCGTTTTTTCAGACAACTGAATCCCCATGTAACAGCAAGGCTCAGAGGAGCCCACACACTCAGCTCTTAACCCCAGTGTGCAGAAAGGGTCAAAACGTGTTTTTCAGCAGAAATAAACATGTTTCTGCAAGTTTGGTCAACCCCATGTAAGTTATGGGGCAGTAACAGAACACTTTTCAAAACGTGTTTTTCAGCCCGAAATAAACGCGTTTTTTCAGACAACTGAATCCCCATGTAACAGCAAGGCTCAGAGGAGCCCACACACTCAGCTCTTAACCCCAGTGTGCAGAAAGGGTCACAACGTGTTTTTCAGCAGAAATAAACATGTTTCTGCAAGTTTGGTCAACCCCATGTAAGTTATGGGACAGTAACAGAACACTTTTCAAAACGTGTTTTTCAGCCCGAAATAAACGCGTTTTTTCAGACAACTGAATCCCCATGTAACAGCAAGGCTCAGAGGAGCCCACACACTCAGCTCTTAACCCCAGTGTGCAGAAAGGGTCAAAACGTGTTTTTCAGCAGAAATAAACATGTTTCTGCAAGTTTGGTCAACCCCATGTAAGTTATGGGGCAGTAACAGAACACTTTTCAAAACGTGTTTTTCAGCCCGAAATAAACGCGTTTTTTCAGACAACTGAATCCCCATGTAACAGCAAGGCTCAGAGGAGCCCACACACTCAGATCTTAACCCCAGTGTGCAGAAAGGGTCAAAACGTGTTTTTCAGCAGAAATAAACATGTTTCTGCAAGTTTGGTCAACCCCATGTAAATTATGGGGCAGTAACAGAACACTTTTCAAAACGTGTTTTTCAGCCCGAAATAAACGCGTTTTTTCAGACAACTGAATCCCCATGTAACAGCAAGGCTCAGAGGAGCCCACACACTCAGCTCTTAACCCCAGTGTGCAGAAAGGGTCAAAACGTGTTTTTCAGCAGAAATAAACATGTTTCTGCAAGTTTGGTCAACCCCATGTAAGTTATGGGGCAGTAACAGAACACTTTTCAAAACGTGTTTTTCAGCCCGAAATAAACGCGTTTTTTCAGACAACTGAATCCCCATGCAGCAGCAAGGCTCAGAGGAGCCCACACACTCAGCTCTTAACCCCAGTGTGCAGAAAGAGTCAAAACGTGTTTTTCAGCAGAAATAAACATGTTTCTGCAAGTTTGGTCAACCCCATGTAAGTTATGGGACAGTAACAGCACACTTTTCAAAACGTGTTTTTCAGCCCGAAATAAACGCGTTTTTTCAGACATCTGAATCCCCATGTAACAGCAAGGCTCAGAGGAGCCCACACACTCAGCTCTTAACCCCAGTGTGCAGAAAGGGTCAAAACGTGTTTTTCAGCAGAAATAAACATTTTTCTGCAAGTTTGGTCAACCCCATGTAAGTTATGGCGCAGTAACAGAACACTTTTCAAAACGTGTTTTTCAGCCCGAAATAAACGCGTTTTTTCAGACAACTGAATCCCCATGTAACAGAAAGGCTCAGAGGAGCCCACACACTCAGCTCTTAACCCCAGTGTGCAGAAAGGGTCAAAACGTGTTTTTCAGCAGAAATAAACATGTTTCTGCAAGTTTGGTCAAACCCATGTAAGTTATGGGACAGTAACAGAACACTTTTCAAAACGTGTTTTTCAGCCCGAAATAAACGCGTTTTTTCAGACAACTGAATCCCCATGTAACAGCAAGGCTCAGAGGAGCCCACACACTCAGCTCTTAACCCCAGTGTGCAGAAAGGGTCAAAACGTGTTTTTCAGCAGAAACAAACATGTTTCTGCAAGTTTGGTCAACCCCATGTAAGTTATGGGGCAGTAACAGAACACTTTTCAAAACGTGTTTTTCAGCCCGAAATAAACGCGTTTTTTCAGACAACTGAATCCCCATGTAACAGCAAGGCTCAGAGGAGCCCACACACTCAGATCTTAACCCCAGTGTGCAGAAAGGGACAAAACGTGTTTTTCAGCAGAAATAAACATGTTTCTGCAAGTTTGGTCAACCCCATGTAAATTATGGGGCAGTAACAGAACACTTTTCAAAACGTGTTTTTCAGCCCGAAATAAACGCGTTTTTTCAGACATCTGAATCCCCATGTAACAGCAAGGCTCAGAGGAGCCCACACACTCAGCTCTTAACCCCAGTGTGCAGAAAGGGTCAAAACGTGTTTTTCAGCAGAAATAAACATTTTTCTGCAAGTTTGGTCAACCCCATGTAAGTTATGGGGCAGTAACAGAACACTTTTCAAAACGTGTTTTTCAGCCCGAAATAAACGCGTTTTTTCAGACAACTGAATCCCCATGTAACAGCAAGGCTCAGAGGAGCCCACACACTCAGCTCTTAACCCCAGTGTGCAGAAAGGGTCAAAACGTGTTTTTCAGCAGAAATAAACATGTTTCTGCAAGTTTGGTCAACCCCATGTAAGTTATGGGACAGTAACAGAACACTTTTCAAAACGTGTTTTTCAGCCCGAAATAAACGCGTTTTTTCAGACAACTGAATCCCCATGTAACAGCAAGGCTCAGAGGAGCCCACACACTCAGCTCTTAACCCCAGTGTGCAGAAAGGGTCAAAACGTGTTTTTCAGCAGAAATAAACATGTTTCTGCAAGTTTGGTCAACCCCATGTAAGTTATGGGACAGTAACAGAACACTTTTCAAAACGTGTTTTTCAGCCCGAAATAAACGCGTTTTTTCAGACAACTGAATCCCCATGTAACAGCAAGGCTCAGAGGAGCCCACACACTCAGCTCTTAACCCCAGTGTGCAGAAAGGGTCAAAACGTGTTTTTCAGCAGAAATAAACATGTTTCTGCAAGTTTGGTCAACCCCATGTAAGTTATGGGGCAGTAACAGAACACTTTTCAAAACGTGTTTTTCAGCCCGAAATAAACGCGTTTTTTCAGACAACTGAATCCCCATGTAACAGCAAGGCTCAGAGGAGCCCACACACTCAGCTCTTAACCCCAGTGTGCAGAAAGGGTCACAACGTGTTTTTCAGCAGAAATAAACATGTTTCTGCAAGTTTGGTCAACCCCATGTAAGTTATGGGACAGTAACAGAACACTTTTCAAAACGTGTTTTTCAGCCCGAAATAAACGCGTTTTTTCAGACAACTGAATCCCCATGTAACAGCAAGGCTCAGAGGAGCCCACACACTCAGCTCTTAACCCCAGTGTGCAGAAAGGGTCAAAACGTGTTTTTCAGCAGAAACAAACATGTTTCTGCAAGTTTGGTCAACCCCATGTAAGTTATGGGGCAGTAACAGAACACTTTTCAAAACGTGTTTTTCAGCCCGAAATAAACGCGTTTTTTCAGACAACTGAATCCCCATGTAACAGCAAGGCTCAGAGGAGCCCACACACTCAGATCTTAACCCCAGTGTGCAGAAAGGGTCAAAACGTGTTTTTCAGCAGAAATAAACATGTTTCTGCAAGTTTGGTCAACCCCATGTAAATTATGGGGCAGTAACAGAACACTTTTCAAAACGTGTTTTTCAGCCCGAAATAAACGCGTTTTTTCAGACAACTGAATCCCCATGTAACAGCAAGGCTCAGAGGAGCCCACACACTCAGCTCTTAACCCCAGTGTGCAGAAAGGGTCAAAACGTGTTTTTCAGCAGAAATAAACATGTTTCTGCAAGTTTGGTCAACCCCATGTAAGTTATGGGGCAGTAACAGAACACTTTTCAAAACGTGTTTTTCAGCCCGAAATAAACGCGTTTTTTCAGACAACTGAATCCCCATGCAGCAGCAAGGCTCAGAGGAGCCCACACACTCAGCTCTTAACCCCAGTGTGCAGAAAGAGTCAAAACGTGTTTTTCAGCAGAAATAAACATGTTTCTGCAAGTTTGGTCAACCCCATGTAAGTTATGGGGCAGTAACAGCACACTTTTCAAAACGTGTTTTTCAGCCCGAAATAAAAGCGTTTTTTCAGACATCTGAATCCCCATGTAACAGCAAGGCTCAGAGGAGCCCACACACTCAGCTCTTAACCCCAGTGTGCAGAAAGGGTCAAAACGTGTTTTTCAGCAGAAATAAACATTTTTCTGCAAGTTTGGTCAACCCCATGTAAGTTATGGGGCAGTAACAGAACACTTTTCAAAACGTGTTTTTCAGCCCGAAATAAACGCGTTTTTTCAGACAACTGAATCCCCATGTAACAGAAAGGCTCAGAGGAGCCCACACACTCAGCTCTTAACCCCAGTGTGCAGAAAGGGTCAAAACGTGTTTTTCAGCAGAAATAAACATGTTTCTGCAAGTTTGGTCAACCCCATGTAAGTTATGGGACAGTAACAGAACACTTTTCAAAACGTGTTTTTCAGCCCGAAATAAACGCGTTTTTTCAGACAACTGAATCCCCATGTAACAGCAAGGCTCAGAGGAGCCCACACACTCAGCTCTTAACCCCAGTGTGCAGAAAGGGTCAAAACGTGTTTTTCAGCAGAAATAAACATTTTTCTGCAAGTTTGGTCAACACCATGTAAGTTATGGGGCAGTAACAGAACACTTTTCAAAACGTGTTTTTCAGCCCGAAATAAACGCGTTTTTTCAGACAACTGAATCCCCATGTAACAGCAAGGCTCAGAGGAGCCCACACACTCAGATCTTAACCCCAGTGTGCAGAAAGGGTCAAAACATGTTTTTCAGCAGAAATAAACATGTTTCTGCAAGTTTGGTCAACCCCATGTAAGTTATGGGGCAGTAACAGAACACTTTTCAAAACGTGTTTTTCAGCCCGAAATAAACGCGTTTTTTCAGACAACTGAATCCCCATGCAGCAGCAAGGCTCAGAGGAGCCCACACACTCAGCTCTTAACCCCAGTGTGCAGAAAGAGTCAAAACATGTTTTTCAGCTGAAATAAACATGTTTCTGCAAGATTGGTCAACCCCATGTAAGTTATGGGGCAGTAACAGCACACTTTTCAAAACGTGTTTTTCAGCCCGAAATAAACGCGTTTTTTCAGACATCTGAATCCCCATGTAACAGCAAGGCTCAGAGGAGCCCACACACTCAGTTCTTAACCCCAGTGTGCAGAAAGGGTCAAAACGTGTTTTTCAGCAGAAATAAACATTTTTCTGCAAGTTTGGTCAACCCCATGTAAGTTATGGGGCAGTAACAGAACACTTTTCAAAACGTGTTTTTCAGCCCGAAATAAACGCGTTTTTTCAGACAACTGAATCCCCATGTAACAGAAAGGCTCAGAGGAGCCCACACACTCAGCTCTTAACCCCAGTGTGCAGAAAGGGTCAAAACGTGTTTTTCAGCAGAAATAAACATGTTTCTGCAAGTTTGGTCAACCCCATGTAAGTTATGGGACAGTAACAGAACACTTTTCAAAATGTGTTTTTCAGCCCGAAATAAACGCGTTTTTTCAGACAACTGAATCCCCATGTAACAGCAAGGCTCAGAGGAGCCCACACACTCAGCTCTTAACCCCAGTGTGCAGAAAGGGTCAAAACGTGTTTTTCAGCAGAAATAAACATGTTTCTGCAAGTTTGGTCAACCCCATGTAAGTTATGGGGCAGTAACAGAACACTTTTCAAAACGTGTTTTTCAGCCCGAAATAAACGCGTTTTTTCAGACAACTGAATCCCCATGTAACAGCAAGGCTCAGAGGAGCCCACACACTCAGCTCTTAACCCCAGTGTGCAGAAAGGGTCACAACGTGTTTTTCAGCAGAAATAAACATGTTTCTGCAAGTTTGGTCAACCCCATGTAAGTTATGGGACAGTAACAGAACACTTTTCAAAACGTGTTTTTCAGCCCGAAATAAACGCGTTTTTTCAGACAACTGAATCCCCATGTAACAGCAAGGCTCAGAGGAGCCCACACACTCAGCTCTTAACCCCAGTGTGCAGAAAGGGTCAAAACGTGTTTTTCAGCAGAAATAAACATGTTTCTGCAAGTTTGGTCAACCCCATGTAAGTTATGGGGCAGTAACAGAACACTTTTCAAAACGTGTTTTTCAGCCCGAAATAAACGCGTTTTTTCAGACAACTGAATCCCCATGTAACAGCAAGGCTCAGAGGAGCCCACACACTCAGCTCTTAACCCCAGTGTGCAGAAAGGGTCACAACGTGTTTTTCAGCAGAAATAAACATGTTTCTGCAAGTTTGGTCAACCCCATGTAAGTTATGGGACAGTAACAGAACACTTTTCAAAACGTGTTTTTCAGCCCGAAATAAACGCGTTTTTTCAGACAACTGAATCCCCATGTAACAGCAAGGCTCAGAGGAGCCCACACACTCAGCTCTTAACCCCAGTGTGCAGAAAGGGTCAAAACGTGTTTTTCAGCAGAAATAAACATGTTTCTGCAAGTTTGGTCAACCCCATGTAAGTTATGGGGCAGTAACAGAACACTTTTCAAAACGTGTTTTTCAGCCCGAAATAAACGCGTTTTTTCAGACAACTGAATCCCCATGTAACAGCAAGGCTCAGAGGAGCCCACACACTCAGATCTTAACCCCAGTGTGCAGAAAGGGTCAAAACGTGTTTTTCAGCAGAAATAAACATGTTTCTGCAAGTTTGGTCAACCCCATGTAAGTTATGGGACAGTAACAGAACACTTTTCAAAACGTGTTTTTAAGCCCGAAATAAACGCGTTTTTTCAGACAACTGAATCCCCATGCAACAGCAAGGCTCAGAAGAGCCCACACACTCAGCTCTTAACCCCAGTGTGCAGAGAGAGTCAAAACGTGTTTTTCAGCAGAAATAAACATGTTTCTGCAAGTTTGGTCAACCCCATGTAAGTTATGGGACAGTAACAGAACACTTTTCAAAACGTGTTTTTCAGCCCGAAATAAACGCGTTTTTTCAGACAACTGAATCCCCATGCAACAGCAAGGCTCAGAAGAGCCCACACACTCAGCTCTTAACCCCAGTGTGCAGAAAGAGTCAAAACGTGTTTTTCAGCAGAAATAAACATGTTTCTGCAAGTTTGGTCAACCCCATGTAAGTTATGGTGCAGTAACAGAACACTTTTCAAAACGTGTTTTTCAGCCCGAAATAAACGCGTTTTTTCAGACAACTGAATCCCCATGCAACAGCAAGGCTCAGAAGAGCCCCCACACTCAGCTCTTAACCCCAGTGTGCAGAAAGAGTCAAAACGTGTTTTTCAGCAGAAATAGACATGTTTCTGCAAGTTTGGTCAACCCCATGTAAGTTATGGGGCAGTAACAGAACACTTTTCAAAACGTGTTTTTCAGCCCGAAATAAACGCGTTTTTTCAGACAACTGAATCCCCATGTAACAGCAAGGCTCAGAGGAGCCCACACACTCAGCTCTTAACCCCAGTGTGCAGAAAGGGTCAAAACGTGTTTTTCAGCAGAAATAAACATGTTTCTGCAAGTTTGGTCAACCCCATGTAAGTTATGGGGCAGTAACAGAACACTTTTCAAAACGTGTTTTTCAGCCCGAAATAAACGCGTTTTTTCAGACAACTGAATCCCCATGTAACAGCAAGGCTCAGAGGAGCCCACACACTCAGCTCTTAACCCCAGTGTGCAGAAAGGGTCAAAACGTGTTTTTCAGCAGAAATAAACATGTTTCTGCAAGTTTGGTCAACCCCATGTAAGTTATGGGGCAGTAACAGAACACTTTTCAAAACGTGTTTTTCAGCCCGAAATAAACGCGTTTTTTCAGACAACTGAATCCCCATGTAACAGCAAGGCTCAGAGGAGCCCACACACTCACCTCTTAACCCCAGTGTGCAGAAAGGGTCACAACGTGTTTTTCAGCAGAAATAAACATGTTTCTGCAAGTTTGGTCAACCCCATGTAAGTTATGGGACAGTAACAGAACACTTTTCAAAACGTGTTTTTCAGCCCGAAATAAACGCGTTTTTTCAGACAACTGAATCCCCATGTAACAGCAAGGCTCAGAGGAGCCCACACACTCAGCTCTTAACCCCAGTGTGCAGAAAGGGTCAAAACGTGTTTTTCAGCAGAAATAAACATGTTTCTGCAAGTTTGGTCAACCCCATGTAAGTTATGGGGCAGTAACAGAACACTTTTCAAAACGTGTTTTTCAGCCCGAAATAAACGCGTTTTTTCAGACAACTGAATCCCCATGTAACAGCAAGGCTCAGAGGAGCCCACACACTCAGATCTTAACCCCAGTGTGCAGAAAGGGTCAAAACGTGTTTTTCAGCAGAAATAAACATGTTTCTGCAAGTTTGGTCAACCCCATGTAAATTATGGGGCAGTAACAGAACACTTTTCAAAACGTGTTTTTCAGCCCGAAATAAACGCGTTTTTTCAGACAACTGAATCCCCATGTAACAGCAAGGCTCAGAGGAGCCCACACACTCAGCTCTTAACCCCAGTGTGCAGAAAGGGTCAAAACGTGTTTTTCAGCAGAAATAAACATGTTTCTGCAAGTTTGGTCAACCCCATGTAAGTTATGGGGCAGTAACAGAACACTTTTCAAAACGTGTTTTTCAGCCCGAAATAAACGCGTTTTTTCAGACAACTGAATCCCCATGCAGCAGCAAGGCTCAGAGGAGCCCACACACTCAGCTCTTAACCCCAGTGTGCAGAAAGAGTCAAAACGTGTTTTTCAGCAGAAATAAACATGTTTCTGCAAGTTTGGTCAACCCCATGTAAGTTATGGGGCAGTAACAGCACACTTTTCAAAACGTGTTTTTCAGCCCGAAATAAAAGCGTTTTTTCAGACATCTGAATCCCCATGTAACAGCAAGGCTCAGAGGAGCCCACACACTCAGCTCTTAACCCCAGTGTGCAGAAAGGGTCAAAACGTGTTTTTCAGCAGAAATAAACATTTTTCTGCAAGTTTGGTCAACCCCATGTAAGTTATGGGGCAGTAACAGAACACTTTTCAAAACGTGTTTTTCAGCCCGAAATAAACGCGTTTTTTCAGACAACTGAATCCCCATGTAACAGAAAGGCTCAGAGGAGCCCACACACTCAGCTCTTAACCCCAGTGTGCAGAAAGGGTCAAAACGTGTTTTTCAGCAGAAATAAACATGTTTCTGCAAGTTTGGTCAACCCCATGTAAGTTATGGGACAGTAACAGAACACTTTTCAAAACGTGTTTTTCAGCCCGAAATAAACGCGTTTTTTCAGACAACTGAATCCCCATGTAACAGCAAGGCTCAGAGGAGCCCACACACTCAGCTCTTAACCCCAGTGTGCAGAAAGGGTCAAAACGTGTTTTTCAGCAGAAATAAACATTTTTCTGCAAGTTTGGTCAACACCATGTAAGTTATGGGGCAGTAACAGAACACTTTTCAAAACGTGTTTTTCAGCCCGAAATAAACGCGTTTTTTCAGACAACTGAATCCCCATGTAACAGCAAGGCTCAGAGGAGCCCACACACTCAGATCTTAACCCCAGTGTGCAGAAAGGGTCAAAACATGTTTTTCAGCAGAAATAAACATGTTTCTGCAAGTTTGGTCAACCCCATGTAAGTTATGGGACAGTAACAGAACACTTTTCAAAACGTGTTTTTCAGCCCGAAATAAACGCGTTTTTTCAGACAACTGAATCCCCATGTAACAGCAAGGCTCAGAGGAGCCCACACACTCAGATCTTAACCCCAGTGTGCAGAAAGGGTCAAAACGTGTTTTTCAGCAGAAATAAACATGTTTCTGCAAGTTTGGTCAACCCCATGTAAGTTATGGGGCAGTAACAGAACACTTTTCAAAACGTGTTTTTCAGCCCGAAATAAACGCGTTTTTTCAGACAACTGAATCCCCATGTAACAGCAAGGCTCAGAGGAGCCCACACACTCAGCTCTTAACCCCAGTGTGCAGAAAGGGTCAAAACGTGTTTTTCAGCAGAAATAAACATGTTTCTGCAAGTTTGGTCAACCCCATGTAAGTTATGGGGCAGTAACAGAACACTTTTCAAAACGTGTTTTTCAGCCCGAAATAAACGCGTTTTTTCAGACAACTGAATCCCCATGCAGCAGCAAGGCTCAGAGGAGCCCACACACTCAGCTCTTAACCCCAGTGTGCAGAAAGAGTCAAAACATGTTTTTCAGCTGAAATAAACATGTTTCTGCAAGATTGGTCAACCCCATGTAAGTTATGGGGCAGTAACAGCACACTTTTCAAAACGTGTTTTTCAGCCCGAAATAAACGCGTTTTTTCAGACATCTGAATCCCCATGTAACAGCAAGGCTCAGAGGAGCCCACACACTCAGTTCTTAACCCCAGTGTGCAGAAAGGGTCAAAACGTGTTTTTCAGCAGAAATAAACATTTTTCTGCAAGTTTGGTCAACCCCATGTAAGTTATGGGGCAGTAACAGAACACTTTTCAAAACGTGTTTTTCAGCCCGAAATAAACGCGTTTTTTCAGACAACTGAATCCCCATGTAACAGAAAGGCTCAGAGGAGCCCACACACTCAGCTCTTAACCCCAGTGTGCAGAAAGGGTCAAAACGTGTTTTTCAGCAGAAATAAACATGTTTCTGCAAGTTTGGTCAACCCCATGTAAGTTATGGGACAGTAACAGAACACTTTTCAAAATGTGTTTTTCAGCCCGAAATAAACGCGTTTTTTCAGACAACTGAATCCCCATGTAACAGCAAGGCTCAGAGGAGCCCACACACTCAGCTCTTAACCCCAGTGTGCAGAAAGGGTCAAAACGTGTTTTTCAGCAGAAATAAACATGTTTCTGCAAGTTTGGTCAACCCCATGTAAGTTATGGGGCAGTAACAGAACACTTTTCAAAACGTGTTTTTCAGCCCGAAATAAACGCGTTTTTTCAGACAACTGAATCCCCATGTAACAGCAAGGCTCAGAGGAGCCCACACACTCAGCTCTTAACCCCAGTGTGCAGAAAGGGTCACAACGTGTTTTTCAGCAGAAATAAACATGTTTCTGCAAGTTTGGTCAACCCCATGTAAGTTATGGGACAGTAACAGAACACTTTTCAAAACGTGTTTTTCAGCCCGAAATAAACGCGTTTTTTCAGACAACTGAATCCCCATGTAACAGCAAGGCTCAGAGGAGCCCACACACTCAGCTCTTAACCCCAGTGTGCAGAAAGGGTCAAAACGTGTTTTTCAGCAGAAATAAACATGTTTCTGCAAGTTTGGTCAACCCCATGTAAGTTATGGGGCAGTAACAGAACACTTTTCAAAACGTGTTTTTCAGCCCGAAATAAACGCGTTTTTTCAGACAACTGAATCCCCATGTAACAGCAAGGCTCAGAGGAGCCCACACACTCAGCTCTTAACCCCAGTGTGCAGAAAGGGTCACAACGTGTTTTTCAGCAGAAATAAACATGTTTCTGCAAGTTTGGTCAACCCCATGTAAGTTATGGGACAGTAACAGAACACTTTTCAAAACGTGTTTTTCAGCCCGAAATAAACGCGTTTTTTCAGACAACTGAATCCCCATGTAACAGCAAGGCTCAGAGGAGCCCACACACTCAGCTCTTAACCCCAGTGTGCAGAAAGGGTCAAAACGTGTTTTTCAGCAGAAATAAACATGTTTCTGCAAGTTTGGTCAACCCCATGTAAGTTATGGGGCAGTAACAGAACACTTTTCAAAACGTGTTTTTCAGCCCGAAATAAACGCGTTTTTTCAGACAACTGAATCCCCATGTAACAGCAAGGCTCAGAGGAGCCCACACACTCAGATCTTAACCCCAGTGTGCAGAAAGGGTCAAAACGTGTTTTTCAGCAGAAATAAACATGTTTCTGCAAGTTTGGTCAACCCCATGTAAGTTATGGGACAGTAACAGAACACTTTTCAAAACGTGTTTTTAAGCCCGAAATAAACGCGTTTTTTCAGACAACTGAATCCCCATGCAACAGCAAGGCTCAGAAGAGCCCACACACTCAGCTCTTAACCCCAGTGTGCAGAGAGAGTCAAAACGTGTTTTTCAGCAGAAATAAACATGTTTCTGCAAGTTTGGTCAACCCCATGTAAGTTATGGGACAGTAACAGAACACTTTTCAAAACGTGTTTTTCAGCCCGAAATAAACGCGTTTTTTCAGACAACTGAATCCCCATGCAACAGCAAGGCTCAGAAGAGCCCACACACTCAGCTCTTAACCCCAGTGTGCAGAAAGAGTCAAAACGTGTTTTTCAGCAGAAATAAACATGTTTCTGCAAGTTTGGTCAACCCCATGTAAGTTATGGTGCAGTAACAGAACACTTTTCAAAACGTGTTTTTCAGCCCGAAATAAACGCGTTTTTTCAGACAACTGAATCCCCATGCAACAGCAAGGCTCAGAAGAGCCCCCACACTCAGCTCTTAACCCCAGTGTGCAGAAAGAGTCAAAACGTGTTTTTCAGCAGAAATAGACATGTTTCTGCAAGTTTGGTCAACCCCATGTAAGTTATGGGGCAGTAACAGAACACTTTTCAAAACGTGTTTTTCAGCCCGAAATAAACGCGTTTTTTCAGACAACTGAATCCCCATGTAACAGCAAGGCTCAGAGGAGCCCACACACTCAGCTCTTAACCCCAGTGTGCAGAAAGGGTCAAAACGTGTTTTTCAGCAGAAATAAACATGTTTCTGCAAGTTTGGTCAACCCCATGTAAGTTATGGGGCAGTAACAGAACACTTTTCAAAACGTGTTTTTCAGCCCGAAATAAACGCGTTTTTTCAGACAACTGAATCCCCATGTAACAGCAAGGCTCAGAGGAGCCCACACACTCAGCTCTTAACCCCAGTGTGCAGAAAGGGTCAAAACGTGTTTTTCAGCAGAAATAAACATGTTTCTGCAAGTTTGGTCAACCCCATGTAAGTTATGGGGCAGTAACAGAACACTTTTCAAAACGTGTTTTTCAGCCCGAAATAAACGCGTTTTTTCAGACAACTGAATCCCCATGTAACAGCAAGGCTCAGAGGAGCCCACACACTCACCTCTTAACCCCAGTGTGCAGAAAGGGTCACAACGTGTTTTTCAGCAGAAATAAACATGTTTCTGCAAGTTTGGTCAACCCCATGTAAGTTATGGGACAGTAACAGAACACTTTTCAAAACGTGTTTTTCAGCCCGAAATAAACGCGTTTTTTCAGACAACTGAATCCCCATGTAACAGCAAGGCTCAGAGGAGCCCACACACTCAGCTCTTAACCCCAGTGTGCAGAAAGGGTCAAAACGTGTTTTTCAGCAGAAATAAACATGTTTCTGCAAGTTTGGTCAACCCCATGTAAGTTATGGGGCAGTAACAGAACACTTTTCAAAACGTGTTTTTCAGCCCGAAATAAACGCGTTTTTTCAGACAACTGAATCCCCATGTAACAGCAAGGCTCAGAGGAGCCCACACACTCAGCTCTTAACCCCAGTGTGCAGAAAGGGTCAAAACGAGTTTTTCAGCAGAAATAAACATTTTTCTGCAAGTTTGGTCAACACCATGTAAGTTATGGGGCAGTAACAGAACACTTTTCAAAACGTGTTTTTCAGCCCGAAATAAACGCGTTTTTTCAGACAACTGAATCCCCATGTAACAGCAAGGCTCAGAGGAGCCCACACACTCAGATCTTAACCCCAGTGTGCAGAAAGGGTCAAAACGTGTTTTTCAGCAGAAATAAACATGTTTCTGCAAGTTTGGTCAACCCCATGTAAGTTATGGGACAGTAACAGAACACTTTTCAAAACGTGTTTTTCAGCCCGAAATAAACGCGTTTTTTCAGACAACTGAATCCCCATGTAACAGCAAGGCTCAGAGGAGCCCACACACTCAGATCTTAACCCCAGTGTGCAGAAAGGGTCAAAACGTGTTTTTCAGCAGAAATAAACATGTTTCTGCAAGTTTGGTCAACCCCATGTAAGTTATGGGGCAGTAACAGAACACTTTTCAAAACGTGTTTTTCAGCCCGAAATAAACGCGTTTTTTCAGACAACTGAATCCCCATGTAACAGCAAGGCTCAGAGGAGCCCACACACTCAGCTCTTAACCCCAGTGTGCAGAGAGAGTCAAAACGTGTTTTTCAGCAGAAATAAACATGTTTCTGCAAGTTTGGTCAACCCCATGTAAGTTATGGGGCAGTAACAGAACACTTTTCAAAACGTGTTTTTCAGCCCGAAATAAACGCGTTTTTTCAGACAACTGAATCCCCATGCAGCAGCAAGGCTCAGAGGAGCCCACACACTCAGCTCTTAACCCCAGTGTGCAGAAAGAGTCAAAACATGTTTTTCAGCAGAAATAAACATGTTTCTGCAAGATTGGTCAACCCCATGTAAGTTATGGGGCAGTAACAGCACACTTTTCAAAACGTGTTTTTCAGCCCGAAATAAACGCGTTTTTTCAGACATCTGAATCCCCATGTAACAGCAAGGCTCAGAGGAGCCCACACACTCAGCTCTTAACCCCAGTGTGCAGAAAGGGTCAAAACGTGTTTTTCAGCAGAAATAAACATTTTTCTGCAAGTTTGGTCAACCCCATGTAAGTTATGGGGCAGTAACAGAACACTTTTCAAAACGTGTTTTTCAGCCCGAAATAAACGCGTTTTTTCAGACAACTGAATCCCCATGTAACAGCAAGGCTCAGAGGAGCCCACACACTCAGCTCTTAACCCCAGTGTGCAGAAAGGGTCAAAACGTGTTTTTCAGCAGAAATAAACATGTTTCTCCAAGTTTGGTCAACCCCATGTAAGTTATGGGGCAGTAACAGAACACTTTTCAAAACGTGTTTTTCAGCCCGAAATAAACGCGTTTTTTCAGACAACTGAATCCCCATGTAACAGCAAGGCTCAGAGGAGCCCACACACTCAGCTCTTAACCCCAGTGTGCAGAAAGGGTCAAAACGTGTTTTTCAGCAGAAATAAACATTTTTCTGCAAGTTTGGTCAACCCCATGTAAGTTATGGGGCAGTAACAGAACACTTTTCAAAACGTGTTTTTCAGCCCGAAATAAACGCGTTTTTTCAGACAACTGAATCCCCATGTAACAGCAAGGCTCAGAGGAGCCCACACACTCAGCTCTTAACCCCAGTGTGCAGAAAGGGTCAAAACGTGTTTTTCAGCAGAAATAAACATGTTTCTGCAAGTTTGGTCAACCCCATGTAAGTTATGGGACAGTAACAGAACACTTTTCAAAACGTGTTTTTCAGCCCGAAATAAACGCGTTTTTTCAGACAACTGAATCCCCATGTAACAGCAAGGCTCAGAGGAGCCCACACACTCAGCTCTTAACCCCAGTGTGCAGAAAGGGTCAAAACGTGTTTTTCAGCAGAAATAAACATGTTTCTGCAAGTTTGGTCAACCCCATGTAAGTTATGGGGCAGTAACAGAACACTTTTCAAAACGTGTTTTTCAGCCCGAAATAAACGCGTTTTTTCAGACAACTGAATCCCCATGTAACAGCAAGGCTCAGAGGAGCCCACACACTCAGATCTTAACCCCAGTGTGCAGAAAGGGTCAAAACGTGTTTTTCAGCAGAAATAAACATGTTTCTGCAAGTTTGGTCAACCCCATGTAAATTATGGGGCAGTAACAGAACACTTTTCAAAACGTGTTTTTCAGCCCGAAATAAACGCGTTTTTTCAGACAACTGAATCCCCATGTAACAGCAAGGCTCAGAGGAGCCCACACACTCAGCTCTTAACCCCAGTGTGCAGAAAGGGTCAAAACGTGTTTTTCAGCAGAAATAAACATGTTTCTGCAAGTTTGGTCAACCCCATGTAAGTTATGGGGCAGTAACAGAACACTTTTCAAAACGTGTTTTTCAGCCCGAAATAAACGCGTTTTTTCAGACAACTGAATCCCCATGCAGCAGCAAGGCTCAGAGGAGCCCACACACTCAGCTCTTAACCCCAGTGTGCAGAAAGAGTCAAAACGTGTTTTTCAGCAGAAATAAACATGTTTCTGCAAGTTTGGTCAACCCCATGTAAGTTATGGGGCAGTAACAGCACACTTTTCAAAACGTGTTTTTCAGCCCGAAATAAACGCGTTTTTTCAGACATCTGAATCCCCATGCAGCAGCAAGGCTCAGAGGAGCCCACACACTCAGCTCTTAACCCCAGTGTGCAGAAAGAGTCAAAACGTGTTTTTCAGCAGAAATAAACATGTTTCTGCAAGTTTGGTCAACCCCATGTAAGTTATGGGGCAGTAACAGCACACTTTTCAAAACGTGTTTTTCAGCCCGAAATAAACGCGTTTTTTCAGACAACTGAATCCCCATGTAACAGAAAGGCTCAGAGGAGCCCACACACTCAGCTCTTAACCCCAGTGTGCAGAAAGGGTCAAAACGTGTTTTTCAGCAGAAATAAACATGTTTCTGCAAGTTTGGTCAACCCCATGTAAGTTATGGGACAGTAACAGAACACTTTTCAAAACGTGTTTTTCAGCCCGAAATAAACGCGTTTTTTCAGACAACTGAATCCCCATGTAACAGCAAGGCTCAGAGGAGCCCACACACTCAGCTCTTAACCCCAGTGTGCAGAAAGGGTCAAAACGTGTTTTTCAGCAGAAATAAACATGTTTCTGCAAGTTTGGTCAACCCCATGTAAGTTATGGGGCAGTAACAGAACACTTTTCAAAACGTGTTTTTCAGCCCGAAATAAACGCGTTTTTTCAGACAACTGAATCCCCATGTAACAGCAAGGCTCAGAGGAGCCCACACACTCAGCTCTTAACCCCAGTGTGCAGAAAGGGTCACAACGTGTTTTTCAGCAGAAATAAACATGTTTCTGCAAGTTTGGTCAACCCCATGTAAGTTATGGGACAGTAACAGAACACTTTTCAAAACGTGTTTTTCAGCCCGAAATAAACGCGTTTTTTCAGACAACTGAATCCCCATGTAACAGCAAGGCTCAGAGGAGCCCACACACTCAGCTCTTAACCCCAGTGTGCAGAAAGGGTCACAACGTGTTTTTCAGCAGAAATAAACATGTTTCTGCAAGTTTGGTCAACCCCATGTAAGTTATGGGACAGTAACAGAACACTTTTCAAAACGTGTTTTTCAGCCCGAAATAAACGCGTTTTTTCAGACAACTGAATCCCCATGTAACAGCAAGGCTCAGAGGAGCCCACACACTCAGCTCTTAACCCCAGTGTGCAGAAAGGGTCAAAACGTGTTTTTCAGCAGAAATAAACATGTTTCTGCAAGTTTGGTCAACCCCATGTAAGTTATGGGGCAGTAACAGCACACTTTTCAAAACGTGTTTTTCAGCCCGAAATAAACGCGTTTTTTCAGACAACTGAATCCCCATGTAACAGCAAGGCTCAGAGGAGCCCACACACTCAGCTCTTAACCCCAGTGTGCAGAAAGGGTCACAACGTGTTTTTCAGCAGAAATAAACATGTTTCTGCAAGTTTGGTCAACCCCATGTAAGTTATGGGACAGTAACAGAACACTTTTCAAAACGTGTTTTTCAGCCCGAAATAAACGCGTTTTTTCAGACAACTGAATCCCCATGTAACAGCAAGGCTCAGAGGAGCCCACACACTCAGCTCTTAACCCCAGTGTGCAGAAAGGGTCAAAACGTGTTTTTCAGCAGAAATAAACATGTTTCTGCAAGTTTGGTCAACCCCATGTAAGTTATGGGGCAGTAACAGAACACTTTTCAAAACGTGTTTTTCAGCCCGAAATAAACGCGTTTTTTCAGACAACTGAATCCCCATGTAACAGCAAGGCTCAGAGGAGCCCACACACTCAGCTCTTAACCCCAGTGTGCAGAAAGGGTCAAAACGTGTTTTTCAGCAGAAATAAACATGTTTCTGCAAGTTTGGTCAACCCCATGTAAGTTATGGGACAGTAACAGAACACTTTTCAAAACGTGTTTTTCAGCCCGAAATAAACGCGTTTTTTCAGACAACTGAATCCCCATGTAACAGCAAGGCTCAGAGGAGCCCACACACTCAGCTCTTAACCCCAGTGTGCAGAAAGGGTCAAAACGTGTTTTTCAGCAGAAATAAACATGTTTCTGCAAGTTTGGTCAACCCCATGTAAGTTATGGGGCAGTAACAGAACACTTTTCAAAACGTGTTTTTCAGCCCGAAATAAACGCGTTTTTTCAGACAACTGAATCCCCATGTAACAGCAAGGCTCAGAGGAGCCCACACACTCAGCTCTTAACCCCAGTGTGCAGAAAGGGTCACAACGTGTTTTTCAGCAGAAATAAACATGTTTCTGCAAGTTTGGTCAACCCCATGTAAGTTATGGGACAGTAACAGAACACTTTTCAAAACGTGTTTTTCAGCCCGAAATAAACGCGTTTTTTCAGACAACTGAATCCCCATGTAACAGCAAGGCTCAGAGGAGCCCACACACTCAGCTCTTAACCCCAGTGTGCAGAAAGGGTCAAAACGTGTTTTTCAGCAGAAATAAACATGTTTCTGCAAGTTTGGTCAACCCCATGTAAGTTATGGGGCAGTAACAGAACACTTTTCAAAACGTGTTTTTCAGCACGAAATAAACGCGTTTTTTCAGACAACTGAATCCCCATGTAACAGCAAGGCTCAGAGGAGCCCACACACTCAGCTCTTAACCCCAGTGTGCAGAAAGGGTCAAAACGTGTTTTTCAGCAGAAATAAACATGTTTCTGCAAGTTTGGTCAACCCCATGTAAGTTATGGGGCAGTAACAGAACACTTTTCAAAACGTGTTTTTCAGCCCGAAATAAACGCGTTTTTTCAGACAACTGAATCCCCATGTAACAGCAAGGCTCAGAGGAGCCCACACACTCAGATCTTAACCCCAGTGTGCAGAAAGGGTCAAAACGTGTTTTTCAGCAGAAATAAACATGTTTCTGCAAGTTTGGTCACCCCATGTAAATTATGGGGCAGTAACAGAACACTTTTCAAAACGTGTTTTTCAGCCCGAAATAAACGCGTTTTTTCAGACAACTGAATCCCCATGTAACAGCAAGGCTCAGAGGAGCCCACACACTCAGCTCTTAACCCCAGTGTGCAGAAAGGGTCAAAACGTGTTTTTCAGCAGAAATAAACATGTTTCTGCAAGTTTGGTCAACCCCATGTAAGTTATGGGGCAGTAACAGAACACTTTTCAAAACGTGTTTTTCAGCCCGAAATAAACGCGTTTTTTCAGACAACTGAATCCCCATGCAGCAGCAAGGCTCAGAGGAGCCCACACACTCAGCTCTTAACCCCAGTGTGCAGAAAGAGTCAAAACGTGTTTTTCAGCAGAAATAAACATGTTTCTGCAAGTTTGGTCAACCCCATGTAAGTTATGGGGCAGTAACAGCACACTTTTCAAAACGTGTTTTTCAGCCCGAAATAAACGCGTTTTTTCAGACATCTGAATCCCCATGCAGCAGCAAGGCTCAGAGGAGCCCACACACTCAGCTCTTAACCCCAGTGTGCAGAAAGAGTCAAAACGTGTTTTTCAGCAGAAATAAACATGTTTCTGCAAGTTTGGTCAACCCCATGTAAGTTATGGGGCAGTAACAGCACACTTTTCAAAACGTGTTTTTCAGCCCGAAATAAACGCGTTTTTTCAGACAACTGAATCCCCATGTAACAGAAAGGCTCAGAGGAGCCCACACACTCAGCTCTTAACCCCAGTGTGCAGAAAGGGTCAAAACGTGTTTTTCAGCAGAAATAAACATGTTTCTGCAAGTTTGGTCAACCCCATGTAAGTTATGGGACAGTAACAGAACACTTTTCAAAACGTGTTTTTCAGCCCGAAATAAACGCGTTTTTTCAGACAACTGAATCCCCATGTAACAGCAAGGCTCAGAGGAGCCCACACACTCAGCTCTTAACCCCAGTGTGCAGAAAGGGTCAAAACGTGTTTTTCAGCAGAAATAAACATGTTTCTGCAAGTTTGGTCAACCCCATGTAAGTTATGGGGCAGTAACAGAACACTTTTCAAAACGTGTTTTTCAGCCCAAAATAAACGCGTTTTTTCAGACAACTGAATCCCCATGTAACAGCAAGGCTCAGAGGAGCCCACACACTCAGCTCTTAACCCCAGTGTGCAGAAAGGGTCACAACGTGTTTTTCAGCAGAAATAAACATGTTTCTGCAAGTTTGGTCAACCCCATGTAAGTTATGGGACAGTAACAGAACACTTTTCAAAACGTGTTTTTCAGCCCGAAATAAACGCGTTTTTTCAGACAACTGAATCCCCATGTAACAGCAAGGCTCAGAGGAGCCCACACACTCAGCTCTTAACCCCAGTGTGCAGAAAGGGTCAAAACGTGTTTTTCAGCAGAAATAAACATGTTTCTGCAAGTTTGGTCAACCCCATGTAAGTTATGGGGCAGTAACAGAACACTTTTCAAAACGTGTTTTTCAGCCCGAAATAAACGCGTTTTTTCAGACAACTGAATCCCCATGTAACAGCAAGGCTCAGAGGAGCCCACACACTCAGCTCTTAACCCCAGTGTGCAGAAAGGGTCACAACGTGTTTTTCAGCAGAAATAAACATGTTTCTGCAAGTTTGGTCAACCCCATGTAAGTTATGGGACAGTAACAGAACACTTTTCAAAACGTGTTTTTCAGCCCGAAATAAACGCGTTTTTTCAGACAACTGAATCCCCATGTAACAGCAAGGCTCAGAGGAGCCCACACACTCAGCTCTTAACCCCAGTGTGCAGAAAGGGTCAAAACGTGTTTTTCAGCAGAAATAAACATTTTTCTGCAAGTTTGGTCAACCCCATGTAAGTTATGGGGCAGTAACAGAACACTTTTCAAAACGTGTTTTTTAGCCCGAAATAAACGCGTTTTTTCAGACAACTGAATCCCCATGTAACAGAAAGGCTCAGAGGAGCCCACACACTCAGCTCTTAACCCCAGTGTGCAGAAAGGGTCAAAACGTGTTTTTCAGCAGAAATAAACATGTTTCTGCAAGTTTGGTCAACCCCATGTAAGTTATGGGACAGTAACAGAACACTTTTCAAAACGTGTTTTTCAGCCCGAAATAAACGCGTTTTTTCAGACAACTGAATCCCCATGTAACAGCAAGGCTCAGAGGAGCCCACACACTCAGCTCTTAACCCCAGTGTGCAGAAAGGGTCAAAACGTGTTTTTCAGCAGAAATAAACATGTTTCTGCAAGTTTGGTCAACCCCATGTAAGTTATGGGGCAGTAACAGAACACTTTTCAAAACGTGTTTTTCAGCCCGAAATAAACGCGTTTTTTCAGACAACTGAATCCCCATGTAACAGCAAGGCTCAGAGGAGCCCACACACTCAGATCTTAACCCCAGTGTGCAGAAAGGGTCAAAACGTGTTTTTCAGCAGAAATAAACATGTTTCTGCAAGTTTGGTCAACCCCATGTAAATTATGGGGCAGTAACAGAACACTTTTCAAAACGTGTTTTTCAGCCCGAAATAAACGCGTTTTTTCAGACAACTGAATCCCCATGTAACAGCAAGGCTCAGAGGAGCCCACACACTCAGCTCTTAACCCCAGTGTGCAGAAAGGGTCAAAACGTGTTTTTCAGCAGAAATAAACATGTTTCTGCAAGTTTGGTCAACCCCATGTAAGTTATGGGGCAGTAACAGAACACTTTTCAAAACGTGTTTTTCAGCCCGAAATAAACGCGTTTTTTCAGACAACTGAATCCCCATGCAGCAGCAAGGCTCAGAGGAGCCCACACACTCAGCTCTTAACCCCAGTGTGCAGAAAGAGTCAAAACGTGTTTTTCAGCAGAAATAAACATGTTTCTGCAAGTTTGGTCAACCCCATGTAAGTTATGGGACAGTAACAGCACACTTTTCAAAACGTGTTTTTCAGCCCGAAATAAACGCGTTTTTTCAGACATCTGAATCCCCATGTAACAGCAAGGCTCAGAGGAGCCCACACACTCAGCTCTTAACCCCAGTGTGCAGAAAGGGTCAAAACGTGTTTTTCAGCAGAAATAAACATTTTTCTGCAAGTTTGGTCAACCCCATGTAAGTTATGGCGCAGTAACAGAACACTTTTCAAAACGTGTTTTTCAGCCCGAAATAAACGCGTTTTTTCAGACAACTGAATCCCCATGTAACAGAAAGGCTCAGAGGAGCCCACACACTCAGCTCTTAACCCCAGTGTGCAGAAAGGGTCAAAACGTGTTTTTCAGCAGAAATAAACATGTTTCTGCAAGTTTGGTCAAACCCATGTAAGTTATGGGACAGTAACAGAACACTTTTCAAAACGTGTTTTTCAGCCCGAAATAAACGCGTTTTTTCAGACAACTGAATCCCCATGTAACAGCAAGGCTCAGAGGAGCCCACACACTCAGCTCTTAACCCCAGTGTGCAGAAAGGGTCAAAACGTGTTTTTCAGCAGAAATAAACATTTTTCTGCAAGTTTGGTCAACACCATGTAAGTTATGGGGCAGTAACAGAACACTTTTCAAAACGTGTTTTTCAGCCCGAAATAAACACGTTTTTTCAGACAACTGAATCCCCATGTAACAGCAAGGCTCAGAGGAGCCCACACACTCAGATCTTAACCCCAGTGTGCAGAAAGGGTCAAAACGTGTTTTTCAGCAGAAATAAACATGTTTCTGCAAGTTTGGTCAACCCCATGTAAGTTATGGGACAGTAACAGAACACTTTTCAAAACGTGTTTTTCAGCCCGAAATAAACGCGTTTTTTCAGACAACTGAATCCCCATGTAACAGCAAGGCTCAGAGGAGCCCACACACTCAGCTCTTAACCCCAGTGTGCAGAAAGGGTCAAAACGTGTTTTTCAGCAGAAATAAACATGTTTCTGCAAGTTTGGTCAACCCCATGTAAGTTATGGGGCAGTAACAGAACACTTTTCAAAACGTGTTTTTCAGCCCGAAATAAACGCGTTTTTTCAGACAACTGAATCCCCATGCAGCAGCAAGGCTCAGAGGAGCCCACACACTCAGCTCTTAACCCCAGTGTGCAGAAAGAGTCAAAACATGTTTTTCAGCAGAAATAAACATGTTTCTGCAAGATTGGTCAACCCCATGTAAGTTATGGGGCAGTAACAGCACACTTTTCAAAACGTGTTTTTCAGCCCGAAATAAACGCGTTTTTTCAGACATCTGAATCCCCATGTAACAGCAAGGCTCAGAGGAGCCCACACACTCAGCTCTTAACCCCAGTGTGCAGAAAGGGTCAAAACGTGTTTTTCAGCAGAAATAAACATTTTTCTGCAAGTTTGGTCAACCCCATGTAAGTTATGGGGCAGTAACAGAACACTTTTCAAAACGTGTTTTTCAGCCCGAAATAAACGCGTTTTTTTCAGACAACTGAATCCCCATGTAACAGCAAGGCTCAGAGGAGCCCACACACTCAGCTCTTAACCCCAGTGTGCAGAAAGGGTCAAAACGTGTTTTTCAGCAGAAATAAACATTTTTCTGCAAGTTTGGTCAACCCCATGTAAGTTATGGGGCAGTAACAGAACACTTTTCAAAACGTGTTTTTCAGCCCGAAATAAACGCGTTTTTTCAGACAACTGAATCCCCATGTAACAGCAAGGCTCAGAGGAGCCCACACACTCAGCTCTTAACCCCAGTGTGCAGAAAGGGTCAAAACGTGTTTTTCAGCAGAAATAAACATGTTTCTGCAAGTTTGGTCAACCCCATGTAAGTTATGGGACAGTAACAGAACACTTTTCAAAACGTGTTTTTCAGCCCGAAATAAACGCGTTTTTTCAGACAACTGAATCCCCATGTAACAGCAAGGCTCAGAGGAGCCCACACACTCAGCTCTTAACCCCAGTGTGCAGAAAGGGTCAAAACGTGTTTTTCAGCAGAAATAAACATGTTTCTGCAAGTTTGGTCAACCCCATGTAAGTTATGGGGCAGTAACAGAACACTTTTCAAAACGTGTTTTTCAGCCCGAAATAAACGCGTTTTTTCAGACAACTGAATCCCCATGTAACAGCAAGGCTCAGAGGAGCCCACACACTCAGCTCTTAACCCCAGTGTGCAGAAAGGGTCAAAACGTGTTTTTCAGCAGAAATAAACATGTTTCTGCAAGTTTGGTCAACCCCATGTAAGTTATGGGGCAGTAACAGAACACTTTTCAAAACGTGTTTTTCAGCACGAAATAAACGCGTTTTTTCAAACAACTGAATCCCCATGTAACAGCAAGGCTCAGAGGAGCCCACACACTCAGCTCTTAACCCCAGTGTGCAGAAAGGGTCAAAACGTGTTTTTCAGCAGAAATAAACATGTTTCTGCAAGTTTGGTCAACCCCATGTAAGTTATGGGGCAGTAACAGAACACTTTTCAAAACGTGTTTTTCAGCCCGAAATAAACGCGTTTTTTCAGACAACTGAATCCCCATGTAACAGCAAGGCTCAGAGGAGCCCACACACTCAGATCTTAACCCCAGTGTGCAGAAAGGGTCAAAACGTGTTTTTCAGCAGAAATAAACATGTTTCTGCAAGTTTGGTCAACCCCATGTAAATTATGGGGCAGTAACAGAACACTTTTCAAAACGTGTTTTTCAGCCCGAAATAAACGCGTTTTTTCAGACAACTGAATCCCCATGTAACAGCAAGGCTCAGAGGAGCCCACACACTCAGCTCTTAACCCCAGTGTGCAGAAAGGGTCAAAACGTGTTTTTCAGCAGAAATAAACATGTTTCTGCAAGTTTGGTCAACCCCATGTAAGTTATGGGGCAGTAACAGAACACTTTTCAAAACGTGTTTTTCAGCCCGAAATAAACGCGTTTTTTCAGACAACTGAATCCCCATGCAGCAGCAAGGCTCAGAGGAGCCCACACACTCAGCTCTTAACCCCAGTGTGCAGAAAGAGTCAAAACGTGTTTTTCAGCAGAAATAAACATGTTTCTGCAAGTTTGGTCAACCCCATGTAAGTTATGGGGCAGTAACAGCACACTTTTCAAAACGTGTTTTTCAGCCCGAAATAAACGCGTTTTTTCAGACATCTGAATCCCCATGCAGCAGCAAGGCTCAGAGGAGCCCACACACTCAGCTCTTAACCCCAGTGTGCAGAAAGAGTCAAAACGTGTTTTTCAGCAGAAATAAACATGTTTCTGCAAGTTTGGTCAACCCCATGTAAGTTATGGGGCAGTAACAGCACACTTTTCAAAACGTGTTTTTCAGCCCGAAATAAACGCGTTTTTTCAGACAACTGAATCCCCATGTAACAGAAAGGCTCAGAGGAGCCCACACACTCAGCTCTTAACCCCAGTGTGCAGAAAGGGTCAAAACGTGTTTTTCAGCAGAAATAAACATGTTTCTGCAAGTTTGGTCAACCCCATGTAAGTTATGGGACAGTAACAGAACACTTTTCAAAACGTGTTTTTCAGCCCGAAATAAACGCGTTTTTTCAGACAACTGAATCCCCATGTAACAGCAAGGCTCAGAGGAGCCCACACACTCAGCTCTTAACCCCAGTGTGCAGAAAGGGTCAAAACGTGTTTTTCAGCAGAAATAAACATGTTTCTGCAAGTTTGGTCAACCCCATGTAAGTTATGGGGCAGTAACAGAACACTTTTCAAAACGTGTTTTTCAGCCCGAAATAAACGCGTTTTTTCAGACAACTGAATCCCCATGTAACAGCAAGGCTCAGAGGAGCCCACACACTCAGCTCTTAACCCCAGTGTGCAGAAAGGGTCACAACGTGTTTTTCAGCAGAAATAAACATGTTTCTGCAAGTTTGGTCAACCCCATGTAAGTTATGGGACAGTAACAGAACACTTTTCAAAACGTGTTTTTCAGCCCGAAATAAACGCGTTTTTTCAGACAACTGAATCCCCATGTAACAGCAAGGCTCAGAGGAGCCCACACACTCAGCTCTTAACCCCAGTGTGCAGAAAGGGTCACAACGTGTTTTTCAGCAGAAATAAACATGTTTCTGCAAGTTTGGTCAACCCCATGTAAGTTATGGGACAGTAACAGAACACTTTTCAAAACGTGTTTTTCAGCCCGAAATAAACGCGTTTTTTCAGACAACTGAATCCCCATGTAACAGCAAGGCTCAGAGGAGCCCACACACTCAGCTCTTAACCCCAGTGTGCAGAAAGGGTCAAAACGTGTTTTTCAGCAGAAATAAACATGTTTCTGCAAGTTTGGTCAACCCCATGTAAGTTATGGGGCAGTAACAGCACACTTTTCAAAACGTGTTTTTCAGCCCGAAATAAACGCGTTTTTTCAGACAACTGAATCCCCATGTAACAGCAAGGCTCAGAGGAGCCCACACACTCAGCTCTTAACCCCAGTGTGCAGAAAGGGTCACAACGTGTTTTTCAGCAGAAATAAACATGTTTCTGCAAGTTTGGTCAACCCCATGTAAGTTATGGGACAGTAACAGAACACTTTTCAAAACGTGTTTTTCAGCCCGAAATAAACGCGTTTTTTCAGACAACTGAATCCCCATGTAACAGCAAGGCTCAGAGGAGCCCACACACTCAGCTCTTAACCCCAGTGTGCAGAAAGGGTCAAAACGTGTTTTTCAGCAGAAATAAACATGTTTCTGCAAGTTTGGTCAACCCCATGTAAGTTATGGGGCAGTAACAGAACACTTTTCAAAACGTGTTTTTCAGCCCGAAATAAACGCGTTTTTTCAGACAACTGAATCCCCATGTAACAGCAAGGCTCAGAGGAGCCCACACACTCAGCTCTTAACCCCAGTGTGCAGAAAGGGTCAAAACGTGTTTTTCAGCAGAAATAAACATGTTTCTGCAAGTTTGGTCAACCCCATGTAAGTTATGGGACAGTAACAGAACACTTTTCAAAACGTGTTTTTCAGCCCGAAATAAACGCGTTTTTTCAGACAACTGAATCCCCATGTAACAGCAAGGCTCAGAGGAGCCCACACACTCAGCTCTTAACCCCAGTGTGCAGAAAGGGTCAAAACGTGTTTTTCAGCAGAAATAAACATGTTTCTGCAAGTTTGGTCAACCCCATGTAAGTTATGGGGCAGTAACAGAACACTTTTCAAAACGTGTTTTTCAGCCCGAAATAAACGCGTTTTTTCAGACAACTGAATCCCCATGTAACAGCAAGGCTCAGAGGAGCCCACACACTCAGCTCTTAACCCCAGTGTGCAGAAAGGGTCACAACGTGTTTTTCAGCAGAAATAAACATGTTTCTGCAAGTTTGGTCAACCCCATGTAAGTTATGGGACAGTAACAGAACACTTTTCAAAACGTGTTTTTCAGCCCGAAATAAACGCGTTTTTTCAGACAACTGAATCCCCATGTAACAGCAAGGCTCAGAGGAGCCCACACACTCAGCTCTTAACCCCAGTGTGCAGAAAGGGTCAAAACGTGTTTTTCAGCAGAAATAAACATGTTTCTGCAAGTTTGGTCAACCCCATGTAAGTTATGGGGCAGTAACAGAACACTTTTCAAAACGTGTTTTTCAGCACGAAATAAACGCGTTTTTTCAGACAACTGAATCCCCATGTAACAGCAAGGCTCAGAGGAGCCCACACACTCAGCTCTTAACCCCAGTGTGCAGAAAGGGTCAAAACGTGTTTTTCAGCAGAAATAAACATGTTTCTGCAAGTTTGGTCAACCCCATGTAAGTTATGGGGCAGTAACAGAACACTTTTCAAAACGTGTTTTTCAGCCCGAAATAAACGCGTTTTTTCAGACAACTGAATCCCCATGTAACAGCAAGGCTCAGAGGAGCCCACACACTCAGATCTTAACCCCAGTGTGCAGAAAGGGTCAAAACGTGTTTTTCAGCAGAAATAAACATGTTTCTGCAAGTTTGGTCACCCCATGTAAATTATGGGGCAGTAACAGAACACTTTTCAAAACGTGTTTTTCAGCCCGAAATAAACGCGTTTTTTCAGACAACTGAATCCCCATGTAACAGCAAGGCTCAGAGGAGCCCACACACTCAGCTCTTAACCCCAGTGTGCAGAAAGGGTCAAAACGTGTTTTTCAGCAGAAATAAACATGTTTCTGCAAGTTTGGTCAACCCCATGTAAGTTATGGGGCAGTAACAGAACACTTTTCAAAACGTGTTTTTCAGCCCGAAATAAACGCGTTTTTTCAGACAACTGAATCCCCATGCAGCAGCAAGGCTCAGAGGAGCCCACACACTCAGCTCTTAACCCCAGTGTGCAGAAAGAGTCAAAACGTGTTTTTCAGCAGAAATAAACATGTTTCTGCAAGTTTGGTCAACCCCATGTAAGTTATGGGGCAGTAACAGCACACTTTTCAAAACGTGTTTTTCAGCCCGAAATAAACGCGTTTTTTCAGACATCTGAATCCCCATGCAGCAGCAAGGCTCAGAGGAGCCCACACACTCAGCTCTTAACCCCAGTGTGCAGAAAGAGTCAAAACGTGTTTTTCAGCAGAAATAAACATGTTTCTGCAAGTTTGGTCAACCCCATGTAAGTTATGGGGCAGTAACAGCACACTTTTCAAAACGTGTTTTTCAGCCCGAAATAAACGCGTTTTTTCAGACAACTGAATCCCCATGTAACAGAAAGGCTCAGAGGAGCCCACACACTCAGCTCTTAACCCCAGTGTGCAGAAAGGGTCAAAACGTGTTTTTCAGCAGAAATAAACATGTTTCTGCAAGTTTGGTCAACCCCATGTAAGTTATGGGACAGTAACAGAACACTTTTCAAAACGTGTTTTTCAGCCCGAAATAAACGCGTTTTTTCAGACAACTGAATCCCCATGTAACAGCAAGGCTCAGAGGAGCCCACACACTCAGCTCTTAACCCCAGTGTGCAGAAAGGGTCAAAACGTGTTTTTCAGCAGAAATAAACATGTTTCTGCAAGTTTGGTCAACCCCATGTAAGTTATGGGGCAGTAACAGAACACTTTTCAAAACGTGTTTTTCAGCCCGAAATAAATGCGTTTTTTCAGACAACTGAATCCCCATGTAACAGCAAGGCTCAGAGGAGCCCACACACTCAGCTCTTAACCCCAGTGTGCAGAAAGGGTCACAACGTGTTTTTCAGCAGAAATAAACATGTTTCTGCAAGTTTGGTCAACCCCATGTAAGTTATGGGACAGTAACAGAACACTTTTCAAAACGTGTTTTTCAGCCCGAAATAAACGCGTTTTTTCAGACAACTGAATCCCCATGTAACAGCAAGGCTCAGAGGAGCCCACACACTCAGCTCTTAACCCCAGTGTGCAGAAAGGGTCAAAACGTGTTTTTCAGCAGAAATAAACATGTTTCTGCAAGTTTGGTCAACCCCATGTAAGTTATGGGGCAGTAACAGAACACTTTTCAAAACGTGTTTTTCAGCCCGAAATAAACGCGTTTTTTCAGACAACTGAATCCCCATGTAACAGCAAGGCTCAGAGGAGCCCACACACTCAGCTCTTAACCCCAGTGTGCAGAAAGGGTCACAACGTGTTTTTCAGCAGAAATAAACATGTTTCTGCAAGTTTGGTCAACCCCATGTAAGTTATGGGACAGTAACAGAACACTTTTCAAAACGTGTTTTTCAGCCCGAAATAAACGCGTTTTTTCAGACAACTGAATCCCCATGTAACAGCAAGGCTCAGAGGAGCCCACACACTCAGCTCTTAACCCCAGTGTGCAGAAAGGGTCAAAACGTGTTTTTCAGCAGAAATAAACATTTTTCTGCAAGTTTGGTCAACCCCATGTAAGTTATGGGGCAGTAACAGAACACTTTTCAAAACGTGTTTTTTAGCCCGAAATAAACGCGTTTTTTCAGACAACTGAATCCCCATGTAACAGAAAGGCTCAGAGGAGCCCACACACTCAGCTCTTAACCCCAGTGTGCAGAAAGGGTCAAAACGTGTTTTTCAGCAGAAATAAACATGTTTCTGCAAGTTTGGTCAACCCCATGTAAGTTATGGGACAGTAACAGAACACTTTTCAAAACGTGTTTTTCAGCCCGAAATAAACGCGTTTTTTCAGACAACTGAATCCCCATGTAACAGCAAGGCTCAGAGGAGCCCACACACTCAGCTCTTAACCCCAGTGTGCAGAAAGGGTCAAAACGTGTTTTTCAGCAGAAATAAACATGTTTCTGCAAGTTTGGTCAACCCCATGTAAGTTATGGGGCAGTAACAGAACACTTTTCAAAACGTGTTTTTCAGCCCGAAATAAACGCGTTTTTTCAGACAACTGAATCCCCATGTAACAGCAAGGCTCAGAGGAGCCCACACACTCAGATCTTAACCCCAGTGTGCAGAAAGGGTCAAAACGTGTTTTTCAGCAGAAATAAACATGTTTCTGCAAGTTTGGTCAACCCCATGTAAATTATGGGGCAGTAACAGAACACTTTTCAAAACGTGTTTTTCAGCCCGAAATAAACGCGTTTTTTCAGACAACTGAATCCCCATGTAACAGCAAGGCTCAGAGGAGCCCACACACTCAGCTCTTAACCCCAGTGTGCAGAAAGGGTCAAAACGTGTTTTTCAGCAGAAATAAACATGTTTCTGCAAGTTTGGTCAACCCCATGTAAGTTATGGGGCAGTAACAGAACACTTTTCAAAACGTGTTTTTCAGCCCGAAATAAACGCGTTTTTTCAGACAACTGAATCCCCATGCAGCAGCAAGGCTCAGAGGAGCCCACACACTCAGCTCTTAACCCCAGTGTGCAGAAAGAGTCAAAACGTGTTTTTCAGCAGAAATAAACATGTTTCTGCAAGTTTGGTCAACCCCATGTAAGTTATGGGACAGTAACAGCACACTTTTCAAAACGTGTTTTTCAGCCCGAAATAAACGCGTTTTTTCAGACATCTGAATCCCCATGTAACAGCAAGGCTCAGAGGAGCCCACACACTCAGCTCTTAACCCCAGTGTGCAGAAAGGGTCAAAACGTGTTTTTCAGCAGAAATAAACATTTTTCTGCAAGTTTGGTCAACCCCATGTAAGTTATGGCGCAGTAACAGAACACTTTTCAAAACGTGTTTTTCAGCACGAAATAAACGCGTTTTTTCAGACAACTGAATCCCCATGTAACAGAAAGGCTCAGAGGAGCCCACACACTCAGCTCTTAACCCCAGTGTGCAGAAAGGGTCAAAACGTGTTTTTCAGCAGAAATAAACATGTTTCTGCAAGTTTGGTCAAACCCATGTAAGTTATGGGACAGTAACAGAACACTTTTCAAAACGTGTTTTTCAGCCCGAAATAAACGCGTTTTTTCAGACAACTGAATCCCCATGTAACAGCAAGGCTCAGAGGAGCCCACACACTCAGCTCTTAACCCCAGTGTGCAGAAAGGGTCAAAACGTGTTTTTCAGCAGAAATAAACATTTTTCTGCAAGTTTGGTCAACACCATGTAAGTTATGGGGCAGTAACAGAACACTTTTCAAAACGTGTTTTTCAGCCCGAAATAAACACGTTTTTTCAGACAACTGAATCCCCATGTAACAGCAAGGCTCAGAGGAGCCCACACACTCAGATCTTAACCCCAGTGTGCAGAAAGGGTCAAAACGTGTTTTTCAGCAGAAATAAACATGTTTCTGCAAGTTTGGTCAACCCCATGTAAGTTATGGGACAGTAACAGAACACTTTTCAAAACGTGTTTTTCAGCCCGAAATAAACGCGTTTTTTCAGACAACTGAATCCCCATGTAACAGCAAGGCTCAGAGGAGCCCACACACTCAGCTCTTAACCCCAGTGTGCAGAAAGGGTCAAAACGTGTTTTTCAGCAGAAATAAACATGTTTCTGCAAGTTTGGTCAACCCCATGTAAGTTATGGGGCAGTAACAGAACACTTTTCAAAACGTGTTTTTCAGCCCGTAATAAACGCGTTTTTTCAGACAACTGAATCCCCATGTAACAGCAAGGCTCAGAGGAGCCCACACACTCAGATCTTAACCCCAGTGTGCAGAAAGGGTCAAAACGTGTTTTTCAGCAGAAATAAACATGTTTCTGCAAGTTTGGTCAACCCCATGTAAGTTATGGGACAGTAACAGAACACTTTTCAAAACGTGTTTTTCAGCCCGAAATAAACGCGTTTTTTCAGACAACTGAATCCCCATGTAACAGCAAGGCTCAGAGGAGCCCACACACTCAGATCTTAACCCCAGTGTGCAGAAAGGGTCAAAACGTGTTTTTCAGCAGAAATAAACATGTTTCTGCAAGTTTGGTCAACCCCATGTAAGTTATGGGGCAGTAACAGAACACTTTTCAAAACGTGTTTTTCAGCCCGAAATAAACGCGTTTTTTCAGACAACTGAATCCCCATGTAACAGCAAGGCTCAGAGGAGCCCACACACTCAGCTCTTAACCCCAGTGTGCAGAAAGGGTCAAAACGTGTTTTTCAGCAGAAATAAACATGTTTCTGCAAGTTTGGTCAACCCCATGTAAGTTATGGGGCAGTAACAGAACACTTTTCAAAACGTGTTTTTCAGCCCGAAATAAACGCGTTTTTTCAGACAACTGAATCCCCATGCAGCAGCAAGGCTCAGAGGAGCCCACACACTCAGCTCTTAACCCCAGTGTGCAGCAAGAGTCAAAACATGTTTTTCAGCAGAAATAAACATGTTTCTGCAAGATTGGTCAACCCCATGTAAGTTATGGGGCAGTAACAGCACACTTTTCAAAACGTGTTTTTCAGCCCGAAATAAACGCGTTTTTTCAGACATCTGAATCCCCATGTAACAGCAAGGCTCAGAGGAGCCCACACACTCAGCTCTTAACCCCAGTGTGCAGAAAGGGTCAAAACGTGTTTTTCAGCAGAAATAAACATTTTTCTGCAAGTTTGGTCAACCCCATGTAAGTTATGGGGCAGTAACAGAACACTTTTCAAAACGTGTTTTTCAGCCCGAAATAAACGCGTTTTTTCAGACAACTGAATCCCCATGTAACAGCAAGGCTCAGAGGAGCCCACACACTCAGATCTTAACCCCAGTGTGCAGAAAGGGTCAAAACGTGTTTTTCAGCAGAAATAAACATGTTTCTGCAAGTTTGGTCAACCCCATGTAAGTTATGGGGCAGTAACAGAACACTTTTCAAAACGTGTTTTTCAGCCCGAAATAAACGCGTTTTTTCAGACAACTGAATCCCCATGTAACAGCAAGGCTCAGAGGAGCCCACACACTCAGATCTTAACCCCAGTGTGCAGAAAGGGTCAAAACGTGTTTTTCAGCAGAAATAAACATGTTTCTACAAGTTTGGTCAACCCCATGTAAGTTATGGGACAGTAACAGAACACTTTTCAAAACGTGTTTTTCAGCCCGAAATAAACGCGTTTTTTCAGACAACTGAATCCCCATGCAACAGCAAGGCTCAGAAGAGCCCACACACTCAGCTCTTAACCCCAGTGTGCAGAGAGAGTCAAAACGTGTTTTTCAGCATAAATAAACATGTTTCTGCAAGTTTGGTCAACCCCATGTAAGTTATGGGACAGTAACAGAACACTTTTCAAAACGTGTTTTTCAGCCCGAAATAAACGCGTTTTTTCAGACAACTGAATCCCCATGCAACAGCAAGGCTCAGAAGAGCCCCCACACTCAGCTCTTAACCCCAGTGTGCAGAAAGAGTCAAAACGTGTTTTTCAGCAGAAATAGACATGTTTCTGCAAGTTTGGTCAACCCCATGTAAGTTATGGGGCAGTAACAGCACACTTTTCAAAACGTGTTTTTCAGCCCGAAATAAACGCGTTTTTTCAGACAACTGAATCCCCATGTAACAGCAAGGCTCAGAAGAGCCCACACACTCAGCTCTTAACCCCAGTGTGCAGAAAGGGTCAAAACGTGTTTTTCAGCAGAAATAAACATGTTTCTGCAAGTTTGGTCAACCCCATGTAAGTTATGGGACAGTAACAGAACACTTTTCAAAACGTGTTTTTCAGCCCGAAATAAACGCGTTTTTTCAGACAACTGAATCCCCATGTAACAGCAAGGCTCAGAGGAGCCCACACACTCAGCTCTTAACCCCAGTGTGCAGAAAGGGTCAAAACGTGTTTTTCAGCAGAAATAAACATGTTTCTGCAAGTTTGGTCAACCCCATGTAAGTTATGGGGCAGTAACAGAACACTTTTCAAAACGTGTTTTTCAGCCCGAAATAAACGCGTTTTTTCAGACAACTGAATCCCCATGCAGCAGCAAGGCTCAGAGGAGCCCACACACTCAGCTCTTAACCCCAGTGTGCAGAAAGAGTCAAAACATGTTTTTCAGCAGAAATAAACATGTTTCTGCAAGATTGGTCAACCCCATGTAAGTTATGGGGCAGTAACAGCACACTTTTCAAAACGTGTTTTTCAGCCCGAAATAAACGCGTTTTTTCAGACATCTGAATCCCCATGTAACAGCAAGGCTCAGAGGAGCCCACACACTCAGCTCTTAACCCCAGTGTGCAGAAAGTGTCAAAACATGATTTTCAGCAGAAATAAACATGTTTCTGCAAGTTTGGTCAACCCCATGTAAGTTATGGGGCAGTAACAGCACACTTTTGAAAACGTGTTTTTCAGCCCGAAATAAACGCGTTTTTTCAGACAACTGAATCCCTTTGTAACTGCAAGGCTCAAAAGAGCCCACACACTCAGCTCTTAACCCCAGTGTGCAGAAAGGGTCAAAACGTGTTTTTCAGCAGAAATAAACATTTTTCTGCAAGTTTGGTCAACCCCATGTAAGTTATGGGGCAGTAACAGAACACTTTTCAAAACGTGTTTTTCAGCCCGACATAAACGCGTTTTTTCAGACAACTGAATCCCCATGTAACAGAAAGGCTCAGAGGAGCCCACACACTCTGCTCTTAACCCCAGTGTGCAGAAAGGGTCAAAACGTGTTTTTCAGCAGAAATAAACATGTTTCTGCAAGTTTGGTCAACCCCATGTAAGTTATGGGACAGTAACAGAACACTTTTCAAAACGTGTTTTTCAGCCCGAAATAAACGCGTTTTTTCAGACAACTGAATCCCCATGTAACAGCAAGGCTCAGAGGAGCCCACACACTCAGCTCTTAACCCCAGTGTGCAGAAAGGGTCAAAACGTGTTTTTCAGCAGAAATAAACATGTTTCTGCAAGTTTGGTCAACCCCATGTAAGTTATGGGGCAGTAACAGAACACTTTTCAAAACGTGTTTTTCAGCCCGAAATAAACGCGTTTTTTCAGACAACTGAATCCCCATGTAACAGCAAGGCTCAGAGGAGCCAAACACTCAGCTCTTAACCCCAGTGTGCAGAAAGGGTCACAACGTGTTTTTCAGCAGAAATAAACATGTTTCTGCAAGTTTGGTCAACCCCATGTAAGTTATGGGACAGTAACAGAACACTTTTCAAAACGTGTTTTTCAGCCCGAAATAAACGCGTTTTTTCAGACAACTGAATCCCCATGTAACAGCAAGGCTCAGAGGAGCCCACACACTCAGCTCTTAACCCCAGTGTGCAGAAAGGGTCAAAACGTGTTTTTCAGCAGAAATAAACATGTTTCTGCAAGTTTGGTCAACCCCATGTAAGTTATGGGGCAGTAACAGAACACTTTTCAAAACGTGTTTTTCAGCCCGAAATAAACGCGTTTTTTCAGACAACTGAATCCCCATGTAACAGCAAGGCTCAGAGGAGCCCACACACTCAGCTCTTAACCCCAGTGTGCAGAAAGGGTCACAACGTGTTTTTCAGCAGAAATAAACATGTTTCTGCAAGTTTGGTCAACCCCATGTAAGTTATGGGACAGTAACAGAACACTTTTCAAAACGTGTTTTTCAGCCCGAAATAAACGCGTTTTTTCAGACAACTGAATCCCCATGTAACAGCAAGGCTCAGAGGAGCCCACACACTCAGCTCTTAACCCCAGTGTGCAGAAAGGGTCAAAACGTGTTTTTCAGCAGAAATAAACATTTTTCTGCAAGTTTGGTCAACCCCATGTAAGTTATGGGGCAGTAACAGAACACTTTTCAAAACGTGTTTTTTAGCCCGAAATAAACGCGTTTTTTCAGACAACTGAATCCCCATGTAACAGAAAGGCTCAGAGGAGCCCACACACTCAGCTCTTAACCCCAGTGTGCAGAAAGGGTCAAAACGTGTTTTTCAGCAGAAATAAACATGTTTCTGCAAGTTTGGTCAACCCCATGTAAGTTATGGGACAGTAACAGAACACTTTTCAAAACGTGTTTTTCAGCCCGAAATAAACGCGTTTTTTCAGACAACTGAATCCCCATGTAACAGCAAGGCTCAGAGGAGCCCACACACTCAGCTCTTAACCCCAGTGTGCAGAAAGGGTCAAAACGTGTTTTTCAGCAGAAATAAACATGTTTCTGCAAGTTTGGTCAACCCCATGTAAGTTATGGGGCAGTAACAGAACACTTTTCAAAACGTGTTTTTCAGCCCGAAATAAACGCGTTTTTTCAGACAACTGAATCCCCATGTAACAGCAAGGCTCAGAGGAGCCCACACACTCAGATCTTAACCCCAGTGTGCAGAAAGGGTCAAAACGTGTTTTTCAGCAGAAATAAACATGTTTCTGCAAGTTTGGTCAACCCCATGTAAATTATGGGGCAGTAACAGAACACTTTTCAAAACGTGTTTTTCAGCCCGAAATAAACGCGTTTTTTCAGACAACTGAATCCCCATGTAACAGCAAGGCTCAGAGGAGCCCACACACTCAGCTCTTAACCCCAGTGTGCAGAAAGGGTCAAAACGTGTTTTTCAGCAGAAATAAACATGTTTCTGCAAGTTTGGTCAACCCCATGTAAGTTATGGGGCAGTAACAGAACACTTTTCAAAACGTGTTTTTCAGCCCGAAATAAACGCGTTTTTTCAGACAACTGAATCCCCATGCAGCAGCAAGGCTCAGAGGAGCCCACACACTCAGCTCTTAACCCCAGTGTGCAGAAAGAGTCAAAACGTGTTTTTCAGCAGAAATAAACATGTTTCTGCAAGTTTGGTCAACCCCATGTAAGTTATGGGACAGTAACAGCACACTTTTCAAAACGTGTTTTTCAGCCCGAAATAAACGCGTTTTTTCAGACATCTGAATCCCCATGTAACAGCAAGGCTCAGAGGAGCCCACACACTCAGCTCTTAACCCCAGTGTGCAGAAAGGGTCAAAACGTGTTTTTCAGCAGAAATAAACATTTTTCTGCAAGTTTGGTCAACCCCATGTAAGTTATGGCGCAGTAACAGAACACTTTTCAAAACGTGTTTTTCAGCCCGAAATAAACGCGTTTTTTCAGACAACTGAATCCCCATGTAACAGAAAGGCTCAGAGGAGCCCACACACTCAGCTCTTAACCCCAGTGTGCAGAAAGGGTCAAAACGTGTTTTTCAGCAGAAATAAACATGTTTCTGCAAGTTTGGTCAAACCCATGTAAGTTATGGGACAGTAACAGAACACTTTTCAAAACGTGTTTTTCAGCCCGAAATAAACGCGTTTTTTCAGACAACTGAATCCCCATGTAACAGCAAGGCTCAGAGGAGCCCACACACTCAGCTCTTAACCCCAGTGTGCAGAAAGGGTCAAAACGTGTTTTTCAGCAGAAATAAACATTTTTCTGCAAGTTTGGTCAACACCATGTAAGTTATGGGGCAGTAACAGAACACTTTTCAAAACGTGTTTTTCAGCCCGAAATAAACACGTTTTTTCAGACAACTGAATCCCCATGTAACAGCAAGGCTCAGAGGAGCCCACACACTCAGATCTTAACCCCAGTGTGCAGAAAGGGTCAAAACGTGTTTTTCAGCAGAAATAAACATGTTTCTGCAAGTTTGGTCAACCCCATGTAAGTTATGGGACAGTAACAGAACACTTTTCAAAACGTGTTTTTCAGCCCGAAATAAACGCGTTTTTTCAGACAACTGAATCCCCATGTAACAGCAAGGCTCAGAGGAGCCCACACACTCAGCTCTTAACCCCAGTGTGCAGAAAGGGTCAAAACGTGTTTTTCAGCAGAAATAAACATGTTTCTGCAAGTTTGGTCAACCCCATGTAAGTTATGGGGCAGTAACAGAACACTTTTCAAAACGTGTTTTTCAGCCCGAAATAAACGCGTTTTTTCAGACAACTGAATCCCCATGCAGCAGCAAGGCTCAGAGGAGCCCACACACTCAGCTCTTAACCCCAGTGTGCAGAAAGAGTCAAAACATGTTTTTCAGCAGAAATAAACATGTTTCTGCAAGATTGGTCAACCCCATGTAAGTTATGGGGCAGTAACAGCACACTTTTCAAAACGTGTTTTTCAGCCCGAAATAAACGCGTTTTTTCAGACATCTGAATCCCCATGTAACAGCAAGGCTCAGAGGAGCCCACACACTCAGCTCTTAACCCCAGTGTGCAGAAAGGGTCAAAACGTGTTTTTCAGCAGAAATAAACATTTTTCTGCAAGTTTGGTCAACCCCATGTAAGTTATGGGGCAGTAACAGAACACTTTTCAAAACGTGTTTTTCAGCCCGAAATAAACGCGTTTTTTCAGACAACTGAATCCCCATGTAACAGAAAGGCTCAGAGGAGCCCACACACTCAGCTCTTAACCCCAGTGTGCAGAAAGGGTCAAAACGTGTTTTTCAGCAGAAATAAACATGTTTCTGCAAGTTTGGTCAACCCCATGTAAGTTATGGGACAGTAACAGAACACTTTTCAAAACGTGTTTTTCAGCCCGAAATAAACGCGTTTTTTCAGACAACTGAATCCCCATGTAACAGCAAGGCTCAGAGGAGCCCACACACTCAGCTCTTAACCCCAGTGTGCAGAAAGGGTCAAAACGTGTTTTTCAGCAGAAATAAACATGTTTCTGCAAGTTTGGTCAACCCCATGTAAGTTATGGGGCAGTAACAGAACACTTTTCAAAACGTGTTTTTCAGCCCGAAATAAACGCGTTTTTTCAGACAACTGAATCCCCATGTAACAGCAAGGCTCAGAGGAGCCCACACACTCAGCTCTTAACCCCAGTGTGCAGAAAGGGTCACAACGTGTTTTTCAGCAGAAATAAACATGTTTCTGCAAGTTTGGTCAACCCCATGTAAGTTATGGGACAGTAACAGAACACTTTTCAAAACGTGTTTTTCAGCCCGAAATAAACGCGTTTTTTCAGACAACTGAATCCCCATGTAACAGCAAGGCTCAGAGGAGCCCACACACTCAGCTCTTAACCCCAGTGTGCAGAAAGGGTCAAAACGTGTTTTTCAGCAGAAATAAACATGTTTCTGCAAGTTTGGTCAACCCCATGTAAGTTATGGGGCAGTAACAGAACACTTTTCAAAACGTGTTTTTCAGCCCGAAATAAACGCGTTTTTTCAGACAACTGAATCCCCATGTAACAGCAAGGCTCAGAGGAGCCCACACACTCAGCTCTTAACCCCAGTGTGCAGAAAGGGTCACAACGTGTTTTTCAGCAGAAATAAACATGTTTCTGCAAGTTTGGTCAACCCCATGTAAGTTATGGGACAGTAACAGAACACTTTTCAAAACGTGTTTTTCAGCCCGAAATAAACGCGTTTTTTCAGACAACTGAATCCCCATGTAACAGCAAGGCTCAGAGGAGCCCACACACTCAGATCTTAACCCCAGTGTGCAGAAAGGGTCAAAACGTGTTTTTCAGCAGAAATAAACATGTTTCTGCAAGTTTGGTCAACCCCATGTAAGTTATGGGGCAGTAACAGAACACTTTTCAAAACGTGTTTTTCAGCCCGAAATAAACGCGTTTTTTCAGACAACTGAATCCCCATGTAACAGCAAGGCTCAGAGGAGCCCACACACTCAGCTCTTAACCCCAGTGTGCAGAAAGGGTCAAAACGTGTTTTTCAGCAGAAATAAACATGTTTCTGCAAGTTTGGTCAACCCCATGTAAGTTATGGGGCAGTAACAGAACACTTTTCAAAACGTGTTTTTCAGCCCGAAATAAACGCGTTTTTTCAGACAACTGAATCCCCATGCAGCAGCAAGGCTCAGAGGAGCCCACACACTCAGCTCTTAACCCCAGTGGGCAGAAAGAGTCAAAACATGTTTTTCAGCAGAAATAAACATGTTTCTGCAAGATTGGTCAACCCCATGTAAGTTATGGGGCAGTAACAGCACACTTTTCAAAACGTGTTTTTCAGCCCGAAATAAACGCGTTTTTTCAGACATCTGAATCCCCATGTAACAGCAAGGCTCAGAGGAGCCCACACACTCAGCTCTTAACCCCAGTGTGCAGAAAGGGTCAAAACGTGTTTTTCAGCAGAAATAAACATTTTTCTGCAAGGTTGGTCAACCCCATGTAAGTTATGGGGCAGTAACAGAACACTTTTCAAAACGTGTTTTTCAGCCCGAAATAAACGCGTTTTTTCAGACAACTGAATCCCCATGTAACAGCAAGGCTCAGAGGAGCCCACACACTCAGCTCTTAACCCCAGTGTGCAGAAAGGGTCAAAACGTGTTTTTCAGCAGAAATAAACATGTTTCTGCAAGTTTGGTCAACCCCATGTAAGTTATGGGACAGTAACAGAACACTTTTCAAAACGTGTTTTTCAGCCCGAAATAAACGCGTTTTTTCAGACAACTGAATCCCCATGTAACAGCAAGGCTCAGAGGAGCCCACACACTCAGCTCTTAACCCCAGTGTGCAGAAAGGGTCAAAACGTGTTTTTCAGCAGAAATAAACATGTTTCTGCAAGTTTGGTCAACCCCATGTAAGTTATGGGGCAGTAACAGAACACTTTTCAAAACGTGTTTTTCAGCCCGAAATAAACGCGTTTTTTCAGACAACTGAATCCCCATGTAACAGCAAGGCTCAGAGGAGCCCACACACTCAGCTCTTAACCCCAGTGTGCAGAAAGGGTCACAACGTGTTTTTCAGCAGAAATAAACATGTTTCTGCAAGTTTGGTCAACCCCATATAAGTTATGGGACAGTAACAGAACACTTTTCAAAACGTGTTTTTCAGCCCGAAATAAACGCGTTTTTTCAGACAACTGAATCCCCATGTAACAGCAAGGCTCAGAGGAGCCCACACACTCAGCTCTTAACCCCAGTGTGCAGAAAGGGTCAAAACGTGTTTTTCAGCAGAAATAAACATGTTTCTGCAAGTTTGGTCAACCCCATGTAAGTTATGGGGCAGTAACAGAACACTTTTCAAAACGTGTTTTTCAGCACGAAATAAACGCGTTTTTTCAGACAACTGAATCCCCATGTAACAGCAAGGCTCAGAGGAGCCCACACACTCAGCTCTTAACCCCAGTGTGCAGAAAGGGTCAAAACGTGTTTTTCAGCAGAAATAAACATGTTTCTGCAAGTTTGGTCAACCCCATGTTAGTTATGGGGCAGTAACAGAACACTTTTCAAAACGTGTTTTTCAGCCCGAAATAAACGCGTTTTTTCAGACAACTGAATCCCCATGTAACAGCAAGGCTCAGAGGAGCCCACACACTCAGCTCTTAACCCCAGTGTGCAGAAAGGGTCAAAACGTGTTTTTCAGCAGAAATAAACATGTTTCTGCAAGTTTGGTCAACCCCATGTAAGTTATGGGGCAGTAACAGAACACTTTTCAAAACGTGTTTTTCAGCCCGAAATAAACGCGTTTTTTCAGACAACTGAATCCCCATGCAGCAGCAAGGCTCAGAGGAGCCCACACACTCAGCTCTTAACCCCAGTGTGCAGAAAGAGTCAAAACGTGTTTTTCAGCAGAAATAAACATGTTTCTGCAAGTTTGGTCAACCCCATGTAAGTTATGGGGCAGTAACAGCACACTTTTCAAAACGTGTTTTTCAGCCCGAAATAAACGCGTTTTTTCAGACATCTGAATCCCCATGCAGCAGCAAGGCTCAGAGGAGCCCACACACTCAGCTCTTAACCCCAGTGTGCAGAAAGAGTCAAAACGTGTTTTTCAGCAGAAATAAACATGTTTCTGCAAGTTTGGTCAACCCCATGTAAGTTATGGGGCAGTAACAGCACACTTTTCAAAACGTGTTTTTCAGCCCGAAATAAACGCGTTTTTTCAGACAACTGAATCCCCATGTAACAGAAAGGCTCAGAGGAGCCCACACACTCAGCTCTTAACCCCAGTGTGCAGAAAGGGTCAAAACGTGTTTTTCAGCAGAAATAAACATGTTTCTGCAAGTTTGGTCAACCCCATGTAAGTTATGGGACAGTAACAGAACACTTTTCAAAACGTGTTTTTCAGCCCGAAATAAACGCGTTTTTTCAGACAACTGAATCCCCATGTAACAGCAAGGCTCAGAGGAGCCCACACACTCAGCTCTTAACCCCAGTGTGCAGAAAGGGTCAAAACGTGTTTTTCAGCAGAAATAAACATGTTTCTGCAAGTTTGGTCAACCCCATGTAAGTTATGGGGCAGTAACAGAACACTTTTCAAAACGTGTTTTTCAGCCCGAAATAAACGCGTTTTTTCAGACAACTGAATCCCCATGTAACAGCAAGGCTCAGAGGAGCCCACACACTCAGCTCTTAACCCCAGTGTGCAGAAAGGGTCACAACGTGTTTTTCAGCAGAAATAAACATGTTTCTGCAAGTTTGGTCAACCCCATGTAAGTTATGGGACAGTAACAGAACACTTTTCAAAACGTGTTTTTCAGCCCGAAATAAACGCGTTTTTTCAGACAACTGAATCCCCATGTAACAGCAAGGCTCAGAGGAGCCCACACACTCAGCTCTTAACCCCAGTGTGCAGAAAGGGTCAAAACGTGTTTTTCAGCAGAAATAAACATGTTTCTGCAAGTTTGGTCAACCCCATGTAAGTTATGGGGCAGTAACAGAACACTTTTCAAAACGTGTTTTTCAGCCCGAAATAAACGCGTTTTTTCAGACAACTGAATCCCCATGTAACAGCAAGGCTCAGAGGAGCCCACACACTCAGCTCTTAACCCCAGTGTGCAGAAAGGGTCACAACGTGTTTTTCAGCAGAAATAAACATGTTTCTGCAAGTTTGGTCAACCCCATGTAAGTTATGGGACAGTAACAGAACACTTTTCAAAACGTGTTTTTCAGCCCGAAATAAACGCGTTTTTTCAGACAACTGAATCCCCATGTAACAGCAAGGCTCAGAGGAGCCCACACACTCAGCTCTTAACCCCAGTGTGCAGAAAGGGTCAAAACGTGTTTTTCAGCAGAAATAAACATTTTTCTGCAAGTTTGGTCAACCCCATGTAAGTTATGGGGCAGTAACAGAACACTTTTCAAAACGTGTTTTTTAGCCCGAAATAAACGCGTTTTTTCAGACAACTGAATCCCCATGTAACAGAAAGGCTCAGAGGAGCCCACACACTCAGCTCTTAACCCCAGTGTGCAGAAAGGGTCAAAACGTGTTTTTCAGCAGAAATAAACATGTTTCTGCAAGTTTGGTTAACCCCATGTAAGTTATGGGACAGTAACAGAACACTTTTCAAAACGTGTTTTTCAGCCCGAAATAAACGCGTTTTTTCAGACAACTGAATCCCCATGTAACAGCAAGGCTCAGAGGAGCCCACACACTCAGCTCTTAACCCCAGTGTGCAGAAAGGGTCAAAACGTGTTTTTCAGCAGAAATAAACATGTTTCTGCAAGTTTGGTCAACCCCATGTAAGTTATGGGGCAGTAACAGAACACTTTTCAAAACGTGTTTTTCAGCCCGAAATAAACGCGTTTTTTCAGACAACTGAATCCCCATGTAACAGCAAGGCTCAGAGGAGCCCACACACTCAGATCTTAACCCCAGTGTGCAGAAAGGGTCAAAACGTGTTTTTCAGCAGAAATAAACATGTTTCTGCAAGTTTGGTCAACCCCATGTAAATTATGGGGCAGTAACAGAACACTTTTCAAAACGTGTTTTTCAGCCCGAAATAAACGCGTTTTTTCAGACAACTGAATCCCCATGTAACAGCAAGGCTCAGAGGAGCCCACACACTCAGCTCTTAACCCCAGTGTGCAGAAAGGGTCAAAACGTGTTTTTCAGCAGAAATAAACATGTTTCTGCAAGTTTGGTCAACCCCATGTAAGTTATGGGGCAGTAACAGAACACTTTTCAAAACGTGTTTTTCAGCCCGAAATAAACGCGTTTTTTCAGACAACTGAATCCCCATGCAGCAGCAAGGCTCAGAGGAGCCCACACACTCAGCTCTTAACCCCAGTGTGCAGAAAGAGTCAAAACGTGTTTTTCAGCAGAAATAAACATGTTTCTGCAAGTTTGGTCAACCCCATGTAAGTTATGGGACAGTAACAGCACACTTTTCAAAACGTGTTTTTCAGCCCGAAATAAACGCGTTTTTTCAGACATCTGAATCCCCATGTAACAGCAAGGCTCAGAGGAGCCCACACACTCAGCTCTTAACCCCAGTGTGCAGAAAGGGTCAAAACGTGTTTTTCAGCAGAAATAAACATTTTTCTGCAAGTTTGGTCAACCCCATGTAAGTTATGGCGCAGTAACAGAACACTTTTCAAAACGTGTTTTTCAGCCCGAAATAAACGCGTTTTTTCAGACAACTGAATCCCCATGTAACAGAAAGGCTCAGAGGAGCCCACACACTCAGCTCTTAACCCCAGTGTGCAGAAAGGGTCAAAACGTGTTTTTCAGCAGAAATAAACATGTTTCTGCAAGTTTGGTCAAACCCATGTAAGTTATGGGACAGTAACAGAACACTTTTCAAAACGTGTTTTTCAGCCCGAAATAAACGCGTTTTTTCAGACAACTGAATCCCCATGTAACAGCAAGGCTCAGAGGAGCCCACACACTCAGCTCTTAACCCCAGTGTGCAGAAAGGGTCAAAACGTGTTTTTCAGCAGAAATAAACATTTTTCTGCAAGTTTGGTCAACACCATGTAAGTTATGGGGCAGTAACAGAACACTTTTCAAAACGTGTTTTTCAGCCCGAAATAAACACGTTTTTTCAGACAACTGAATCCCCATGTAACAGCAAGGCTCAGAGGAGCCCACACACTCAGATCTTAACCCCAGTGTGCAGAAAGGGTCAAAACGTGTTTTTCAGCAGAAATAAACATGTTTCTGCAAGTTTGGTCAACCCCATGTAAGTTATGGGACAGTAACAGAACACTTTTCAAAACGTGTTTTTCAGCCCGAAATAAACGCGTTTTTTCAGACAACTGAATCCCCATGTAACAGCAAGGCTCAGAGGAGCCCACACACTCAGATCTTAACCCCAGTGTGCAGAAAGGGTCAAAACGTGTTTTTCAGCAGAAATAAACATGTTTCTGCAAGTTTGGTCAACCCCATGTAAGTTATGGGGCAGTAACAGAACACTTTTCAAAACGTGTTTTTCAGCCCGAAATAAACGCGTTTTTTCAGACAACTGAATCCCCATGTAACAGCAAGGCTCAGAGGAGCCCACACACTCAGCTCTTAACCCCAGTGTGCAGAAAGGGTCAAAACGTGTTTTTCAGCAGAAATAAACATGTTTCTGCAAGTTTGGTCAACCCCATGTAAGTTATGGGGCAGTAACAGAACACTTTTCAAAACGTGTTTTTCAGCCCGAAATAAACGCGTTTTTTCAGACAACTGAATCCCCATGCAGCAGCAAGGCTCAGAGGAGCCCACACACTCAGCTCTTAACCCCAGTGTGCAGAAAGAGTCAAAACATGTTTTTCAGCAGAAATAAACATGTTTCTGCAAGATTGGTCAACCCCATGTAAGTTATGGGGCAGTAACAGCACACTTTTCAAAACGTGTTTTTCAGCCCGAAATAAACGCGTTTTTTCAGACATCTGAATCCCCATGTAACAGCAAGGCTCAGAGGAGCCCACACACTCAGCTCTTAACCCCAGTGTGCAGAAAGGGTCAAAACGTGTTTTTCAGCAGAAATAAACATTTTTCTGCAAGTTTGGTCAACCCCATGTAAGTTATGGGGCAGTAACAGAACACTTTTCAAAACGTGTTTTTCAGCCCGAAATAAACGCGTTTTTTCAGACAACTGAATCCCCATGTAACAGAAAGGCTCAGAGGAGCCCACACACTCAGCTCTTAACCCCAGTGTGCAGAAAGGGTCAAAACGTGTTTTTCAGCAGAAATAAACATGTTTCTGCAAGTTTGGTCAACCCCATGTAAGTTATGGGACAGTAACAGAACACTTTTCAAAACGTGTTTTTCAGCCCGAAATAAACGCGTTTTTTCAGACAACTGAATCCCCATGTAACAGCAAGGCTCAGAGGAGCCCACACACTCAGCTCTTAACCCCAGTGTGCAGAAAGGGTCAAAACGTGTTTTTCAGCAGAAATAAACATGTTTCTGCAAGTTTGGTCAACCCCATGTAAGTTATGGGGCAGTAACAGAACACTTTTCAAAACGTGTTTTTCAGCCCGAAATAAACGCGTTTTTTCAGACAACTGAATCCCCATGTAACAGCAAGGCTCAGAGGAGCCCACACACTCAGCTCTTAACCCCAGTGTGCAGAAAGGGTCACAACGTGTTTTTCAGCAGAAATAAACATTTTTCTGCAAGTTTGGTCAACCCCATGTAAGTTATGGGGCAGTAACAGCACACTTTTCAAAACGTGTTTTTCAGCCCGAAATAAACGCGTTTTTTCAGACAACTGAATCCCCATGTAACAGCAAGGCTCAGAGGAGCCCACACACTCAGCTCTTAACCCCAGTGTGCAGAAAGGGTCACAACGTGTTTTTCAGCAGAAATAAACATGTTTCTGCAAGTTTGGTCAACCCCATGTAAGTTATGGGACAGTAACAGAACACTTTTCAAAACGTGTTTTTCAGCCCGAAATAAACGCGTTTTTTCAG